>NC_091119.1:195114042-195434042 GCF_040183065.1 Periplaneta americana | reverse complement strand
AGTAAGGAAGAAAGAAGCAATATATGAGGAGAATAAAATATAGACAAATAAGAAGAAACAAATAAAGAGGGAGAAAAAGCACAGACGAGAAACAGAAAAAAATAGACAGAGAGCAGAAGACGGAGAAAAATAAAGGCAGATGAGAAGAAAAAGACCCAAAGAAGCAAAAAAAGGGAAACATTACGAGAGAATGGGAGTAGGCGAATGAAAAAAAAGAAAAAAATAATAAGGTAGATGGAGGTAAAGAAAGTGAAGGCAGATGAATAGAAAGACAAATAGAGCGAAAAGATGAGAGAAAAGGAGTGGAGAATAAAACAAAAATAACTGCAGGAAAGAGGAGGAAGAAAGAAACAGGACAAGTGACTTAAAGGGAAGACATTGAAGAGAAAATATAAAGAAAAAAAGAAAATTAGAAGCGAAGGAAAAGGTGTATAAGACAACAGAAAACAGAGAATTTCTTTAATCGAAAAGTGTATAGCTCTACTATGCCGCATATCTTTACGTAGAATTACGTATGGGTCCGATCAATTGTCGACAGGTGCATAGCTTTACTAGGCTGCATGTCTTTAGGTATACGCTACGAATAGGGTATATGTAGAACAGAAGATGAAGAACAAGTGGAAAACAAGGAGAACAAGGGTAATCCAAGAAGAACAAGGGTAATGCTAGGAGAACGGGAGAGGAAGGGAAACAATGGGAATACAAGGGGAACAAGGGGAATATAAGAAGATCAAGAAGAGTAGATGGAGAATACAAGAAGAGCAAGGAAAGCAAGGAGAATACAAAGAGACAAATAGGAGCAAAGGGAGCAAGGAGAATGGAAGAAGAACAAGGGGAAGACAAGAAGAAAAAGTGGAAGTCAAGGAGAAGAAGGGTAACACAAGGAGAAAAAGAGGGGAAGACAAGGAGAATAAGTGGAAGATAAGGAGACCAAGGGGAAGATAAAGAGAACGAAGGGAATACAACGAAATACATGGAGAATAAAGGGAAAGACAAGGGAACCAAGGGGAATACAAGGAGAACGAAGAGAATGGAAGATAAAAGGAGAATACGAGGAGAAGAAAGGGAATAAAAGGAGAATAAGGAGAATATAAGGAGAACAAAGGGAATGTAAGGGCAACAACGGGAGAACAAGAAGAATAAAAGAAGAACGAGGAGAAACCATGAGAACAAGGATAAGACAAGGACAACAAGGAGAAAAAGAAGAAAAAAACAAGGATAAGACAAAGAGAACAGAGACGACTAGGAGAAGAAGGAGAATATGAAGAGAACAAGGGGAATACAAAGATAAAAAAGGGAATGCAAGGAGGACTAACAAAGCTGGTTGCATTTTTACTGGTATACCACGTGACTATCAATTCCTAAGTTACCCCAGATATACCTAGTGAGGAGAAGAACGTACTTCAACGTCAGAAGAGAAGAAGACAGAGGAGAGAGAAGGAAGAAAACAGATGAAGAGGGAAGGAATGAAGACATCAAAGAAGGAAAGATGACACGAAGAGATGAAAGGAAATGTGACAGAGAAGACAAAATTGCAAGAGAGACGATAAATAGATAACAAATAAGGATTAAAGGGAAGAAATAAAATGAGAGAGCAGGGAAAAGATAAGATAAGTCAGAAGAAGAAGCAGAAGACAGAATATAAGGAATAAAAGTGAAAGAAGACGAAAATAAGCGGAAGCAGAAAGGAATGTAGAGAAAGGGAAATTAGAATTAGGATGAGTAGGTGCAGAAGAAGCGAAATTAGCTTCGTGTTCCCGTCTCAAAGACAGAATGCTCTTCTGTCCCTGCGCTACCCCTCAGCTTCTAACTTATTTGATACATAGCAAGTGGTTGAAGTTGTGCTCCAAACAAGGTGGCGGCACTTGGGGCCTCCACACTCACGATAGCGATTGTTATGAAATGCATGTAACAATCGGCCGTATCTGGGGCACCGTGAAACCCACACCTCGCTCATATTAACTGCCTCATGCTATTAAGATCGTGCTGTGACGTAACCCGGCACGGTTCGGTACCGACTGGTCCAACTTACAGATCAATGAGTCGAGCAGTTCGTTACCATTGCGAGACAGACGTGAAAGGAGGAACGAACGCAGTCCTGCACCGAATATTAATTAACGTCTATGCTATTATTCCGGCATTTTAACAAAAATCTTCCGGGACTTGGTACTTATTCCATTCAGTCCTTATAAGCAGGAGAATTACATTTCAGAGTGGTTTAAGCCGTATCAAAAGCAGTCATTACTGTTTCAATTTTTATGAGACTGAATTAAGTTTTCTCAAAAGTAAAGATAATGTCTGTCGTGGAGTTTTTGGATCTAAATATTGAAATTATGTTTCTAGAAAATAAAGTGAACGACTAAATCGTACTACCACTGTTTGACTATTGCGACGTAATACTTACAGGCTTGACAACTGAACTTTCGAACAAGCTGCAGCGTGTGCACAATATGTGTGTCAGATTCATCAGCAATGCTCACAAATTTGACCACATTACACCCTCGTTCAAATCTTTATCCTGGCTGCAACTTAGTAACCGTAGAACACTTCATTCGCTGTCTCTTCTGTTTCGAGTTCTCCACACTTCTACTCCAAATTATCTTCGTTCCCGGTTTAACTACTTATCCTCCAATTACAATCTAAACACCAGGTCACAGGAGAGCCAAACCCTAGCAATTCCTGCCCACAGAACATCCCACTATTCATCCTCTTTTACTGTTTCAGTCCCCCGTGAATGGAATTCTCTACCTCAGAAGATTAGGGGCTGCCAGACAATAACCACTTTGAAGAAAATGCTAAACGATTTCATAAGGGCGCAGTCAAATTGAAGTTATAATTGTGATCGAGTTTAATAATTTAATTTAATTTAGGTATGACTATCATTATTATTATTATTATTATTACATAATTATTTTATTGTTATGAAGATAAAAAGAATTGTCACTGTATTATATTAATTATGTATTGTAGTATTGAATTGTATTAATCATGTTATATTCATAGCGATGTAGTAATTTTCTAGCATACTGGTTGAGTGGAAGAGAAGGCCGAATGGCCTTAACTCTGCCAGTTAAAATAATAATAATAATAATAATAATAATAATAATAATAATAATAATAATTATTATTATTATTATTATTATTATTAAATCCCAGATCTAAGGACTGAAATTAGGTTTCCTCAATTTGTGTAGGTAATAATAAAATTAAGCTCAGAATTTTTAGGACCAAAACTGAAATCTGGTCGTTTCAACGTCAAGTCCAGGACAATCCCGGACGTTTGGGATCTAAATACTGAAATTAAATGTATTCTAAACTTTCAGCCAGAATGACATCTCAAGGTAAGGTACCATTTTCAACCTATAATAATTTGTTTTACCTATTGTAATTTATTTTAGCAAACGTTTTCGCTAGTTAGGCATCTTCAGGAAAGTTATTACAATAATACCTAAGAAATAAGCTAGGTTTCTTCAGACTCAACTTAATAATAAAGTCCCGGTTTCTTGTTATCTAAGAACTGACGTATTCTGAAAGTAAAGCAATGAGAAAACCTGAATTATTAAGATGGGATATTTTAATTTTTCATTTAGATACAAAATCCTGCTGACTGATTAAAGTACTATAAGATGCGAGCACAAATTTGATACAAAGAAAGATGAAAAATTTCAAATCCGAAATAAAAAGTAGTAGCAACAGTTATAGTTGGCTCTCTCGGCTATGTACTATAGAAATTAACTCAAAATCTATCAAGACTCTCAGGACGAGACATTCTGCTATTTATGTCTGCCTCTATTCTAAAGTGTTGCAAAGGAAATTTAACTCTCAAGATCTGCTCTGGGGAAGAATGATGAAACCTGGACTGGATAATCAACACACAACCGACAAATCAACCTTGTGGTATAAATATGAAGAGCTTATAACTATAAGACTAGGAAGTAATACGTAAAAAGTACATCAGCCTTAGCATTCATCGTTTATAAGACCAATTGAAGGGTTCAGAGCCATAGTGGGCCAAGCGCCATTTATTAAAAACGGAGAAAGCAAGGGTTAAAGTTAAGTGAATACCATAGTTTAACGAAGATTGACATATCAATTAGTTTTAATGTGTATACTTTATATTGAACGGGTTACATCAGCTGCTTGTCTATGCGGATGACGTGAATATGTTAGGAGAAAATCCACAAACGATTAGGGAAAACACGGGAATTTTACTGGAAGCAAGTAAAGAGATAGGTTTGGAAGTAAATCCCGAAAAGACTAAGTATATGATTATGTCTCGTGACGAGAATATTGTACGAAATGGAAATATAAAAATTGGAAATTTATCTTTTGAAGAGGTGGAGAAGTTCAAATATCTTGGAGCAACAGTAACAAATATAAATGATACTCGGGAGGAAATTAAACACAAAATAAACATGGGAAATGCCTGTTATCATTCGGTTGAGAAGCTTTTATCATCTAGTCTGCTGTCAAAAAATCTGAAAGTTAGAATTTATAAAACAGTTATATTACCGGTTGTTCTTTATGGTTGTGAAACTTGGACTCTCACTTTGAGAGAGGAACATAGGTTAAGGATGTTTGAGAATAAGGTGCTCAGGAAAATATTTGGGGCTAAAAGGGATGAAGTTACAGGAGAATGGAGAAAGTTACACAACACAGAACAGCACGCATTGTATTCTTCACCCGACATAATTAGGAACATTAAATCCAGACGTTAGAGATGGGCAGGGCATGTAGCACGTATGGGCGAATCCAGAAATGCATATAGAGTGTTAGTTGGGAGACCGGAGGGAAAAAGATCTTTGGGGAGGCCGAGACGTAGATGGGAAGATAATATTAAAATGGATTTGGGGAAGGTGGGATATGATGATAGAGAACAGGATAGAGACTAATGGCGGGCTTATGTGAGGGCGGCAATGAACCTCCTGGTTCCTTAAAAGCCAGTAAGTAAGTGTATACTTTATATTACCTGCTATATGTTTCCATTGAATTATGGCAATAACTTCATTTTAACCTTTGTTTTATACGGTTTTAGTGGATGGCGCTTGGCCCACTATGGTTCTGAATCCTTCAATTGTAAGGTCTTTGTTTATAAAAATGGGTCAACCGCGAACATCGTTTCAACGAAAGTCGAGCAACAATGATTTGAAAAATTCGGCCATTACTCTCTGTGCACTCCTTACAATTGTGAAACATTAAGCGCTTCAGACATGGAGGCACGGCGAAGCGTGGGTTCTGATCCTGACATGGGTGCAGTGCGCAGCGGATCACGCCCAAGAGAAACGAGATCTTCATTCTATGGCTCGTCGTGCACGTTTTTTTCTTTTCTGCTCTGAACATGTGGTACAGCGAATAGACGGGACGATTTAAAATTGAGTGCAGATATAAGCTTACAGGATAGTTTTGCACTAATATAGTTACGTGTAACCTTTTTCGTAATCAGCTGAAATGGTTTGTCATATATGAAGGACTTCATCTATGCTAGAGAGGAACTGAAATGCATAACTATGTATTAATTTCTCGATGCTGATTAATAATAATAATAATAATAATAATAATAATAATAATAATAATAATAATAATAATAATAATAATAAAGCGCACAAATTGTGCATAATTGAAAGTCACTTAGATTGTACAAAGTTAATCACTGATAGCTCCCGATTCCCACAGAGTAGGATATGGTATACCTTATTTTATTTCAAGGAGTGCAGTTCGGTGGCTCCTTTGAACACTCACTTACAGATTTATGACTTCCTACACAAACAATTCTGACAATTGCATCCTGTCCCCTCATCCCAACATTGCACAGTTGCCACAATTCTGATGATCCTCGAAAATTATGCAGTGAAACTGACGGGTTTCTTGGAATTCGGAAAAGATGCGACAATTCTGCCTCCACGTGGATTTGACGGGAGACTGTCAATTCTTCTGAACGAAGGTTGTGATTGGTTACTGACAGGAGGAGACAAGATTTCCGTCACAGTAAGGAAGACATTTATTTATGACAACCATTTAGTAGGGGGCAGTAGAAGAAGGTCTGTCGGCAAAGTCCTTTCTATGAAACTGCACTCCATGAAATAAAATAAGGTATATCTATCACATGCCTTGTTGCATAAGACACACACACAGTTGTCATCCGGTTCGTGGAAAGACTGATTTCTGCTTAATGGTATTTATCATCCTTATATATCTTCACTTTGTTGTGCCTATCTCTTCTAAGTGTTAGTTAATAGGTCACTGCTTTTAAAAACCTTAATGTATATTCAACTAGTTCCATTTATTTCTTCCATTATTATAAATATTATTTTGATATGAAATAACTGAATATAGAAACAACGAAGAACATATATTATTAAGCACAAAAAGATCAGACCTTCACCCTGTCACGCAGGAGCTCCGGGTTGGAGTCCCGGTCAAGCCTGTGATTTTTCATAGAAAAATCCATAGTGGCACTTGTGCCGGATGAAGTCTCAACTGGGGCTTTTCTCGGGGTTATCCCGTTTCCACATATTAGGCATTTATTTATTTATTTATTTATTTATTTATTTATTTATTTATTTATTTATTTATTTATTTATTTATTTATTTACTCACTCACTCATTTACTTATTTATTTATGTCTATAACAGGGCAAAGCTCCAATTACAATAGACAGTACAGATTTGTTTAAAAAACATAGAATTGCATATAACATGAAAAAAGAGATAAAACAGAAACAAATGCAAGATACAAGTGTAATTACAAATTAGAAATTAAAAATGAAAAAAAAAAAACAAATAGATACTACCTAAATAAAAGACAGAGATATAGATATAAATGAAAAATGCCAACTACATCATTCCGTCAACATTTCACCATTCCGCTATCATTCCATAGCTTTCCCCGAACGCCGACTGGTGACGGAAGGAGGGGGCTGGCCTAAGTACGAGTGAATTTGCCTGCTCGAAACCTGGGTACGCAGCGAACCTTAGTGTAGTCAGCTGGTGTGTGTTTAGGAATATGCCTAGCTTAAGGGTTAGCGCAATAGACCGCAGTGCCTCTCTCCCGAAATTCAATTCAATTCAAAACACAACGACAGTCTTCCGGCTAAAACGTCATCAAGTCCCACAAGTTTTACGCGCATTTACGTTTGTGTTTTTTTGTCGTGAATATGTTGTTTAGTTAGCTAGACTTAAAAAAATAGATTCTAATCACATTCATTTAGGATAAAGATTTTGTATATTCAACCTACGGCGGAAGTATCAACTTTATTTGAATGAAGACGACAAACTTCGGATATAGGAAGACAAAATGTAGTAGGGAAATGAAGGGTTTCGTGACAAATCTGAAAATAAATCCTTTCGCAAACAGCGGTTCATTCGAGCACGGTAAAAAGGAAGCGAGTTCATGAAAGCAGACGGGCAACAACAACTTCCGCTACTCTCTATGTGTGTTTCCAGTTTGTTCGTAGTCATGGCAATCCATCAGCTGGACATTAGCACGTCTTTAACATCTCCCAGAATCACGGATGAGGGAACTGTTACTAAATACCACCGAGGCGGCCAACACTAGACAGATCCACTTTCTCTTTACGACTCCAAGGAGAGCGAGTAACAGCGGGTCCCGGACCTGGTACAGAACTCCGCACCGACATTGCAGCAACCGACAGCCAATCACATTCCGTCCCCTTAGATTTCTGATAAGACCACCCTTCTGTGTATTGTGTGCAAATCTGTCCTACAAATCATACTACTCGATTATGATTATTATTATTATTATTATTATTATTATTATTATTATTATTATTATTATTATTATTATTATAGCTCAGTTGGTAGAGCAGCTGGCTACGGACTGGAAGGTCTGGGGTTCGATCCCAGGTGTTGACAGGATTTTTTCTCGTTGCCAAACTTTCAGAACGGCCCCGAGGTTCACTCAGCCTCCTATAAAATTGAGTACCGGGTCTTTCCCGGGGGTTAAAGGCGGTCAGAGCATGGTGCCGACCACACCACCTCATTCTAGTGCCCAGGTCATGGAAAGCATGGGGCTCTACCTCCATGCCCCCTCAAGTGCCTTCATGGTATGTTACGGGGATACCTTTTACCTTTTACCTTTATTATTATTATTATTATTATTATTATTATTATTATTATTATTATTATTATTATTATATCGAGTAAAATTACACCTTGCGGCATTTCTGGTATACAAGCTTCCATCTTTCCAGATTTTGCCAATCATTTTCTTCCATGTTTCTATCCTTCATTAATTTTCTGACTCCATCAATCCATAAGAGACCATTTCTTTCTTTTTTTCTGAATTTTATTGACTTCCAATGATATAATTTTGAATGCCACCTCTCTTCCGTCATTCTTATAAGGTGGCAATACCAATTTAGACGTCTGTCTTAAATTGTATCGATAACATTTGTTACTCCCATCTGTTCTTGTATAATCTAACTATATAATTATATCCTTGGCTGATTACATTAGCGTGTTTTGTTCCTAGATTTTTCCCCACTGTAAAGCGGATTTCAGATAATCCCATGATGAATTCTAGCACTAATAACATCGAATATCATCTCGTTAGCATTACTTTCTTTCTCTCTTTCTTCTTTTCTTTCTGTCTGTAGTGTTATTTCTTCCTTTGATACCGACTTACAGAGGATATATCCTTGGACGAACACTAGAAGGTACACACTGCACGTCTCCCAGGTAGTGTGGTCAACACGACAAACGACCAGCACACAATCACCCAGTCCCGTGAACGGAAGATAATTATCTTCCATTGCCTATGCCGGGAATCGAACCACGGTCTGCTTGGGTAAGAAGCGTGTACGCTATCCACTAAGCCAATTCAGCTGACTGTCACCAAAATAACTCCGCAGTTGATATAGCACCGTTAAATAATTGATTTAAGAATTCTTACGTTGTTCCTCTGTTACGATAGAGCAAAGCCTTTTCTTCGCGTCTGCTTGTCTTCCGTCATATAGCGAAAGGTCATGTGGGAGTACCAGCTGATTATATGAAATGTCAAACGAAATTAAAATGGAAATACATTTCGAGCAGTTAACCTATTCCAAAACCTAAATTGAACAGATGTAAAGATAAAATTAAAAACTGAAAGAACTACAGCTCTTTATCGTATTCTGTCGTAAACTTGCATCATGATATTTAACACAAAAAAAGTATTGTAACAAGAATTCATCTCGAAGTATGACACCATTTATCTACAGTTACTGACGTAACGGGAACGTCTACTGAAGGCCTTAGTGAAGTTATTTTTACTAATACCGGCTTGCCACTCCTTAAATATATTACGCAACCCTGCTATACGTAATAGAATAGCGCGCCTTTTTATTAACCTCTACGAAGACAGCAGATTCATCATGACCAACATTCGTTTATTCTCGTTAGCATAATATTCGTCCGAGATACGGATATCATCATTACAATCGTAGCTATCAGTATCCTCACTTTCTTGGAGCGGGTTATTGAACTTGCATCTCTTTGAACACTACCTCGTCCTATGCCTACTTCAAGTCACATCGTCCTCTTGGTAATTAATTTGTTTTGGATATTTTTGTTAATTCTATTCATAGTATCTAAAGCAGCAAGGCCGCCTCGTGTCTTCGTAAGTATGTTCGTATAATTAGTATATTTCAATACTTTAAAATTTTCAAAATTTTTGACATTAAAGTTTTCATTAGAGATAAACACTACTTCAGATCATAATGATATATCACAACTGCCTGTGCAGTTGCCACGTTTTAATAACGTGAGTACATTTGATAATTCAATCCAATCACACTCTTAAGTTTGAAGGTTTGCTCTTTTCTATTTCATAATTATATATTTCAGATACAATTCATCATTTTAATGGAATGTACAAAACAAGATCTACACTGAGTATTATGAAGTTTAAAATGTAAAACACTACGTGTTCACAATTTTCACAATTTTATGACCTTGTAACATGATTACATTTTAATTATGCATATGTTTGTACATTTTATATATATCATGATCAATTTTAAACAGTCCATCTCATCGACTATCATTGTAATTATCATACAGATTAATAATGAGATACTGTCCTTCAACACTGCCTCTTCCTATGCTACTTCAAGTCATATCGTCTTCTTGGTAATTTATACCGTAAAATTTGTTTAGTACATTTTGTTAATGCTATGCAGTTTATCTAAATATAAACAATTTCGTCTCTATGTATACTTACCAGCCTTATTCCTGCATTAGTAATTGTCTTATTTTATATAACTTTTTGCTTTACTATAACACACGCAACACTGAAACTTCCAACATGCATTTTTCTAAGTTTAGCGGTGAAGGAATCTATGACAGGTTAGGTTACATTAGTTTAGACTTTTGCTATGCCTTGCAAATACTACTTGAAGTGAAATGTGCGTTTCGCATTCATTTGAAATGTCTACCTCCTTATTCCAGGTGTTAAACAATCACTTTGAGGTAAACTACACCGATCAGTTCTATTAATTTTTAGCTATTTCTAATATGTTTTCAATTCAAATGAATTCTCCACATTCCAAACTAGCTTCTCTCTGAAAATTAGAACATTTCCCCACATTTTTCGTGAAAAAACTTTCAGTGTCGCGTGCTGTAGAAAATCCCGACTTTCAACTGAGAGAGAAAGATCTTTTCTATTAAGGTTATTTACCTAATTCCTTCTCGACCCTTTAAAAATATACAAAATTCTGAACTAGAAAGTAATACTGCAACCGTTATTGGTCTAAATCCTATCTTGTTATTCATTTTATTAAATGTTCTCTTTACGAGTACTTTTATGATTACAATGCTGTCAGATTATCAACTTTCGAGTCTTTCTTTTAGTCTCATTTTGCCTGATTCTATTGCGGTCTTCAGACCCTCGAATGTTCTTCGAGTGCTTTACACCACGTAAAATATAAGATAATAGATATTTGTATTATATATTTTCACGTCTTTCTTCTCACTAGCTATGAATGAGGTAACTTGAGACTTGAATGCCACATAAAAATGCAATCCCCTCTCTTTTTCTACTTGTTTTCCTCACGTTATTTTTGTATTTCCCTTGTTCTCATTCTATTCTCATCGTTATTTTTGTGGTCCATTGTTCTTCTCTTCCCTTCTCTCTCGTTGCAATCCCCTTGTTCTTCTTGTCTTTCCCTTCTTCTCTATATTCCCCTTACTCTTCTTGTGTTTACCTTATTCCTTTAGTATTTTTTCCCTCTTCCCTTTGTTCTTCTTGCCTTTCCCTTGTTCTCCTTATGTTCCACTTATTCTTCTTATATTCAACTTATTCTCCTTAAATTCCCCTTGCTTTTCTTCTATTCCCCTTATTCTCCTCGCTTCATTTCTAGCATTATCCACACGTAGTTATACCTAAATATATGCAGTATAGTAAAAGTTTCACACCTGTCGATGTTTTCTATTTAAAATATTATGTTAAATATTTATTAAAATAAAATTTATAGTTGTAATGGACATGATCTTTCAGTTTTACAGCCTGCCAAAGAGATTATAAAAAATATTGGCAAATTAATACACCTGTCGATGTTACTTACTTACTCACTGGTTTTTAAGGAACCTGGAGGTTCATTGCCGCCCTCACATAAGCCCGCCATTGGTCCCTATCCTGAGCAAGATTAATCCATTCTCTATCATCATATCCTACCTCCCTCAAATCCATTTTAATATTATCTTCCCATCTACGTCTCGGCCTCCCTAAAGGTCTTTTTCGCTCCGGCCTCCCAATTAACACTCTATATGCATTTCTGGATTCGCCCATACGTGCTACATGCCCTGCCCATCTCAAACGTCTGGATTTAATGTTCCTAATTATGTCAGGTGCAGGTCTGTGTTGTGTAACTTTCTCCATTCTCCTGTAACTTCATCCCTCTTAGCCCCAAATATTTCCCTAAGCACCTTATTCTCAAACACCCTTAATCTTTGTTCCTCTCTCAAAGTGAGAGTCCAAGTTTCACAACCATAAAGAACAACCGGTAATATAACTGTTTTATAAATTCTAACTTTCAGATTTTTCGACAGCAGACTGGATGATAAAAGTTTCTCAACCGAATAATAACAGGCATTTCCCATATTTATCCTGTCGATGTTTTCTATTTAAAATATTGTGTTAAATATTTATTAAAATAAAATTTATAGTTGTAATGGACATGATCTTTCAGTTTCACAACCTGCCAATAAATTATAAAAAAAATTGGCAAATTAATACGCAAGAGTGATAACGTGTTAGAAAATAAATTTACTAAAATCTTAAAGCTTTTACATTACGTATAACTGTATATAAACGTTTATATAATCACAGGCACGAGTCAGGCGTTAAAATTTCTATTTGTGTAAAAGTATATTGATTACCCAACATTTTTTAAACTTCCTGATGTTTCTTATTAAAAAACAGTTTGCAATCCTAGTCACTAATAGTTTGCATGTAGGCCTACATGGAATCGCAGTAATACAGATTTTTTTTCCAATGTTACTGACTTCGGGTTTATTCTTTCTCTCATCCTAGTGGTATCAAAGTTTCATTTAATTTTAAAGCTCAGAAATAGTAAGGTACAACGTACGTTTAAGCCACACTGACGGCGAATTTTATTTTAAAACATTTACGCTTACAAAGTCAAGGTACAGCGTTACCTTGGAAGATAAAAAAAACTGACTGTCAGTAACCACAAGGGTCTTGAAACCCTGATATTGAAATGACTACAAGTTCATTTCTGATGCAGAATCCTAGACGATATGTGTCAATTGAGGCCGCTATTTCAGAACCTTGGCCGCATTACACAGGTTGACATTCAACGCACTGCCGTTGTGGCTTACCTTTAGACAAGTTATTTTACTGAAGCGGTCCATAATTTTTTATAATTAAAATCTCAATGAAGAAATATTCTGAGGAAGATTCAGGAGTCGACCGTTGTGGAGTAACGGTTAGCACGTCTGAGCGGGCCCGGGTTCAAATCCCTGTTGGAGCAAGTTACCTAGATGAGGTTTCTTCGGCGGTTTTCCCTTAACCCATTAAGAGCAAATGCTGGGTAACTTTTGGTGCTGAACCCTGCACTCATTTCGCTGACATCACTCAGACGCTAGATAACCATTACAGTTGATACAGAATTGTAAAATAAACAAAAAAAAAAGATTCAGGAAGATCAGTTTCGGAATTGAAAGGACGGAAAGGCTTAAACCATAATGTAGACGATGATGTTGATTATGACGACTTTTCTTAAGTTGAAAGACGAAATCTAGAATTCAAAATAGTTTATATGAATTGTAAAATACACATATTTAAAAAAAATCCAAGTTAACTCTTTATAATTTATCCCATTCTAAGACTCGAAAATTTATACACACCGCTTATAGAGACAGACCACTATATCATAGTGCTTTTCAGAGGTAGGAGATATAATTTATTACTTATTTGCTCATGCCATGCCCCTTCTGTAATATTTTCGCAGTAAATTTCCTTTTAATGACTGTTTAATACAAGCTCATATATTTATAATGAATATAAAACATTTATATGCTATAGTGATTTATCCAAGTTATAATTGGTTACTATTCTGTAGGAAGAAACCGGAGGAAAAGAAGAATTCAAGAAACCAAATAAAATTGTTCTTTTGCATTTTAAACTCACTTCAATTTACATAATTGGATTGAATCACGATATTAAAACTATATTTTAGTATATATTTAGAAGAAAATTCGCTTTTTCTCAGTTTAAATATCGTGTGGAATGGGTTTCTTTGCCCAGAATTATATTCAATTATTTCTATGCAATAGTACATACCAAATCGGAACTTTTCGTCTCCGAAAACTCGCACCTGGAATATTTCGTCAAACAAAAAACAGTCACTGGAAAATTTCGTCACACAAAAGAAAAATGTCACTGGGATATTTCGTCACACAAAAGAAAAATATCGCTGGGGCATTTCATCAAAAAAGAAAAATGTCCCAGGAACATTTCATCACAAAAGAAAAATGTCACTGGGGCATTTCGTCACACAAAAGAAAAATATCACTGGGGCATTTTGTCACACAGAAGAAAAATGTCACTGGGATATTTCGTCACACAAATGAAAAAATATCACTGAGTCATTTCGTCATATAAAAGAAAAATGTTACTAGTACATTTTTTTTCATAAAATAAAAATGTTACTGGGACATTTGGTCACACAAAAGAAAAAGTCACTGGGATATTTCGTCACACAAAAGAAAAATATCACTGAGACATTTCGTCACACAAAAGAAAAATATCACTGGGACATATCGTCACACAAAAGAAAAATGTCACTGGGACAGTTCGTCACACAAAAGAAAAATGTCACTGTGACATTTCGTCACATAAAAGAAAACTGTCACTGGGACATTTCGTCACACAAAAGAAAATGTCACTGTGACATTTCGTCACACAAAAAGAAAAATTTCATTGGGATATATTTGTACATTTCCTAAGTAACTTCACAGCATCTGATTATTGTATGTTTCCTAAGTAACTTTGTGATGAGGATAATATCCACCAGAGTTTAAAACCTCTTCGTCACAACACTGCCGTAACTTTTTGTAGTTAATTCTGGTAATCTTGATTAAATAACAGCAAAATTACTGTAAATAAATACTGATATAAATCAACAGTATATAGGCTATATTTTTATTCCAGTAGTTAGTACGTACTGAACGTATGGCTAAAAGTCCACTGGTACGTACTGGGCATATGACCAAAAGTACGCTGATATCAACTATTAGCGTGACGAAATGTACATGATATGAGCTTTCGGTTGCAAAATCTCCTGGAATCGTATATATCAGCGGTTCCACAATTAAACCAAACTGTAGAGACGATAATTCATTAAATAGACAAAGTTAGCAATGTTTCTAAACGATATTATTATTATTATTATTATTATTATTATTATTATTATTATTATTATTATTATTATTATTACTATTACACAATTTTTATACAATTATTTGAGAATGCTTGACTTTCCAAACTCAAAATTGAATTCTTACATCGGCTTCAGGCATGTCTGACAAAATCCTGCTGGAATATAAATCTGAACACATAAAACTCACAAAAGGTTTCGACCACTAGACCTTCCTAGCTTCGGTGGCTGAATGTAACACTCCATTACCTTCAAGTTACATTGTGTTCCAAAGAGCACAGTAATTTAACATACGGTATTTCCTCTGGACTAACAAGTAAGTGTCTGTTTCCAATCCGTTCAAGGCCACTCTGGCATAATAGACCCATAAGACATGTTCAGTAATTGCAAGTTACTGTTCTACAATCTGCACAGAATGGGTCACGAGCATAAGAATGACTTCAATACAGCAGCTTGCCGACTTGCGCAAATCTAAACACAAATATGGGAAGCACACAGTTAAATCACAAAGAGGGAAAGGAAACTTTATTGTTATTGTTTCCAAATCATCTTGCTTGTTTTCCTGATAAGAGAACGTGAGGGATATTTTCAATAAACGTTTTTGGCCTTATAGAATAATCTCACTGTAAAAGAGAAGTTACATACAGCAATTAACTGCCATTATAAAATGTATGGCACCAAGGATATAGGCGATTGTCTGCTGATCTGGAACTGCGCTCGAGCATGGGTTCGATTCCCTCTTGAACTGGTTACATGAGTGGGTTTTTCTGAGATTTTCCCTAACAGTAAGACGAATAACAGGTAATCTATCGCGAGCCGCGACCTCATCTCGCCGAATACCATCTCGCTATCAATCATTCCATCGAAGCTAAATAACTTCGTAGTTGATACAGCGTCATTAAATAACCAACTAAAAATATACAGCTATAAAAATAGCTTAACATTTGCATTTCTGTTTATCCTATAGCAAATGAAAATACGTTTTTCGATTTATCCTCGGTCCCGCTGATTGTCGGTGTGTCCCAAAGGTTATAGCTTCCATAATCGCTACCGAGTGATGTAAGGGATTGTTGGACAATAACTTCATTTAGGTCCAAATTACATAAATTCTTACTTAAAAAATTAATTGCTGATTAATATTTCTTACATATAATGAAACTAACATCTGTTCATTCTTATTATTATCATTAATTTCTCTAAATAGATTTACAAAACCTCTAATGGCAACTACATTAATATTCTCATTATAGAAATATATTTTAGATTTATATATATATTTTTTTCTCCCTGTAACATAGTTCTAGTAAGCTTATATTAAATTAATTTTCATCATTTTACTAGCTATCTCAAATCTCAAATTAATTATAATTGATTGAATTAAATTAGCTCATAAATTAAGTTACTACTTTACCTTATAGGTTTATCTAAATTTAAATAAATATGTAGTCTACTAGTCGTTAAAACTTAACTGAAGAATATTGCTTGAGAACCTTTTAAGTGTAGTGTAAATATTCGTAATTTAAATATGTATTGTATTCATTAAGGCTGGTTGAGTGGAAGAGAAGGCCTTACGGCCTTAACTTTGCCAGCAAAAATAAAACAATATTATTATTATTATTATTATTATTATTATTATTATTATTATTATTATTATTATTATTTATCTTTGTAATCATAATTAGGAACATTAAATCCAGACGTTTGAGACGGAAAGGGTATGTAGCACGCATGGGCGAATCCACAAATGCATATAGAGTGTTAGTTGGTAGGCTGAGGGAAAACACCTTTGAGGAGGCCGAGACGTAGATGGGAGAACAATATTAAAATGGATTTGAGGGAGGTGGGATATGATGATAGAGACTGGATCAATCTTGCTGAGGATAGGGACCGATGGCGGGCTTATGTGAGGGCGGCAATGGACCTCCGGATTCCTTAAAAGCCATAAGCAAGTAATGTTACTTACTTACTTACTGTGAGGGCGGCAATGAATCTCCGGGTTCCTTAAAAGCCATAAGTAAGTAATGTTACTTACTTACTTACTGGTTTTTAAGGAACCCGGAAGCTCATTGCCGCCCTCACATAAGCTCGCCATTGGCCCCTATCCTGAGCAAGATTAATCCAGTCTCTATCATCATATCCCACCTCCCTCAAATCCATTTTAATATTATCTTCCCATCTACGTCTCGGTCTCCCTAAAGGTATTTTTCCCTCCGACCTCTCAACTACCACACTATATGCATTTCTGGATTCGTCCATACGTGCTACATGCCCTGCCCATCTCAAACGTCTGGATTTAATATTCCTAATTATGTCAGGTGAAGAATACAATGCGTGCAGTTCTGTGTTGTGTAACTTTCTTCATTCTCCTGTAACTTCATCCCTCTTAGCCCCAAATATTTTCCTAAGCACCTTATTCTCAAACACCCTTAATCTCTGTTCCTCTCTCAAAGTGAGAGTCCAAGTTTCACAGCCATACAGAACAACCGGTAATATAACTGTTTTATAAATTCTAACTTGCAGATTTTTTCAGAGCAGACTGGATGATAAAAGCTTCTCAACCGAATAATAACAGGCATTTCCCATATTTATTCTGTGTTTAATTTCCTCACGAGTATCATTTATATATGTTACTGTTGCTCCAAGATATTTGAACTTCTCCACCTCTTCAAAAGATAAATTTCCAATTTTTATATTTCCATTTCGTACAATATTCTCGTCACGAGACATAATCATATACTTAGTCTTTTCGGGATTTACTTCCAAACCTATCTCTTTACTTGCTTCCAGTAAAATTCCCGTGTTTTCCTTAATCGTTTGTGGATTAAGAAAGTAAGTAAAGTAATGTTTGTAATAATAATGAATATCCATCAACATTTATAAGTTTCTCCCTACCCATGATACTGGTAATAAGTTTACATATCATTATTGATAATTCAATAAAACATCGTTCAATATCATGGAAATGTATAAAAGAGGATCAAGTAGATTGTCATAAAGAATGTACGGTTCTAGAAAAAAAGTTTTGTCGCACAGACACTTTGTAAGTCCCAGAAAGGAGGCAGCACCCACGAGCAGACATAGCTACAACGAAACAATAGTAATATGCGTTACAAGAGCGGTATGTTGAAGTTTTCATGTTCGAGGAAAAGTTTTAAAAAACGAAACGTAGTTGAGCTTTTTTAATTTACGAGAATTGAAAGAAAACATACCGCTCGTGTATCGTACATTATTTTGTGCGAAGATCGTTTATTACATACCTGAAAGACGAATTTCTAATTAGTTGCAATGAAATCTCCATCTTGGTTTCTGTTCAATGACAGCAAATTTGCAAAATAAAAATATCTATCTTCAACATTGTTGCTTTAAAATGTTTTCTGTGTTTACTATACTCCAGCAGGCCGTGATATACGTCTGTCTTTTTTTTCCCCCAGTCTATGATGAGTCTGGAATCTTGTTGATTTTTTCACGGCTTCCTTAATGTTACTTGCATCACGAATGCAGTAACTTTAGTGGAGTTGTAGAATTTACTTAATTTTGCAAATATTTAAAAACAATAATTAACAGTGCAATTTAGGTGAAATTGCAGTGGTAAGTTTCCAATTTATTACTATATTGAAAGTCTCTAAAAATAATATATTGAAAGCCTAAAGCAGTAAAATCAATAATATGTCACTTAAGCGGTAAGAAGAGGGAAATTGTTATGTGTGTTAGGTTGGGAATACTGAATGTGGAATTTTAAACTTTCCGCGGATTGGTTTTGTGCGGAAACCAAGCAAATACGCACGATCTCGCACAATAGTAATTTTATTACCTCAACTAGTCCTTCTCTTGTGAACCAGGTTGCTCGTCCTCTGATCATGCGCATTGCCTCCTTTCTGGGGCTTATAAAGTGTATTTGCGACAAAACTTTTTTCAAGACTGTACTAGGAAAAGAAGTTTGGGAATTGTAGATTGAAAAAAAAAAAGATTAGCACAAATGGAGTGGGGGAAAAGAGGATTGGAAGAAGTGAAATGGGACAAGAAGTCTGGGAAAATGTAGAATTAGAACTCAGACTGTGTTGGGAATTCCGACATTGGGAAAAACGGACGGAAAACATCCGCATAGTGAACAAGTGAAAGTTTGGCATTCTTGGCAGTCACGTGAGACAAAACGCATACAATATTTTATGTGCAAAATAGAACTTCAGCGCCAAAACAGATGACATACATCTAGATTGCCATACTGCGCATGCGCGCGGCCTCATACTTGACGGTTAGTTATATATTTTTTTTAATTTTATTGAGTTATTTTATGACGCTGTATCAACATCTAGGTTATTTAGCGTCTGAATGATATGAAGGTGATAATGCCGGTGAAATGAGTCCGGGGTCCAGCACCGAAAGTTACCCACCATTTGCTCGTATTGGGTTGAGGGAAAACCCCGGAAAAAACCTCAACCAGATAACTTGCCCCTACAGGGATTCGAACCCGGGCCACCTGGTTTCGCAGCCAGACGCGCTGACCGTTACTCCACAGGTGTGGGCGGTTAGTTACAGTACAACAGGATTTTACGGTGCAAAACCGAAAATCAAGGAAGCTTGAAAGCATCAAACAATGATTGAAGTTAGGGGTTGGTTGTTTCTATACGGAAGCGTTACTCACAATAGAAACTAAATGCATGATCCGGTCTAATTGAGCGAAACTGCAGTCATTGTAAGGAACTGGAGGCAGTGGGTGTGCTGCACACACAACCAGAATGGACGCACTGCAGCAAATTTACGATAACCGAGCTCCTCCCTCGCCAGCCTAATCATTGTCTTGCGCACATTAATTATTTGGATCCTGATCTCTTCATGAGAGTAAAAAGAAGCTTGTATTTTGCACCGCATTCTGTAACATAGCACTACAATTAGACGGGACGATTCCTTGAAAATAAGTCGTCAGTCATGCTCTTGGCTCAAGATGAGTATCTTCACTTCTATGCGCCGACATTTTTATTGGATCCTCCCCACAGAAATAAATGCTTATTATATTGTTTTATCTCTCCTCAGAGAATTTTTTCAACACTTTTTTACACACTTTTCGTGGTTTATTTAACGTTTATCAACTGAGGGATTTATTTTGCATTAATCGGAAGTTTGAATTTTCATAATTAAAATCTAAGCAAGAAATTTTACGCTATAGTGTTGTTAAGTATTATGGTCCCTTGTTAACATTTAGGGCAGGGGAGAGTCGGGTAGTATCGGACATCGGGTAATATCGGACAGTGAGTTTCTTTCATTTACCACACGGTTACGTTTCTGTGATGTCGCATAGAGAAACGTAACCATGTCATTCAGGTACTACCATATGGTGGTAGATGAAAGAAACGCACTGTCCGATATTACCCGATGTCCGATACTACCCGACTCTCCCCTAACTATGCTATTAAAAACAGAAAAGAAAACAATTTAAGAACATGATCCCAAAACGCGTTAAGTCCATTTTTATGAAAGGACTGGGCTACGGACTGAGCGAGTTTTCAAGTGACATGCACAATAACACAAACGTTTAGATAAGGATTGGCGTTGTTTTGGAATAACACAAGTTTAATAGCCACTAGGACTGAATTTTCGGCCAAAATAGTAAAAATAAATATTTTTTACATAAATAATTGCCTTATACATTTAATATTCTGTCCTATATTTAGCTCTTGCCTACTACTCTTAAAGGTCTGGCAACCATTTTTAAAATTTCATACCCACTAAAAATTTAGTTTTCTCAAAACAACGTTTTTGGTCAATGATAAAGTTCCTAGCGGCTTCCATTTGCTCCGATTTACTTTAAGATTTTCAAGAATACTCAGCATATTGCAATACACAAAGCGGTGCATGGAATCAGTTCTTCACTGAAAACATTTCATGATATGAATTTTTACTTCTAAAAATTAAAGAAAATTATCAAGCAAAAATTATGATTTCTAAGAAAATTTTTACCTCGTGAACCAATTCTCAAATATAAAAATCAATGCGCAGTTTTCTTTATCATGAAATGTAAGTCCTTCACAGAAGATTTTTAAAAGCAAAAACAATTCTGAAACTATCAGGAATGTTTTGAATTTACGCATAATTTAATATCACCGTGAAAATTAATATCTAAGGAACTAATGAATGAAACTTGATGAAATTGGTCCGTTATTTAAACGTACAGACACAACAAACCTGCTGAATTTAAAAAGAAATTAATAAAAGACATTAAAAGTTTCGAAACTCAGTCCAAGTGTCCCTTAAAATTTAATGATAGAGGTCTCCAACATAATCATATATATTGTATGTAAAAATCATAAAAAAATGGTCGAATGGACTGAGCGATTTTTGGGATCACACTCTCCAATTAATAGGAACACACCATATGTCTCTATAATATGATGGTAGACGAAATTTGCAATACACTGTAGCCTACCCATAATGCTGGCCCAAGTGTACGTGAGTTTCCCCAATCATCCGTAACTTCTGCCTGAAAGTCATCATAATGTTTTAGTCGTGGAGTAATATTAGATAAATAGTGTAATTACGTAATGTATTGTCCCAAGATTCAATACAGCTCTAAAAGTACGAACAAAGGTGTTTCATAAAAATCCAAGTTGCAAGAGAAAGCATGCAACTCAGTATTTTAGGGCATTACAAGAAGCCTGTGGGAGAGAAGTCCTACCATACTGAACTATTGCAAGTTGGGTGGCAGCGAGGCATTCACTTTCAATCAAGAATTGATATAGATTGATCAGTGAGAGAGATATCCATAAATTATGCCGCAGATGGAGTCTGCCGTCTTCCAAGAAATTGGCAACGTATTGTTGACATGGCAGGAGACTATAGGCCTATTTGAAGTATTTAATGTTAAAAGTAACCTAAATAAATTTAAAGCGAAGCAATAACTATGTTGTCATTACTTTTCGAATGCCCTAGTATTTTGGCACCTCATTAATCCCTGTTATTTGCACAGCTTGTTCAGATTGTTGCGATATTTCAATGTTATTATTCTCCTAGTTTAGTGTGCACAAAAGCTCTCCGTGTGAAAAATACAGAATTCCGTGAAGAATTAAGGATGTGGTTTACCAGGTTTACGTGCTTCAGGGTACCGTCCTGCTGACCGGTGAAGCGCTAAACCCACAATACAACGTGTTAACTGTATCTCCAGCCTGTAGATCTGTTATCTCTGGCAAGCGTCACACATTCAGAAGAGGAACATCGGAGTAATTAGCCTAACTGAAAAATGTTAGGACTATCACAAATCAAACTAGACAATACAGTTATACTTAACGACAGAGACTCAGTTTTGAAGCTCCGCGGAGGTCAGGTCGTGGGTTCAAGTCCTTTATAGGACGAAGATGTTTTCCTTGTTGCCAATGTGGTATGTCCTGCTCTATAAGATACATCATCCCAAGCTTTGACTGTAATTATAGGTGTAAAAAAACCGAAGGATAAGGGCTTTTCCAGGGATTCTCCCGTTTCTTTCAATATTACGAATTTCATTCCAGTCACCACTCTTTATTTCACCTTACCTTTCTCTTCATATATTATAAATTCATCATTTGAAACAGCCATGTGAACAGGCACTCGCTGTAGGCATTATTCGCTTTAGAAATCCATTCTCATAGGTACATATTCATTTGCCCTCTCACGGCTGTAAGAGGAGAAGCAACGGTTTTGTATAGTAGGGGTTAGTACACATTCACTTATGGTCGGGAATTTCACAGACAACAGCAGTAAACGTACACACTATTATATGAATTGAATTTGATTGAATTTCGGGATGGAGCACTGCGAGGTTAAGGTTTAGGGGATTAGGTACAGCTTAAGGCTGGCTCACAATAAACCGGGAATGGAAACGACAACGAGAACGAGAACGGAAATATTCTTAAAATAAATGTATTTAAATGTAAGTATTCACAATTAGCTATTGTGAATGCTCACATTTAAATACATTTATTTTTGCATTATTTACGTTCTCGTTCTTGTTGTCTTTTCCGTTCCCGGTTTATTGTGAACCAGCCTTTACACTAATAAAATTTTTGGAAATATTCAACATTTTTTTTTCCTTCATTACTATATCTTGTATAGAATAATGAAAATTGGTATGTGTAAAACACTGTACTTCTGCTATATGAAAAAAGTATTTTTGCGATAAAAAAATCATTTATATATTTTTTTCCTCTCAAGATTGAAAATGGTACCAGTTTACTGTGCAGTGATGAAGCGTTTCCCTCATAACCCATAAACTTGTTAACTTTTTCATGTTCTCTCTCTTTTATTTTATTGCTGAAACTCATGTTTAAAATATCATGCTCTTTCAAACATTTCTTAATAAATATTTTTTTTTTATTTTGTGTTAGAAGAAAATACTGATATTTCATCATTTTTTAAATGAATTTATTTTTTATCAGACAATCTATCAAAGGTAGAGAAGTGATCTTGCATCATATTGTAGATATGACATGCATAAATACACACAAAAACTTTAATCACAGAATGTTGGTTAGTTTTTGAGTTATGTCGGAAACGCTTCATCACTGCAGACTGAACTGAATTTTGAAAAAAAATTTAAATAACTTGTTTTAAATCGTAAAAATATTATTTTTTCATATAGCAGAAAGACAGTGTTTTACACATAGTAACTTCCATTATTGTACGAGATACAGTAATGGAGGGAAAAAAAAATGTTGAATATTTCCAAAATTTTACTGCTGTAAGCTGTACCTAACCCCTTAATGCTGCGGATAAACTGAGTAGTTTATATGAACAGAGTATAGTATGCTATTGCAGCAGATTTATGTGCCTGGCTGCATTCAACCTGAAAACAATGTTTTGGTAGAAACTTTCTAAGACTGGTAGGAATTTAAATATTTATTCTCCGCAACGTTCCGAACGCAAAACCAGTGCATTTTCCGCTACAAGACGTGAAAAATAAGAACTAAAATAACAACGGCCGCGTGCCACAAGGCCAGTATTTGCGGCAGTTTCAGTGTCAGGAAGTCAGTCGTGTTCCCTGTCAACTGTTATTTGCATTCAGCATTTGCCAATTCGCTACAGACGACTGTTTAGCATTAACTGTACCTCTTGACGGCGACGCGTGTAGAATTTCTGAACAGATCCCAAAAACAACTGTTTCGCGTGTACTTCCTTCGCATCTTTAAACCGTTCCGACATGTTCGTGGGAATTTCTATGCAAATGAAATCCACAACCTTTGACTTGGCTTTAACCTCGACTGTACAAAGCAACACGCGGTATTGACAGCAACGTCTTTATTTCAATTACTGCCCGGATCGTAAAACCACTCAAACAGAACCTACTACACAAGGCGAGAGAGTACCGCCACTTGGTGTTTATGACCCATTGATGTCCTGGCTTGATATCTTCAGTCCGTTGTAATGAATGGTACATATACAAGATATTGCAGTTTGTGTTTTATCAAAAAGACAGAAAATTATGATGTTTAGAAAGAAGAGTATAGAAATAATAGGATACAAAAGAAGAAGAAGGGATGGAGATAAGAAGAAAAGGGATGGGAAGAGGGTTGAGAAAGTAGGAAAATAAAGGAAGGGGAGAGAATGAAAGAAGGAAAGATAGAAAAGGACAGAAAAATCGAAACAAAAGGAAAACAAAAAAGAAAAAAAAGGAAAACGTGACAGAATGTACATAGAATTACAACGCGAAGAAACACAGACGGTAAAAAAGGAGATGAAAGAAGGGGACAAGGGAGGAGACAAACGGGGAAGACACAAAAAAGAAAACTAGAATGAGAAGGAAAGAAAGAAAGAGAGATGGAAAGACACGAGAAAAGGAAAGAAAGACAGAGGAAATAAAGAAGAGATAGAGGGAAGAAAGAAGAAGAGACAGAGGAAAGAAAGAAGAAGAGATAAAAGAAAGAAAGAAGAGACAGAGGAAAGAAAGAAGAGACAAAAGAAAGAAAGAAGAGACAGAGGAAAGAAAGAAGAGACAGAGGAAAGAAAGAAGAAGAAACAAAAGAAAGAAAGAAGAGACAGAGGAAAGAAAAAAAGAAGAGACAAACGAAAGAAAGAAGAATAGAGAAACGAAAGAAAAAAGAAGAGACAAAGGAAAGAAAGAAGAAGAGACAAAAGAAAGAAAGAAGAGACAAAAGAAAGAAAGAAGAATATATAAACGAAAGAAAAAAAGAAGAGACAGAGGAAAGAAAGAGGAAGAAACAAAGAAATAAAGAAATAAAGAAGAGACAGAAGAAATAAAGAAGAAGAGACAAACGAAAGAAAGAAGGGACAGAAGAAAGAAAGAAGAGACAGAGGAAAGAAAGAAGAGACAGAGGAAAGAAAGAAGAGACAGAGGAAAGAAAGAAGAGACAGAGGAAAGAAAGAAGAGACAGAGGAAAGAAAGAAGAGACAGAGGAAAGAAAGAAGAGACAGAGGAAAGAAAGGACAGAGGAAAGAAAGAAGAGGCAGAGGTAAGAAAGAAGGGACAGAGGAAAGAAAGAAGAGACACAGGAAAGAAAGAAGAGACAGAGGAAAGAAAGAAGAGACAGAGGAAAGAAAGAAGAGACAGAGGAAAGAAAGAAGGAACAGAGGAAAGAAAGAAGAGACAAAGGAAAGAAAGAAGAGACAGAGGAAAGAAAGAAGGGACAGAGGAAAGAAAGAAGAGACAAAGGAAAGAAAGAAGAAACAGAGGAAAGAAAGAAGAAGAGACAAAGGAAAGAAAGAAGAAGAGACAAAGGAAAGAAAGAAGAGACAGAGGAAGGAAAGAAGAAGAGACAAAGGAAAGAAAGAAAATACAGAGGAAAGAAAGAAGAGAGAAAGAAGAAGAGAAAAAAGTAGACATATAAGGTTAAAAAAGTACTAGGAAGAGAAAGAATAAAGAAAGGAAGAAATAATGTAGAAGAAAAGAGATGAGAAAGTAATGGGAAGGGAAACTTCGAAACCGATAATGGATTCATCAAACTGCTGAACTTTCTGTCTACTTCGCATAATGAGAAAGCAAGACCAGAACGAGAGAGATGTGTCACGATATTCATACATGCTCGTTGCTCTACGGAACAGAATTGTCCGTCACGAAACGTCTGAATGGGCGGAAGAAGAGTTCCTCCTCGGGGCGGGCAGGACATTTCCTGGGGGCAGGGCAGGGCAGGGAACGTCACTTGCACGTCAGCCTGATTACAGTGCGCAGACGTGCACAGTTCGTGCCTCGCTTAGACGTTACTGGTTCACTCACTACACTTCAAACGAAGGGAGTGACTTTCATAAACTGTAGCCTTGTGAATCATCATCATCATCATCATCATCAACATGGATATAATTCTGTTCTTCAGGACCAGAGCCGGAGGGTGTAGCGTTTCTTGATATCACTTTCCGAAAGGAAGAACAATGTCTTGCAAAGGCAAATGTGTTCGATTACACGGCTTTGAGGAGCTTAAAAGGCAGTAAAGTGGAACTCTTAATATCTCTTTCACTTCGATATTAGCAGGAAGTGACATCGGCACCAGCTCCGGCCGTCTTTCACTCAATTTCTATAGGAGACGGGGCGGATCCATACATTTTTCTTCTACTCCCCAAACCTTTTCCTGTTCCGTTATTTGACAAGCTTCATGTCAAATTCAGCGATATTTAATCGACCCGTTATATTATTATTATTATTATTATTATTATTATTATTATTATTATTATTATTACTTACTGGCTTTTAAGGAACCCGGAGGTTCATTGCCGCCCTCACATAAGCCCGCCATTGGTCCCTATCCTGAGCAAGATTAATCCAGTCTCCTCATCATATCCCACCTCCCTCAAATCCATTTTAATATTATCTTCCCATCCACGTCTCGGCCTCCCTAAAGGTCCTTTTCCCTCCGGCCTCCCAACTAACACTCTATATGCATTTCTGGATTCGCCCATACGTGCTACATGCCCTGGATTTAATGTTCCTAATTATGTCAGGTGAAGAATACAATGCGTGCAGTTCTGTGTTGTGTAACTTTCTCCATTCTCCTGTAACTTCATCCCTCTTAGCCCCAAATATTTTCCTAAGAACCTTATTCTCAAACACCCTTAACCTATGTTCCTCTCTCAAAGTGTGAGTCCAAGTTTCACAACCATAAAGAACAACCGGCAATATAACTTTTATAAATTCTAACTTTCAGATTTTTTGACAGCAGACTGGATATTATTATTATTATTATTATTATTATTATTATTATTATTATTATTATTATTATTATTATTGACACTGCCAATACAAATTGAATTTATTTCACCGTCCTTAGCAACCTAAACAATGGCTTTACTCACAAATGTAACATTGTAAAATTCCTTTGGAGAAAAGAAGTTACATTTTTATGATCATATTTCTGCACATTTAAAGAGCAAAACTAAAATTAATTCAATCATTTATTATCATAATACACTGCCCTCATAAAATGACTGAACATACTGTGAATTAGATCAATGGCTTTCCCAAAACATGCTATGAAGTGTTTCGTATAATACAATTTTTATCTCGAGCAAAATTGAATTAAACATTTTTGGTTGAAATGTCTCAAAGAATAACCTTCCGAAATTGATGACATTAATTACGCTTCATTCTCTATAACTTCACACGATTACCGTAATGTAGCTCCGAAATTCCGTAAAAGTCATGATAGTGATTTTGAATCCCTGCTAGAATATATGTCCTTTTTCGCTATCGATAAGGTATGACAACGTTTTGGATTACATGTCCCGTCCAACGGTATGTTAATGTGTTTTTTTCCCCCCGTTGTTGGTAACTCTATAGCATCTATTAGATGCTTTATGGTTGTGCTAACAGATGGAGTTACTTGTCAACAATGTGACGCTGAAACGTATGTTCAGGTTACTGCCCAGCGAGAGTCCTGATGTATTCTTATATTTGTGATGATTAGTTAATTAATATTAACCCGGCACACTCACATTCATACAAATTTCCAGACTCTAGACACCCAAGGAATTCCTCTTCTTCAAGAAAAATTCACCGAGAGCCGAGCCCGGGAATCGAACCCGGGACCTCTTGATCTGGAAGCCAGCATGCTGACCAACAGACCACGGAGGCAGTCTAACGTAGTGTTAAACTAAAGCAGAGCCCAGATGGTCTTAATGTGTAGTTAGAAAACCAGAAGAAGTTATTTTGAAGTAACCAAAATTTCTAAGTGTTCTTAAATTGCTTGTTATTGTGTCTCTTTTAAGCATTACTAAAAGCTTACCGCCATTAATAATCCATACTTCTATTCGCCACCCAATATTAAAAGATAGCCAGTTACTAACGAATTTTTAATGGATAATTTGTTTTGATTGGATAGAAAGCGAAAGGTATAAGTAATCGTTAATAAATTCTCAAAGTCATTTGTAATTTAACTAAATACAGTTAAATTTTCCATACATGTCTTGCGAAACGAATAAACAATTTTAATGTCAAAGGGTTGGCAATTTACACCGTCTACGTTTTTATCTGATTGTGTAGAATTGCAGAATCAGTAAAGACTACGTTCTCTCGGCGGTAAAAAGTTCGCGATTTCCTTCTTAGGAGCCAAACCAGATGTCCTTGCTGCTTATTATGTTGCATAGCAACCGCTAGTATGGGACTGCAAGCTACAGTCACTTGTCTCGCCTTAATAACCCAGTGACTTCAAACTGAGAACCAGTTGTAATAAGTACAGGTTTCTATTGTTCCCAACAGTTATATTGCAACTGTATAAAAAGGAAAATATACGCTGGCACAACGAGGGATCACGCAAAAATAAATACCACGAAAGAAAGGGAAGAAAAAGTGGAGTACAGAACGTATTGCATGAACCGACCGACTCTAAGAAATGTGTAGGTGAAACCAATGGGAAATGGCGATATCTCGCAGCTCTGTACAAAGTTGCTTTCGACGTGCTTTTTCGTTTTGAAATTATGGTACTAAGTAGCTCTGTTTAATTCCGTGGTTCTTTTCAGCAGTTTTTATCAGAGCGATCTTAGCCGCCGGGTGTGACGAATCCGCTCCAATGAAGACCTAGAAAAGCTTAGCACTATTAACGACACCGATAATTTGTACAGAGGTTTATTACTATTCACATCTCCTCCCCTTTTAAAATATCCTCATAACATTTTCCACGCTTCTGGATCCAATTCTGCCTTGGTGAATGCGAAGTACCAACGTTCTTGCTATTGTGTTACATTGTGAATTCTATATCTCCATAATATGAAGGGTTCAGAGCTATAGTGGGCCAAGCGGCATATATTAAAACTGAGAAAAATGAGAGATTACCACAGTCTAGTATATATAGTCACGAAGCTTGAGTTGTGAGGGTGCTAGGAACAATAGACTGTGCAGGTACTATTTCGCATCAATTCAATTCAATTCAATTTATTTGGCCTTTAGACATATAGTTTTAGGCTTCGTCAGAACACATTGAAAAAACATATAAATACATTTAAAAAAAAACACTAATAAAAGAAACAGTAAAATTTAAATAATACAATGAAAACATGAAATAATTTGAAACTTTTAAACTAAAGAAAACTAACTAAATTGCAATTAAACTTATTAAAATACAATTTCATACAAATTTGTGTTGAAAAACTCAGCAACAGAATAAAAAGGATTATTTAATAATCAATTGTAAAATCTAGTTTTGAAGCTATTGATTGGTAATTTATAATATTGACTTGGAGCTTATTATATAATTTCATCCCCATAATTAAAAAGTTTGTGTTGCACTTGTGTAATCTACAATATGGAATATTAATTTGTTCACTATTTCTAATTTTATTATCATGTATATTGGCCACTAATGAGTAATTTGTCGATATTTTGTCGAGTGTAAAGTACTGGATCATATATATACAAATGTATGATTGTTAAAATCCGTGATTGTCTGAAAAGTGGCCGACAGTGTTCCAGATAATTTGATTTACATAAAATTCTAATGGCTTGTCTGTAATGAGGCGATATTAGCGATCCTAGTGGTTAGCAACTATCTATGGATGCATATTTAATGCGTATTGAGCTTCGTGACTGTATACACTAGACTGTGAGATTACCATAATCTAATGAAACATACAGAAAGTAATACAAAGTATGCACCTTAAAACTAAATGATATGTTAATCTTCATTAAACTATGGTATTCAGAGTTATAGTGGGCCAAGCGCCATATATTAAAGACGGAGAAAACAAGTTTTAAAATTAAGAGATTACAATAATCTAATGAAACATATAGCAAGTAAACAAAGTGTACACATTAAAACTAAATTATATTTCAACCTTCATTAAACTATGGTATTCACTTAACTTTAACCCTTGCTTTCTCCGTTTTTAATAAATGACGCTTGGCCCTTTATGAATCTGAAGCCTTCATTAGGTCTTATAATCCATCATTTATTTATATTTCGCACAACTAATCCTTCACACTTCAACCTAAATTCCACATCCGGAGTACTTGCAACCCCAAATCCTGCATATTATCATTCATTCTGAATAGTCACTATACTGTATCCCCTTATCCTGAACTAATTTCATCTTGCATTCCTACATACTCAATATGTTTATCTCCCACCCTGATATTGAGAATAGAGTAATGCAGTGTGAAGATATGTATTTAGGATGCAGATATGCAGCATAATATGTATTCTGGATGCGGAATGCATGATGTAAATATTTTTGAATCGAGTATGTAGGATACTAGATATCAAAGATGCAATTTAATATGTATTGTCCTGCATCCCTGTATCCTGAATATCTTCGTTGTCGAATCCTGAATATTCTCATATTGACCTTTATCTCTAGAATATTTATTATCCTATATTCCATAATCCTTAATATCTGTATAGCATATTATATGCTCAATCTATATTATCCTTCATCCCACCTTCAGAATATCTACTATTTTGTATCCACACATTTCCTGCATTACTGGATTCTGAATATCTACATCCTCTATTACCGCGTGTCCAATGTCAGAATATTTATTGTTCGGCACTCTTAATACGATCATCCTGCGTTATTGCATTCTGAATATCTTCACCAAGAATCATGACATCTTGAGTATCTTCATGTTGTATCTCCATTATCCTGAAAATCTTCATCCTGCCTCACAATAATTCCGAATATTTTTATCCTGCATCTCCATTACTCTGAATATTTTCAACCTTCATCTTCATATCCTTAACACCTTAATCCTGTGTGTCCATATCCTGAGTGTCTTCATTCCGTATTTCTGTATCCTGAACATCTCCATTATCTTTAACATCCTCATCCTGCATTAGCATTATCCTGAATATCTTCATTATTCATCTCCATGTCCTGAGTATCTTTATCCCGTATCGCCATATAATGAACATCTTCATTATCCTAGATATTTTCATCCTGAATTTCTATTATCCTGGATTTCTTCACCCTGAATCTCCATTATCTTGCATTTCTTCATCCTTAATCTCCATATCCTCTATATATTTATCCTGCATCTTTATATTCTGAATATCTTCACCTTGCATATTCATATTCGGGATACTTTCATCCCGCCTTCTGAGTAACTAATAAAACCGCATTTCTGCATCCTGAATATCTAGGTGTTATTTTACATTCCACATTCTATATAATGTACGTATGGGCGAATCCAGAAATGCATATAACTTAGAGTGTTAGTTGGGAGACCGGAGGGAAATAGACCTTTGGGGAGGCCGAGACGTAGATGGGAGGATAATATTAAAATGGATTTGAGGGAGATGGGGTATGATGGTAGGGAATGTATTAATCTTGCACAGGATAGGGACCTATGGCGGCCTTATGTGAGGGAGGCAATGAACCTTCGGGTTCCTTAAAAGCCATTTGTAAGTAAGTATATCATCTGATATTCTATATACCACACCTTAAATATTCTCCATATCCTGATTTCTATCCTGCATTCCCACATTCTCCATATCTGTAACCTACATCCCAGCATACTGTATCTAGAAAACTGCATTCTGTATTCCTATATCCTGAGAAGCTCTCTACTACGCCCCTGTATCCAATCTCCTTAGGACAGCTGTGTTCTTGCAATACGCTAGCGCCATATTTTCCGATCTTCAATTTTTTCCTATATCAATTTGGGGCACATTTACAAAATAAGTAATTTATGCATAAAAGTAACTTGTTACATCTTTTATTGTGAAAGAAAATTTAGAAATGTCTAATCGACCATGACACAGTTCCCAAGATGCGTGACCAAAGCAATTACTGTTGTCCGAATTTAAAGCTCACCATATTTCTTCAATTTATCTACGAATACATCTGTATGGCTCTGAATTAGTAAATCAATAATGGTGTACGTTTCAAGAGGAGGCGTGTTCATTCCTCTCCACGCTCGACGAGGTTTATTGGCAGCATTCATAGAGTGAAAGTTATTTGCAACACGGGTCTTTCGGAACCATTACATTGTCGGATACAATACTGTTATGCAGATAGTTTCCGCTCACTACCATAATTATAATCTCGTCAACCATATTTTTTATTTTATTACTTTTGTGAAAGCAGAAACAAGACATATAAATCACACTTTGGAGTTACAATATTTTTGACAATGCACATAATATAATGTCTCCTGTTACGAAACTGTTTCCATTGTCTTACATTCGAGTTACACAAGGTTACAAGTTCATAAACTGGAGTACGCCTGTGTCAGTTTTAACCGAATGACGCAATAATCCATTCTCCTGTCTTTTATTGTGATAAATAAGATCCTGCCATTTGTTAAGTACAGTGAACAGTACTGTTAATGTCCACAAAATGAATAGACAGAAAATTCTGCTTGTCTTATTCAAATTTAAATCTACTGTTAACAGAGCATTAAATGCGAGAGCACTTTTTCCCCTAGAACTTTTCCCTACTGGTGAACATGTTTTCCAAGTAATTTACCACTTCTATTAAGGGAACACTATACTGAAATTTCCAAGTTCCATATTTTTATGCTTCACAATAGTGAAATCAATAACTATAATACTTATGAAGCTGGATTCACCAAATTTTGATCACTGGTATATCTGATTAATAATGACAAATGTACAAAATTTCATCCGCCTATGATACGTGGTTTCTACTTTATTATATTTTATTAAAATATTCAATCGCTTTATATAAAATGTTCCTTGCGCCACAATTTACATTATTGTTAACTGATATTCATTGATATAGATTCTTATATGCATGGGATCAAAACTTACTACAGAGTTTTGCTGAAAAATTAATCAGTAAATTACTAGAATTTTTTATTATAAAAGAACAAAAAGTAAAAATATTAATAATCATTAATACTGCCGATTCACTGTACAGAAAAACCCAATAGTAATATTTGTTCCAGTGTATATAAAGAATCATATTATAGAAATCGTCGTTAAGGGGACAATATACTGAAATTACTAACTTCAATGTTTTTAAAGCTACATTCACAAAACTTTTAAGACTGGTATATCTGGTGAATAATAACACATGTACAAAATTTCACCCCTCTATGATAAGTGGTTTTCATTTTATCAATATCTTAATAAAATATTGTAACGCTTTATATAAAAAGTCCCTTGCGCCACAACTCACATTAATTTTAACTTCAGTGACAGCATGTCTATCCAAAATTATTATATGTCTGGTCATAATATCTTTGATGAAGAATTTACAATGATTTTACAACGATTTTGACACTTACAAAATGATGAAAAATTTAATCTCACTGTTAGTAAAAGTTTTAGGATCACTTGTCTCGTCACAATATCTTTGATGAATAGCTTACAATGGTTTTACAACGATTTTGACACTTACAAAATGATGAAAAATGTAATCCCACTGTTAGTAAAGGGATTACTTGTCTCGTCACAATGTCTTTGATGAAGAGCTTACAATGGTTTTTACAACGATTTTCACAGTTACAAAATAACGAAAAATTTAATCCCACTGTTAGTGAAGGTTTTAGGATTACTTGTCTCGTCACAATATCTTTGATGAAGAGCTTACAATGGTTTTACAACGATTTTGACACTTACAAAAGGATGAAAAATTCAATCCCACTGTTAGTAAAGGTTTTAGGATTATTTAACTGGTCACAATATCTTTGATGAAGAGCTTGCAATGGTTTTACAACGACTTTGACAGTAACAAAATAATGAAAATTTTAATCCCACTGTTAGTAAAGTTTTAGGATTATTTGACTGGTCACAATATCTTTGATGAAGAGCTTACAATGGTTTTACAACGATTTTGACAGTTACAAAATGATGAAAATTTAACCCTACTGTTAGTAAAGATTTTAGGATTATTTGACTGGTCATAAACTGTTTGATTAAAAATTTAATTCTTTGCTAACTATGATTTATGACTATTTAAGTAGTCAGTCTGTTTCCAGGCCATCTCATAAGTACCTTAATGAAAGAAAGTGTTTTGTACATTACATTTAAATTGTTTCATTTCTAACACTTCTATATGTTGTATTTATTATGTATACCCCTAGATCACATAAAAACATAAATTTGCGTAACATAAAAATTTACTTTCTGTCTTCAGTAGGAATTATTTGTATAGTGCTTTGCTTGGAAAAGAATGTATTATTCCAAGTCTTCAGGATAACAGTAAATAAATACATTAGCAATTAAAAAGCAGGAATAAAGTAAAATGAATGAATGAAGCTAGCATATAAAAGATAGGTGTAGGAACCATAAAATAAATGAATGAAATAATTAGCAAACAACAGGAAGAGTCACAGTAAAATCAAATGCTGAATACATATTAGATAATACCAAGAATAGGGTCACGTTAATTACAAGCAAACACTTCTGATGGATGCTGCTTTGCCTCTGTGTTTACTAGTGACTCAATTCGTGATTGTGTTGTCCCGGAAAACCAGTCGCAGAATCGTGTACGCGTGACTCGAGGAGGCAGGCGATCTGAGAGCCATCTCGTGAGAAGATTCACTAGTCTGTTGCAACTGGCTTCGTCTCAAGAGTGCCTTCCTTCATCTTAATGATAGCAAGAAATGGTTTTTAAGAGACACGAAGAGCACTAATGCGCTTGTTTCATCAACCGCTCCACTTCACCTGTCTGCGCTGTGGTCAGCGGGTCAGTGGGGGACCAGACGAGGTGCACGAAATGTCAATAAATGGCAATTAACTAAGACTGTTCACAACAAGTGCACGCGGAGAGCTCATGCTATTATTATTATTATTATTATTATTATTATTATTAATTATCACCATCATTATCACATTACATATTACTATATTAGTGAAATTACAACTTCATCGCAAAACTAAAGATATGATGTCTTTTTGCTTTTATATTTATTTACGAATAGGCAAGCTATTTTAAGAGAAACTGAAGAATTTTTCATTACTGGAACGTCGTTATGCCTGGAGACGAATCTTCTAATATAATAGTGGTAATAGTAACAGCGATAACCACCGCCACTCTATTATTATTCTACAATTTGGAATTTCTCGTCAGATTATTATTATTATTATTATTATTATTATTATTATTATTATTATTATTATTATTATTATCGTTGTTCTTGTTTTATCATTTTCACTTTGTATGCTAGGCCTACTAGCAACAACTATAATTTGTCACAGGCTGCAGCCGATCATCTCCGGAGCAAATCCAGAGAGAGAAATTTCTTCCTACAATACTTTTCGAATATAAATAATGTTACAGATAATAAAACGCATTTCTCAAATATTTTTTTCTATCCTGATAGCTTTGAGAATTTGTGTCGCAACCTTCATGTTGTTATTATTATTATTATTACTATTATTATTATTATTATTATTATTATTATTATTATTGTTCTTGTTTTATCATTTTCACTTTGCATGCTAAGGCCTACTAGCAACAAATATAATTTATCACAGGCTGCAGCCGATCATCTCCGGAGCAAATCCAGAAAGAGAAATTTCTTCCTACAGTACTTTTCGAATATAAATAATGTTACAAATAATAAAACGCATTTCTCAAATATTTTTTTCTATCCTGATAGCTTTGAGAATTTGTGTCGCAACCTTCATGTTATTATTATTATTATTATTATTATTATTATTATTATTGTAATTATTATTATTGTTATTATTATTATTGTTCTTGTTTTATCATTTTCACTTTGCATGCTAAGGCCTACTAGCAACAAATATAATTTATCACAGGCTGCACCCGATCATCTCCGGAGCAAATCCAGAGAGAGAAATTTCTTCCTACAATACTTTTCGAATATAAATAATGTTACAAATAATAAAACGCATTTCTCAAATATTTTTTTCTATCCTGATAGCTTTGAGAATTTGTGTCGCAACCTTCATGTTATTATTATTATTATTATTATTATTATTATTATTATTATTATTATTGTCTCGCGCCGTGGCGACGCGGTCTAAGGCATCCTGCCTTGGACTCGCGTTACGGAATGCGCGCTGGTTCGAGTCCTCATAGGGGAAGAAATTTTCTCATGAAATTTCGGCCAGTGTATGGGACCGGTGCCCACCCAGCATCGTGATGCACATGGAGAGCTACGATAGATAGCGAAATCCGGTTGCGAATGCCAGCTATAATGGCTGGGGGGATCATCGTGTTAACCACACGATACCTCCATTCTGGTTGGATGATCGTCCACCTCTGCTTCGACATGTGGGCGTGAGGTCAGCAGCCGGCTGGTCGGTCTAGGCCCTTCACGGGCTGTAGCGCCACGGATTATTATTATTATTATTATTATTATTGTTATTATTATTATTATTATTATTATTATTATTTCATTAATATAATGCAAAATATCATTGTATGTCCAAAAATGAGCTTTCACGTGCATAAATTTGTATAAAGAAGCTTTCTGTTTGCTCCCAGAAGCAGTCTAAAATGTCTAAATCCTTCATTAGACAAAGTGTATTATGATTTTATTTTAATTTTATTTTGATACAGAAAATAAGAACGCTCGTAGTCCACCGCTGTGAAGTAATGGTTAACATGTCTAACCGTGAAATGAGCGGGCACTGCTACAAATCCTGGTTGAGACAAGGTGCCTGGTTGAGATTTTTTCCGAGGTTATCTCTCAACCCATTAATAGCTGTGCAGCTTCGGGCCCTGGACCCTGGACTCATTTCACTACATTAGCACCTTCCTATCACTCAGATGCTAAATAACCGTCGAATTTGATACAGCATTAAAAAAAAGACAGCTCGTAATTTATAAAATTATACCCACGATGAGTTGTACTGTAATATAAAAAACTTTATTTGATAGTTGCTGGATACAGAATAAGAAATAATAAAATACTAAATCGTATTTTCTAATACTCTGCTATGTGACGTTTTATCTGCTGTCTGTTTTAATTCACGTATTTCAGCAGAACCAGACACTTACAAGATAATCGCTTTAGTCATCAGACGCACTTCGCCTGTCACATGTTTGTTGACATCGGAGCAGCGTTTTACAGCCGCAACAAGAAAATAAAATGGAACAACAGTAAAGCGACTTAATTACTACATGGAAACAGTTAACGATCGTAAACCGCTGCTCAGTTGTCACTTCAGCGAAGTAATAGCGCTAGAATGCGAGTGAGTTGTAATTATGATACTATTACGGAAAAGAAAAATCTGTGCGCTAAAAAAAAAAAAACACTACAGGGGAATCTAATGCAGGAATACAGAAATTTGAATATTTGATTAAAATCTAGTGCATGTGTCTAACTTCCTACATACGAAGGCAATGAAATAAAAGTAACTACTCTTAATTAATACTATTTAGAGAGTAAGCGGCAGCATAGTGATTAAGGTGCTACGATACAAAGCCGAAGGACACAGGTTCGATTCCTTGTGGGTTCATGAATTTTTTTCCAATTGAAGGGCTACCTCCAAAAACGAGGTAGTTCCACTTTTGCAAAGTTGAGGAAAACTACAAAAACATATTTGAAAAAAATTCAAATTTTAATTGAGCTTCTTTTATTTTGTCAGAATATGTCCTAGAAATTTCACTTTACCACTCAATCATTTATTATAATCAGAAATTTAGGGTGTGGGGGTGAACAATAAACAAATAATGAGGCTACCCCCTTTTGCAAAGAATTAGATATAATTAGCAACGTTTTGCACTGAACACATAGTATGTCAATATCATAAACTACAACACAAGACATAGCAGATTATGTATACGTACAGGTTGAATTGTAAGTAATGTCATTAATATACTTAAGCCCTTTTTAATTCGAATTTCTGAAAGCTCATTAGATCTTATATTTATTAGAAACGATGCAACATTTTCAATTTTGTAGGCAACACATGATATTGTTTGTACACATCTGAAGTCTAATGAGTTATTAGTCAACATATATGTATCTCCTGGCTTAGTTGCGTCATGAGTGATGCCTTATTGTTGTCACTTATGAGGTTAAAACCTGTCTTCGGACAGTTGACTAAACAACAATAAGATTATTCTGATTGGCGGGGATGAAAACCGAAATTAAAAGCATACGTGAATAGAGATTCCTTTTGACGACGATGACAAGAGATGTCGTCTTCTGTGATTAGTCCAAGGCGCGGACTTTGATGACATGACATCCTTTGCTACGTCCGTAAATATATAAGTCCTGGATACGAGCTATTGGTTACAGGAATGTTATATGTTGGTCATATTTCGCTGTTTTAATTTTTTAGGTCTTTTTTTTTTAATTTTGAGGGCATTTTTGGTGTTTTCTTTAATTTTAATTTTCTTTTAGTCATTTAAGCTGAAGACTGCAATGACGAGCTAACATTTTCCAATATAGGAAAATATGGTACTGACACTACCCCATTCAAATGAGGAATCTGAGAGATTTTTCTCGATAGTAAGTGATGTCAAAAGGAAGAAGAGAAATAGAATAGGACATAGCTCTGCCTTGCAAACAAAGGAATTGAACTGCAGCGCCTTTAAAATCACCAACGACTAATTTAGTCTTCACCATTGGGATTTGTTAGGCCTATGCTAGATATGGAGGAGGTTCGGTAAAACTGATATTTTTATTCTTCTCTTTTATTGTAGTTAAACATTTAATTATAGCTAGTCTAATTAATTTATTAATTGTAGCTCATACTGTAAGTTGTGGGAAAATTTGTATTCGTATGGGAAATTTTTTATTTTTATAATAATGTTCCCTCCGACAACCGTCAGTCGTTCACATTCTAGAATCTTCGGATGTACAGTGTTATCTATTGCAAGGAGAAGAGAGCTGTTAATTTAAAGTAGGATTTTTACTACTTATGTATAGGATTGTTTATTTTTATGTCATTTTTTCAACATTTTAGGTAATTTTCTAACATTTTTAGGTCACTTTTAGGGTTTTTAGGTCATCAAAATCCGTGTGGTGGTGATTACTGATGGTACATTTCTTTGTCAGAGCATTTTTATTATATACTGATTCCAGTATCATCAGTAGTTGAAAGAGAGTGGTATCTACTTACGTTTTGTTGTTGACAGATGTTTGTTGGCCAGAAAGCGGGATGTGTAATAAAAGAAATTGGATGTCGTCGCTACTATTATATTGACAGCGAGCAGAAGCTCGGGATGTGCAGTGAAAGGAAGTGTCGTTTTTATTGAGCGTACTACGTGGGGGACAGGCTTACAATGAGACAAGGATCGCTCATTTCTTCCCATAACAAAATGTTTGTACACCTATACAACATGAAATACCGGAAACTATTAACTGAAAAAGCTGTCTATAGAGAATTATAACGAAGATCATGTACGGAAAATGCTCAAAACTATTTTGTCTTTCAAAATCTGTATAATATGTGGGGAACCGAACCTGGATCGGTCTGGTGTGAAGCTTACTTGATTGTGACCGGATGTCGCACGTGGCTAAGCACACCTCACGCATAAAACTTGAAGGAAGAATGGTTCGCATCAGCTCCTGTTTCACTCTTTAAAAATGTATACCAGTTGCTTCTTGAGTAAGATTTTGGCAGTGAGGTACAGACTGAGAAAAATTGGGAAAAAATAAGATATAAATAACAGAAATACACTATTTAGAATCAGCAAAAGAACGTACAAAACCAGATCGATTTATAAATGAAGACATAAAAGACTATGCAGTGAAATTATTGAGAGGAGAAATTCCTGATTATAGAGATGTATAACTGTTTCTATGGAATAAAGCAAAAAATTAAAGTCACGCGGAAATTGCAATCAAAGTTTAGTGTAACTTAAAACCCCTGTGGACCATAGCTTTAAAAATGTCACAAGCAGCTGAAATGGTCATAATTGTTCATTAAACTTTATCTAATGTCTTCTTCACATATCAAAGCGTATTTTAAAGAAAAAATGAAAAGAAAAATTAAAGTTACGGGTAATTGCAATTAAATTTTTGTGTAATTTAAAAACCCTGTGACGGAGAGATTTAAAAATGGCGTCATGGCTTCACAGCAGCCTACGAGGCAATAAATGTGCCTTAAATTTTAAATAGCCCTAATATATTTCTCATACATAAAGGGGTATTTTAAAGGACAACATAATTTTTGAAAATTTATTGGATTTTGCATCATATCTAATTACCCTCTCCCCTTAAGATGTCCAATATGTTGTTGTTTAGTCGATTGTCCGAAGACAGGTATGAACACCACAAGTGATACCAATAAGCCACCACTATGAGGTAAATAAACCAGGAGATAATGGAGTAGGATGGCCAGTTCTTTTCCCCCTCCATTGCATACATCGCCGACTAGCTACATATTACACTAATCAGACTTCAGGTGTGTGCAAACAATATTGTTCTTCCTCTGACACATGTCGTCAAGTGAGATGTACTGTCTGATAATAAAAAGTTACATATGACTCTGAATATCAATCAGAGGTAGGTGTCCAATATACTGAATTATTTTTGACAGACTTAAACAGCAAATTTAGAGAAAAGCGAAGACCCTCATTTAACTGCCTCTGATATTTCGTTCTCGAGGGGAGATGGTGCAAAGTGGAAATACATATAAAAAGTTCGTCTAATTTGAGAAAAATTAATTTCTAAAACAGCTTTTTGATTCAACTGAAAATTTACAGATACGAGGTATCACTTCTTAGCCATCAATACTAAATTAGAAGTCCTGGCAGCGATTCCTTACCTTGTATAGTTTATCACGCTGGTACCAAACGTCCTCTTCTTCTTCCTGCATTACGTATGTCGAGTCCAGGTTCAGATCATCACGTGATCGCGACAGAATTCTCCGGCGCGACACCATTTCGGACTGGGGGGCGGGACCGCAGCTGTAAGAAAAAACATTATTTCTGTTAGCCACGCCAACATACTCAGATACTACTACATTTTATGAAATGAAAGCAGTCTGAAATTCACTGAACTAACAAATCACCGCTGTGGAATAACGGTTAGCACGCCTGACCGTGAAACAAGCCGACCAGATTCAGATCCTGGTTGAGACAAGTTACCTGGTTGAGGCTTTTTCGGAAGTTTTCCCTCAACCCATTAAGAGCAAATGCTAGGTAACTTTCGGCATTGGACCCTGGATTCATTTCGCTGACATTATTAATTTAATTTCATCCAGACGCTAGATAACCATATCAGTTGATAAAACGTCGTAAAATATCGACTCATTCACATAATCTTTTAGATCTTTCAATTTTCTTGGTAAAATGACAAGTTTTCTATATTTCTGAGCTAATACAGGTCTCTAAACTTGGAAGCGTATATGATAATGAGCGTTTGGAAATTTCTCTTTGAACACATATTTTTTAACATCCAAAAAACTGTGTTAAAACCCAACCATAGTGATATTGGAAAATCTCACATGAGATGGTCAGAATACAAGTTGCGCAAATTAAAAACTTAAACATTTGCTAATTTAAGGTTTAATAGATATAACAGTGTAAGATCTTTCAAAATTAATAATAAAGTGAATCTATTATTTAATGGTTTGACAATCGAGCAAGCACTTTACCAAAACACTGAAACAGGTTGCCATTTTTTCATGAGACAAGTGAGGCAAGTCCATCTCTTACTTATATTGCTGAAATAAGAAGAGATTCAACGAAAATAAAACAACTTTTGGAAACTTCAAAGATGAGCACACTTAGGAAAATAGCAGGAAAATCAATGCTACATAGAATACGAAGTATGAATATTAGGTACGACTTACAAGGTATTGGACAATGGGTAATATGAAGACGAAAGGAATGGATTCCATACATAAGGACAGGATTGTTCGTGATGGATGTCCTCAAAGACAAAGATGACCAGGAAGCCCACAGAAGAGATGACAAAACCAATAATTTGGATCCAACAGGCTAGAGGCCTATTAAGAAATAGAAGAATAAGTATTCACGGGCAGTTAAGGCATCGTTCTGATGTAAGATATATTTTGTACCACTCTGTACATCAAATTAACATACCACGTATAGATCTCGAGATGCACTTGTGAAATAAAGAAAGGACTTCAAAGAAGAGGTGTTCGAGCTGTAGTTGGTGGTACTTTTACTGTCAAATTAACAGACAACAATACCTGGGGGTTGGTTTGCTGTGCGGTATTGTGTGAGGTTTCAAGGTCCGCCTTCCAGCGACTTAACAAATAACTGGTTCAGCCATTGCTACAGTGAAGTTCAACATGGTTTGTGTTTAAAATGTACCATGCATCTGCTCTTCTTGCATAATTTTCTCCATTTCTCGGAATAAAACATGGGCATCGACTATCTTCAGAGTGGTGTTCAGTGCATCAAGACATATGATTCTCTAACTGCTCTCAAATTTAAACTTTAAGGGAATTAGATTGAAAATTACACGGTATACGAACTATTTCTCAATTGATGTAGATTCATTTTCCGGGCTGAGAGGCCGTGGTCTATTAGTTGGTTTTATACCAGACGTTTCGTCTGCAACTGCGGCAGACATCTTCAGTGGAGTGGTATCCGAGGTCGCAAGACTCTTCTCGGCGTACCTGAGGCAACTGATCCTGTGTCTGGACGTACATCCTGTGGCTTGAATGAATGAGTGGGGGGAAGTGGGATGAGAAACTTTAAAGGTACGTGAAAACACGTCCTTTTTGCAAGGGGGGAGTTGGGGCTGTGAAAAACTGAATATGTGAGCTCCAAGCCTCTTGGCCACTTGTCTCACTTCGGGTTTCGCCGCCCCAGTGAAGGAGCGCTAGAAATTTCCAGTGGGTAAGCCGAAAATGGACGTAACTGATTAGCTACAACATACGGGAGGGGAGGAGGGGCAGAAGTACAGCGACCTGATCCGGAGGAGAGACGCGATGGAGGAGAAGTCTAGGCACGAAACGGTGATAGCCAGTTTGGCTGTTTGAAGATTCGAACGCGTAGGGATTCATCTTACAATAGCCAATTGGCGCTTTGATGATTTTTCTCAGATCAGGAGACCAGCCAATTGGCTCCTTGATGACTCCAGTGATCTGTACAAGGGGACGATTGAACCCTGCCAGGGCCCGAGTTCGATGTGAACAATCATTAATCTTGAGCCGTCACCAATGTCTGGGGAAGTGAATGCAGGTCCTGTGTCTCGAAAATCGAAAAATCGAAGGAGAATTGGGAGGAAAATTTAAAAGGTACGCAAAACGCGTCCTTGCAAGGGGTTGGGGGCTGTACAAAACTAAATATGTAAGCTCCAAGCCTGTTGGCCACTAGTCTCACTCCGGGTTACGCTGCTCCCCTGAAGGAGCTCTAGAAAATTTTGAAGGGGAAGCCGAAATTGGACGTAACCTCTTAGGTACCACATACGCGAGGGGGGCTGAGATTGATCAATTGATCACGGAACGGGGCGAGGAGGATTTGGCTGGTGTTTGCCGTTAGAATGGCAAGACGCCGTCATCTGTTGTTCGATGACAAAGCAGGTGAAGGCCGTCGGAAGAAGCGCCGTGAAATCTAATCTGCAATTTGAGAGGTCCCTGTCCTTTCAATTTGCGACTTATTGAGTGACCTCGTATATTTAATAGACTATTAATATTATCTGAACTAGGGCATACATCATTTATAATAAAGGTGGAATATATATGGGGAAGGGCATATAGGTCCGTGGCCCATTTCTTATAGGGCTCATCCCGACATTTGTCTTACGCCTGAGGAAAACCACGGAATACCTTAGGCGAGATGAGTTGTCTCATGTATAGGAGACTAGCCAATTTGGCTATTATGTAGGAGGTGATTGTTGTCATGAGCCTTGTTGATCGTCTCAATTTTGAGACAAGCCATTTGGCTATATGATGGCTCAATTACGAAGAGGGGGGAAAGATGTAATTAGTTAATTAATTTAAGTAATTAGGAAGATTAATGGGGATATGAGTGCAGGTCCGTGGCCCATTTCTTTTAGGGCTCATCCCGACATTTGTCTTAGCGCCTTAGGAAAACCACGGAAAAACCTTAGGCAGGATGAGTTGTCTCAATATCAGAGACTAGCCAGTTGGCTCTTAGGTTGAATGACTCTATGAATCGATGGATACATACTAGCCAATTGGCTCTATTATATTTCCATCGATCAACAAAAGTAGATAATGTTAGGGAGGGATTTTGTTTAGCCCAGTTAAGACAAGGTCATTTTACAGCGGTCGTTACGTTGTGTCGTTGTCATTGTCTAAACTTCACACACACAGACACATTATCTGTATAGGCTATGATAGTTTTGGGCATTATGATTTCCTACGAGACTAATGTTTAAAACGTTTCTTATCATCTTCGTTCTGGTCTTCTGTTAATTTTTCATCATTCATCCTTCGCATCGCGGATCCAGTACAGAATCTAAGTAACTATTAATTCATAATTTATTTTATATAAATATTAATTTTATTTATTTATTTTTCTATTTACTTATACATTATTTATTTATGATTTAATATTTATTGATTTATTTAGTATTTATTTATCATCATCATCATCATCAATAGCTATCAGGGTTTAGGCCATTTGGCCTATTCCGTCTCAGGTGAAAAGCTGGTCTCTTCATCGCTTCTTCGGGCGTCCACGATCTCGGTATCCAAGGGGTCTGTAATTTACTAATCTCCAGGGTAGTCTATCATTTGGCATCCGTAGAACATGCTCATGCAAGTTGCTCCGATACTTGTGGATTGTCTCTGTAATGGCTGCGATATTTAGTTCTTGTCGGATGTCTTCATTATATTTATGGTCATAGAGAGTGTAGCCTGCTAGCGGTCTTAGTAATCTCATCTCAGCTGCTTCTATTCTTTTCAGTTGACTAGTTGTTAGAGTCCAAGTTTCTGATCCATATAGCAAAGTTGGAATGACCATTGTTTTGTAGAATTTCAAAATTGTGTCTTGCCGGACCTTCTTAAACAGTGTATTTCTAATTGTTCTTAGCAGCTGTTGAAATTTGGCTAATTTATTATCTATATCTCGAGAATGAATATAGGAGAGATTACAGCCAAGGTAAGTAAAAGCATTTACTTGCTCTACTCCAGAGTTATTGATAACTATTTTAGTTCTTATAGAATTTTTACCAATAAAGGCCATGGTTTTTGTTTTGTTTATAGAAATTTCTAAATTGTACTCATTTGCTTTTTGATATAACCTATGAATTGCCATTTGTAAGTTGTCTTCGGTGTTAGCTAATATAATTACATCATCTGCGTAGAGCAGAGTGTTAAGGGGTTTATTATCGATCACAAAATGTGTGGCCAAATCAATTTCCCAGTCCTTAATAAGTGCATTAATATATATATTAAATAAACAAGGAGACAGTGGACAACCTTGTTTTAAGCCTTGATTTGTTATCCTAGTCGTTAAACTAATCTTGTTATTAATTTTAATTTTAATCTTTGTGTTTCTAAGTATTTATTTATTCATTATTTATGTATTTATCTATTTATTTAGTATTTATTTATTTATCTATTTATTTATTATTTATTCATTAATTTCTTTATTTATTCAATTCTTTATTTATTCTAGTGTAGTTAAGGCTATCAGGCCTTCTCTTCCCCATCTACATCAGTACATTATGTAAATAGTAAGGTTAGAGGTGCATTATTGTTTGTTAAATAAAATGCAAAAAAATAATTATAAGTCCACTACACAGAGAGACAAAAGGCTGGATGTACAAAAACTATTTCCTAATTATCTCAAAACATTAGATTTGCAGTTACTTACAGTCACCCTTGGAATTTATACAATTTTAAGTCTTCAATTATATCCTTTCTTCAATAATGTAGATTAAGCAGGACTTATAATACCGGTAGTCATTTTGTTGTGGGTGTGAAACTTTTTAATAAAATTCCTCTTAACCTCAGAATTATCAATGATATTAGTTTTTTCAAAAATAAATTAAGATATATGTTCTAACTTACAAATGGCTTTTAAGGAACCCGGAGCTTCATTGCCACACCCACATAAGCCTGCCATTGGTCCCTATCCTAAGCAAGATTAATCCAGTCCCTATCATCATATCCCACCTTCCTCAAATCCATTTTAATATTATCCTCCCATCTAAGTCTTAATCTCCCCAAAGGTCTTTTTCCCTCAGGCCTCCCAACTAACACTCTATGAGTGCTATTCATAGACATTTCGCTAGCCCGCGCAACAAGCGTGCTAAATTAGCTCCGGCTATCGACTGTTTACTTGTACAGGATTCATATCATATCATATCATATCATATCATATCATATCATATCATATCATATCATATCATATCATATCATATCATATCATATCATATCATATCATATCATATCATATCATATCATATATCATATCATATCATATCATATCATATCATATCATATCATATCATATCATATCATATCATATCATATCATATCATATCATATCATATCATATCATATCATATCATATATCATATCATATCATATCATATCATATCATATCATATCATATCATATCATATCATATCATATATCATATCGCTAACACTGGTTTATGAATACGAAAAACGTTAGTTCGCTGATCATCCACCGGAAGCCCGCGCTAAGAATGTCTTTGAATACAGCCCTATATATGTTTGAATGTAAATTCACTATCGTTGCTCATACGAGGTTACAAGTAAATTCACTGAATTTAATTTTTGTTTTAATATTTAATATATTCAGTATTGTTTTATGTACTATGTATTTAACAGTTTTAATCTATTTTTGTAATAAATGTTTATGTTAATAAAAAAATCCATGCTGGTAGTCTGGAACTTGAAAAAAGAAATTGTACTTAAATATTTTAAATTCTGACTACGCCAATAAATTGTAATTTTTCATAACTTAATGACTTCCTAAATAAACTATTAAACTATACGACTTTTTAAGTGAGATTCCAGCTTCATATTATTGAAAGACTCCATTTTCAGTTTTACATTTGTTACCTTGGCTTTTGAAATATTTCTTCTTATAATTCATTGATTATAGTTCACGTTAACACTTTGTTTGTTAAAAACATAAAATTGTTTAGTCACACGTTAAAAAGTGTTAAAATTTTTAAAAAAGGTATATACCTTGGACAGACGGCCCGTCTCGATGTGATGTTACGTCGTCATCAGTGTCTCCTGAACTACTGGTGATCTTGAATTCTGCGATGTGCATTTGTCAGTTGTAGGGGTGGGGGTGTGTTGCGCTTGGTGGGGCTGGTTGTTTGTGTGTTATGACGTATCATGACGTCGAATAATGTGTGGGTATTGAACTGTAATTGTGTATTAAGTATATGTTGTGGGTATGTTATTGTATGTTTATATATTTCGTATTGTTCTAGGATGTTTAACTGTGAACTTTTTGGTATGATGTGTAAAATTTCCATATCCGTTTCTATATTATTGTAGTCATGATTATTGTTGATAATGTGTTCTGCGTAATTTGATGTGATGTAGGGTTTGGTTATAGCTTTAATATGTTCATTATATCTTGCATGAAAGGATCTTCCTATTTTAACACTTTTTAACGTGTTCTTCTTATAATTTCAATAGGCCTACATCTATTAAAATTATTTTTTTCATTACGTCTTCAGAAAGCTCTCCGTCGTTTTCCGATAACCACTCTCCACTCTTTTTCCAATTACAAAAATTTTATTTCTCATTATATATTTGGGGAGGGATTTGAACCCACATCTGAGACAGACTTTTATGGAGTCTCGAAGCTTTATTCGCAGTCGTAGTAGTACTCTCGCCTCCGAAAGTTCATGAGTAGCGCAGTCACAATGCGGCTTTGAGAACGCCGCCGCTCCAAGACAATGTTGAATCGCATTCCTTCACGACGCCTACCACGCAGGCCTCATCGCTAATGTTGGTCTGCCGCTCATCCCAACTCCTGATGCCTTGATCATAATGCGGGTCAACTTGAATCCACATAAACAGAATTAGATCGTGATTGTAAAATAATTAAAAAGGGTTAAAACTGTTAATTGTGCTTGTAAAATAATTAAAAATAATAAAAAAAAACTACTCATTGCACTATAAACTGAAAATATCTGGCGTTTAGAACAACCCCACGGTACTTTTAATGCAATTAAAATCCAGTTAACAAGTTTTTGTTACATTTAGTTTTCGTGGGCGAGGGTAATTTATTTCTAAGTGGGCGGAGTTACACAACCATCGTAAGTTTATTTCCTTTAAGCCTGACAGAGAAAAATAACGAAATTTGTATAACATCTGAAAAGCTGCTTGCTCGTTACGATATACTCGTATATTATTTTAAATGAGTAATTCATCCAGAGGAGAGCATAGATTAATTGGCCTTCGTAATTAACGGCAGATGTGCTCAGTCCAAATTTTGAACAAAAGTTTTTAAATATCATAAAACGTAAGGTAACTAAGAGCCTGTTTAAATTATTAACGTGTAATAAACCGAAGTGAACAGATCCTATATTGAGAAAGATTATATATATATATATATATATATATATATATATATATATATCCACACAATTTATATTGACGTTTTTATTTGTGCAATTAAGTATTTTAATTTTTGAAGGGTTGTAACGTCGATACTGCAGGCAAGGTAAAACGAATAAAGAAGGAAAAATAAACGGAGGGAAGGAAGGAAGGCAAGAAAGATAGAAAGAAAGAAAGAAAGAAAGAAAGAAAGAAAGAAAGAAAGAAACAAACAAACAAACAAACAAACAAACAAACAAACAAACAAACAAAGACAGACAGAAAGAAAAAGTGTAACTGTTTCCCTCCAATAAAGAATATAGGAACCTCACAGCGCTTCGAAGGTTGACTGTACCTTCGTCTTCAGGAGAATAAAAAATATAGAATAAAAGAGGTATCTTGCTTGTTGGAATCATAACCAATGGTTAATGGAGGGCCAGTCAAGTGAATTCAGCATTTATAACTACCCCAACGAGCAAGATACCTTTCTCTTTTGTTTACCTGATGACGGAGATAAAGCGAAATGTTGCAAGAACTTATATTTATCATCAGCACTGGAATAAGTTGAACCCATAAGTCTTGTAATCTACCATTGCTTTCTCATTCACCAAGAACGAAATTTTGGTTTTGGTTAAAACTATTATTAATAGATGATACGTAGGCTACTTTGAAATGTTGTATTTCAAAGAAGCTATATTTATTTTATTTTTGTAGTAAAAGGGATATTTTCAAACAACGAAACAGAAGTTTTTTTGTCAAAAACTTATGAGTTGCGTAGACATGTAACAAAATAAGTGTCCACCATTGTGGAGTAACGGTTAGCATGCCTGACCGTGAAACGAGCGGACCCGGGTTCTTAACCTGGCTGGGACAAGTTACCTGGTTGAGGTTTTTCCGGAGTTTTTCCTCAACTCATTAAGAACAAATGCTGGATAACGTTCGGCGCTGGACTCTGGACTCATTATCACCCTTCATATCATTCAGACGCTAGATAACCACAGCAGTTGAAAAAGAGTCGTAAAATAACCGATTAAAAAACAAACAAAATAAGTGAACTAACTCAGTTTTAAACATATTAGAAAGGAATTTGAGGGTATGACTTTCATAATATGGCGATATATCCGTATTAAAACGATTTCCCGAGAAATGATACGTAGATCTATGCGTCCGTTTTCCATATATTATCTCAACTTTGTTGTATAGCACTGAATGCACAGTAATATAAACTTATTTAATGTCATCGTAATATAAATTGGGGCGGTCTACAGAAAAAGGGCATATAGTCCAAAACAGCTTCTTAAGAAAACCTGTCCACACCTGTGGAGTAACGGTTAGCGCGTCTGGCTGTGAAACCAGGTGGCCCGGGTTCGATTCCCGCTTGGAACAAGTTACCTGGTTGAGGTTTTTCCGGGGTTTTCCCTCAACCCAATATGAGCAAATGCTGGGTAACTTTCGATGTTGGACCCCGGATTCATTTCACCGACATTATCACCTTCATCTCATTCAGACGCTAAATAACTAGAGATGTTGATAAAGCGTCGTAAAATAACTTACTAAAATAAAAATAAATTAATAAAACCGATTTGAAGTTGTATTACTAAAGTTAAGTATACTTCAGTTTCAATTAGGCACTAAAATGGTAATATAATCTTAAATATTGTCTTTCAAACAAACTCAATAATTATACTTCAGTGATAAAACAAGCCATTTATTTTATAATGAGTGAGAACATTTTTAGCAAATTGTTATGCGGGCTTTAAACGTAGAAATTTGTATTGACCTTACTTTTAAAGACATCAGAATGAAAATTTCAGAATTTGATCATTATAACATGGCGATCTACTAGAGAAATCTGCCAAAAAAGTCCCTTCATAATAAATTCATACTCGTTAGCAGATTTTTTTTCTGTACAGTAGTGGCAAAAAAAAAAACCCCCGCACCGACGGAATAATCACAGTCCCCAAAATGAGCCACTGCGCATGCCACGCCCGCATTCACAAGATAGCGAGTAATCTATTGAAATTGTTGTAGTTTCGAGTGCCGACGTAGCCCATTTCGAAAGCCATTAGAAAATAAGCTGTTAAAATTCATGTTCTGGGAATAATAATTTAAGTAAGTAGTAAAATATCGCTGCAATCGAAAAGTATTGGGAATAAATTTGAATAAGGAACAAAAAAAGATTCCTTCCCAAGCAGGATTCGAATCACGAAAGTCTTAGTTACCAGTCTATCGTGCTGTCACTGTGAACAAAGCTCTGAAATCAGCTACAAGGGTCGGTCCGGCCTTTTTTGCCACTACTGTAGATACCAGAGCAAAATCTGTAACATATGCATCGAATCGCTACACAGAAATAAAACAAGTTTTTGCGTTCATTCAAGTAAACGGAATTATAATTTTTGAGCTCGAGACTGGTCATTAAATAATTTCCCTTCCGCCAGAAGATTTCCTTTCATAGCTCCACCTGTGTTGACGACCAAGCCGTATTAACGGGGTCATAAGTACGTCAGATGGCGAGCTCCGAGTCCTCACAGGTTGTTTAGAAATTGAGGTCAGCTCCGACATTGTCCACTAAACATATTCAGTGCAGTGAAATTCCTACTTCACTCCTTGCTGGACAAGACTGATGTTAAGTCCTTCGTCTAAATTTCCACTAGACCACTCGCAGATCCGTTTGCATCTTACTCAGAGAAAGAATCGCTCTGGTGTATTGCCATGGCAACGCGAAACGAGATTGAAGAGTGCAAAGTTCTGTATGCGTAATGTTTGTAGTCAGGTAAACTTGGAAAAGGATGTAGAAATAAAGGTTGATTAGTCGATGTGACTAAACAGGTAGTTTTCAAGTTAAAATTCCAGCAAATGAGATCAATTTTAATGGCTATAAAAATCAATAGCTTTAAGATTTGCAGTAAGTAATAATGTTTCACTTAACTGTGCTTTTAACTATAGAGGTTATCCAGAATTGACATTCAACATGAGGGAGAAGTGACCGACAAATTTTATTTGCAGTCACTTATGAGGAAGGGGATTTTTTTTTACCTGCCTTAAATCTACAACATGGGACGCAAAGCTTTACTTCTGTTCCAGAGGAAGCCATGCAGAGATTTTATCGCCTTCGGCCGGGTTTAAACCAGCGAATCTCGGATCCAGCGTCTAGTATGGTAATCATTAGATTATCGAAGACAACTTTTGCGACGTTTAAAAGAAATCTTGAATCTGAGGGCTTCAGGAAATATTTACCGACATCTCTCATCCACAGCAAAATTTAGAGGTAAGTAATGGATCCGTATCAGTGATGTATTTGAAGATGGATTTATCTCATTCTTCCCCTTGCATACCTTCTCATGCTAAGTTTCTATACTCTTAAGGAATATACAGGATGTAGAAACATTCGACAGGTAGACTTCATATAAGACAATCGAGGATAGCATCGGCTAACTCAGTCGACGGAGGCGTTTGCCTTCTGATCTGGAGTTGCGCTCGGGGCATGAGTTCGATTCCAGCTTTGGCTGATTACCTGGTTGGACTTTTTTAGAGATATTCCCTAACTGTAACTCGAATTTCAGGTAATCTATGGAGAATCCTCGGCCTCACCTCGCCAAATACCATCTCGTTATCATCAATTTCATTGACGCTAGTAGTTGGCACAGAGTCGTTAAATAACCAACCAAAAGAAAAAGAGACAATCAAGGCACGTAAATTAACAGCAAAGATTAGATAATTGATTAAATGGCGATCTTACTCGTGTTAATTGTGCAAGCATGTGCGGCTTACAGCTGTTTCGGTGCTTCTTCACACCATCCTCAGAGCCTACTAGATCTCGGCGTCATCTCGAACTTCGCTGCCTGTTGTGTGGGTGCGTTCGATTGTTGAAAAGTGTTGAAATGTGGTTTCAAACAGTGTGTGTGTGTTCTGAAATTAATCTGTGTGTTGAGAATTTGATCAGGCTGTGTTTTAGTGTGTCTGCATATTTCATATTACTCTAGTGTGTTGAGTTTTTGGTTTTTGGGTTGTATGTGTAGGATTCCCATGTCTGTATTTATGTTATTGTATGTGTGGTTCTTTGTATCGAGTTTGGAATTATCTGCCTGTATGTCCAATGTAGAAACTGTCGCAACTATTGCATGTGAGTTTGTATACGCCTGTGTGGTTGTATTTATTTGTTTGTGTGTTGAGATGGAAATCCTACACACACAACACAAAAACCAAAAACTGAACGCACTAGAACAATATGAAATATACAGACACACTAAAACACACCCTGATCAAATTCTCAACATACAGATTAATTTCAGAACACACACAATATTTGAAACCACATTTCAACACTTTTCAACAATCGAACGCACCCACACAACAGGTAGCGAAGTTCGAGATGACGCCGAGATCTAGTACGCTCTGAGGATGGTGTGAAGAAGCACCGAAACAGCTGTAAGCCGCACATGCTTACACAATTAACACGAGTAAGATTGCCATTTAATCAATTATTTATATTCAAGTGTTAAAAGTAGTGTACGAAAGATTCAACATGGAAATATTAGATCTACTCTCAGTTACTACTGAAGAATATCCAATTTAACAATTTAGTTCCCCTATAAATAGGCAACACACTGCTATTGTACACTTTTGTGTGCTTATGTTCAAGCACAACGGTGTGACTAAGGGAAGCTGAAGGCTAACATCATAAACAGGCCGGAATAATTTTTATTGTGGCATAATGTGGTGTTATGGTATAAGCTGATACGTCAGTACATTTCCCTTATTTTACAGGAGAGCAGTTTTAAAGTTGATTATTTCCAAACCAACGCCAATCATTATCGAAAAGATTGTGTTATTGTGCATGTCACTTGAAAATTCTCTCAGTCCGTACACAGGTGGATAGAAAAACTAGCCCAGTCCTTTTATGAAAGTGGACTTAACACGTTTTGAGAACATACTTTTCAATTACAGTATATTTTTGTAACTATATTCAGCACTCTATGCCCTTCATGTAGAGTGCACTATAATTTGTGAAAGTCAGTATCGTAAATACTGAACCAGGAAATTATGTTGAAGTTCAGTAGCTCGGTGGTTAATAACAGTCATCTACATATTATATTCTAATAGTGTTGTTATCAATGTCCTGTTATTGGGCCAAATGTCACGATTTTAACTTTCGACAATGGCAGTTATTTTTATCCATACTTAATTTCCAAAAATAATTCCACAATAATAAAATTCCTGAATCATCTGTAGCACTTGTTTACAACAAAATTCTAGTATAAGGATGTCCTGTAGGTCTTCGAGGCTCCTATAAATATGCGATTGGCAAATAAACAGTAGAAACAGCTGTTTCCGTTCACAAATTTCGTTATTTATCTCAAGGCCAGTGATTTAGTTATTAGTTACCTTATATGAAGGAATGTAAACATATTTATCACAAACTTTTCTTCACATTTTGTAATTAAAATTTAATTAATTATACTAATTCTTGAACTCTTCTATTCCTTCGTACCTGTCGTCTCGCTTCACTTACCTTTCTTCCCACCACAATCTGAACACACGCTCTCGTCATGAAACAATACTAACAATACCATCCCATCGCACAACCTCATATTCATCCTCTTTCACAATAGCCCTGCCAAGACTCTGGAATTCGTTACCTGCTAGCATCAGGGACTGTCGAAATAAAATTGAATTCAAACACAAACTTACTAGGCACTTGGTCAGTAATTGAGACTCGTTCAGACATGGTTTCTTGTAAATAGTTCTCTTAATCAATCACAAAATATCTCAATATATGGTAATTTCATCACTATAGAATTTTGTTATTTTTTTTATTTTTTATTTTTTTTTTATTTTAGTAGGTTATTTTACGACGCTTTATCAACAGCTTAGGTTATTTAGTGTCTGAATGAGATGAAGGTGATAATGCCGGTGAAATGAGTCCGGGGTCCAACACCGAAAGTTACCCAGCATTTGCTCATATTGGGTTGAGGGAAAACCCCGGAAAAAACCTCAACCAGGTAACTTGTCCCAACCGGGAATCGAACCCGGGCCACCTGGTTTCGCAGCTAGACGTGCTAACCGTTACTCCACAGGCGTGGACTATTTTGTTATTCTAGGTTTAATTTGTAATTCTGTAAATATAAAAATATTCTTTGTTCTTAACTTCTATGATAAATTGTCTAGCTGTCATTAATCAGGTAATCTTGTCGTACTTTAATTTTTATTGTGATTGTGATTGTAAATTTAATATTAATTGTAATTTTATTCTTCATATTATAGTTGTAATCCCCTGGTAGAGGGGCAGAGAAGGCCTGATGGCCTTATCTCTACCAGGTTAAATAAATAAATAAATAAATACTAAATACTAACTGCATAAATATGATCAGACTTAAAAAATGAGGATTAAGCCCTTTTACCTAAACACCATCGACATGTAAAGAATTAATAGTGTTAGTACACAATTCCACGATGGAAAGGAATGCAGTAAGGGAAAAGATGATTAAAATCTCAACGCCAGTCCCTCACAGTTTCTTTTTAACATGGCGCATCGATCAAAACTTGCGAAGATGATCATTACCGTGAATTTTGTACAAACAGTGACTAACCATACATCAGTGTAATATTTCATAATTACTATGGGTAGATTATAAAATTCACAACTTGAGTAAAGGGTTTGGCATCGAAACCAGGACTTCGCACTTTATTTGGTTCGATGACTAGAAACTCGGCCTGCAAATTTCCTCGAAATAATCACTATAATACTACAACGTTTAAGAAGAACCGCGAACAAACCACAGAGCGATGGCGGCTTTGCTCTATGTGGTTTTCTTGCATAGGCTTGATCAGCCCTCAGAAAGGTTATTGGCTTCTGATTTCTCGCGAATTACGAGACTGTGCCGTGCATTATGCTATTATTGCTTCATTCTACACGATCACTCCATCTTATGGCTTTATGTTCATCTTTTTATTTGATATCGCCTTCGACTGCATCTGCTAATCAGCATCGACAGGGTGATGATTAGGTGATTATTAAGTAACGACGCAGATGGCGGGCGTGGCCTATTTCAAAGGTGCCGTCAGTTGTCTGAAGCAACAAAGGAAAACCTAAAAAATCCTGTCTTACAGATCGAATCCCGGACAGCATAATGCTAATCCAACAACTTTCGTGATAGTAGCCAGTGTCATCATCTGATTTATATGTATTAAATATCACCACGAATTAGAAATTTCAGCATTTTTTTCGATCTCTGAAACTTTTGGTTTTCAATGTGTTATGTGGACATTAGGATCTTATCATTGCATGAGTCCATGGATATGCATTTCATTATGTCTCTGCTGAAGTTCTCAAACTGTCTGTTTAATATTATCTAAATTATGTGTACCTAGGATTTATAATAATAGTAATAATAATAATAATAATAATAAATGATAATATAACTTAATAAATTATATAATATTAATAATAATAATCAGTGTGGTTTTAGGCGTAATAGATCAACTATTGACCAGATATTTTGTATTCGACAAATAATGGAGAAAAAATGGGAGTATAAGGGTACAGTGCATCAGTTATTCATAGATTTCAAAAAGGCATATGACTCGGTTAAGAGAGAAGTTTTATATTATGATATCCTTATTGAATTTGGTATTCCCAAGAAACTAGTTCGATTAATTAAAATGTGTCTCAGTGAAACGACAACAGAGTTCGTATAGGTCAGTTTCTGTCAGATGCGTTTCCAATTCACTGTGGGCTGAAGCAAGGAGATGCACTATCACCTTTACTTTTTAACTTTGCTCTAGAGTATGCCATTAGGAAAGTCCAGGATAACAGAAAGGGTTTGGAATTGAACGGGTTACATCAGCTGCTTGTCTATGTGGATGACGTGAATATGTTAAGAGAAAATTCACAAACGATTAGGGAAAACATGGGAATTTTACTTGAAGCAAGTAAAGAGATAGGTTTGGAAGTAAATCCCGAAAAGACAAAGTATATGATTATGTCTCGTGACCAGAATATTGTACGAAATGGAAATATAAAAATTGGAAATTTATCTTTTGAAGAGGTGGAGAAGTTCAAATATCTTGGAGCAACAGTAACAAATATAGATGATACTCGGGAGGAAATTAAACACAGAATAAATAGGGGAAATACCTGTTATTATTTGGTTGAGAAGCTTTTATCATCCAGTCTACTGTCAAAAAATCTGAAAGTTAGAATTTATAAAACCGTTATATTACCGGTTGTTCTTTATGGTTGTGAAACTTGTACTCTCACTTTGAGAGAGGAACATAGGTTAGGGTGTTTGAGAATAAGATGCTTAGGAAAATATTTGGGGCTAAGAGGGACGAAGTTACAGGAGAATGGAGAAAGTTACACAACACAGAACTGCAGCACTGTATTCTTCACCTGACATAATTAGGAACATTAAATCGAGACGTTTGAGATGGGCAGGGCATGTAGCACGTATGGGCGAATCCAGAAATACATATAGAGTGTTAGGTGGGAGGCCGGAGGGAAAATGACCTTTAGGGAGGCCGAGACATAGATGGGAAGATAATATTAAAATGGATTTGGGGGAGGTGGGATATGATGATAAAGAATGGATTAATCTTGCTCAGGATAGGGACCAATGGCGGGCTTATGTGAGGGCGGCAATGAACCTCCGGGTTCCTTAAAAGCCAGTAAGTAAGTATAAATTTAATAATAATCTCTTCTTCTTCTTTCTCTCAGTTTAACCTCTCCCTTCTAGGTGCATTTACACGACCCACGCCTCCCGGGCATATAATAGTAATAATAATAATAATAATAATAATAATAATAATAATAATAATAATAATAATAATAATCATTCAAGGAGGAAGAAACTTTCCACTTTACACATTCGCTTTCTTCTCACACTCGCTACAGTAGACACGCCGTGTGTGACCCACTCAACAAGTGTTGGCCTTCGTTGTCTTCTGAATTTAACAATTTGATTATCTGAAGAAGTCTGGATGCACGCTGAGTTGTGAGTTAGCTACACCGACATGGAACAACAAAGGCTCGAGAGACAGGTGGTGCTTTGAACAATACCGCAGCAGCAATCTCTCCGAAGAAACCTCGCCGGACAATTTGGTCAGTTGATCTATTTTCGAGGCAAACTGCCCGTCCGCGAAGGTAAGAGAAAGTGGACGAACAGAACAAATAACTGTCAAGGTCGTTTTCTTTACTCTTTCAGGAATAACTGCTGCGTATTATAACATTTAAATTTAGAATACGATTTGAAAAACAAAATCATGCAATTTAAACGTCTCTGCGTTAACACGTTATTTTGTAACTTTTGTAACAGAATAGTTTAACTTAAGATTCCAGTAATGAATTTACTCTCCAGTGAAGAAGTTCCTTCACTCTTTTTTCTTTCTACTTTACTGTCCTTTTTATATTATAATTAATTTTTGTGTTCCTCTGTTCATTTGTTTATTTATTCCTCTCTTTCTTCACCTGCTTCTTCCCTTCTTCGCCATGAATTTACATCTTTCCTCTTTTTGTCTTCCTTTCTTCCTATTTACCTCTTTTCATTTTCTTCTACTTTCTTTTTTTTCTTTCCGCCATTCCCCATTTCCACTCGCTTCCTTCTTTTCCATTACCTCTCTTTCTTTCTATCATCTACTTCCTCTTCCATTCCCTCCCTTTCTTTCTATCATCCTGTTCCGTCTTATAATCTTCTCCTCTTTCTTATCTTTCATTTCTTACTCCCTCACTTCGATCCTTGACTTAGAAGATCTATTCTCCACTTTTTCCTCCCATATTTCTATTTTCCTTTTAGTTTCTCCTCTCACTCTCTCCCCTTTTTCTACTCTTCTCTTTTTCATTTTTTATTTGTTCTCATCTTCACTTTTATTCTTTTATTTCCATTCTCTCTCTTATTCATTCCTAATTTCCTCTACTTTATTTTTACCCTTTTAGACTACATTCTATTCAGTAGGCTTCCCTTTTTTAATTGTTTACGACGGCCCGTTCAAAACGAAAACAATTCAACATTTGAAGTTTAGATAAACCTGCGTTTTAAAGCTTCGTAATGTTATGTGGTAATGAGAATTGAGATTTTTTTTGTTGTATCTAATCATTTATAGTTGTTTAATTCTATAACGTAATCTTACATTTGTCACTTATGCTTATAAACATGTTTCTTTGTTCTGAAAAATAAGTGGCGTTATTATCTTGGCTGCATGTAACAGCGCCAGTATGCGTCATACTTTTATTTACTTGTACTGTTGTAAAACCTTGTCACAATTACAACTCTTGAAACGTACATTCCATAGGAAAGACTATAAATGATCAATATCTAAAAGATCAGTATTATTGTCCGCATTTCTGGTCAGTTTTAAGCCATTTTTTTAATTGATTGCGTTAATACATTCACTTACCCTCCTTCTTAATAATAATAATAATAATAATAATAATAATAATAATAATAATAATAATAATACTTACTTACAAATGGCTTTTAAGGAACCCGAAGGTTCATTGCCGCCCTCACATAAGCCCGCCAGCGGTCCCTATCCTGTGCAAGATTAATCCAGTCTCTATCATCATACCCCACCTCCCTCAAATCCATTTTAATATTATCCTCCCATCTACGTCTCGGCCTCCCCAAAGGTATTTTTCCCTCCGGTCTCCCAACTAACACTCTATATGCATTTCTGGATTCGCCCATACGTGCTACATGCCCTGCCCATCTCAAACGTCTCGATTTTATGTTCCTAATTATGTCAGGTGAAGAATACAATGCGTGCAGTTCTGTGTTGTGTAACTTTCTCCATTCTCCTGTAACTTCATCCCGCTTAGCCCCAAATATTTTCCTTAGCACCTTATTCTCAAACACCCTGAACCTATGTTCCTCTCTCAGAGTGAGAGTCCAAGTTTCACAACCATACAGAATAACCGGTAATATAACTGTTTTATAAATTCTAACTTTCGGATTTTTTGACAGCAGACTGGATGATAAGAGCTTCTCAACCGAATAATAACACGCATTTCCCATATTTATTCTGCGTTTAATTTCCTCCCGAGTGTCATTTATATTTGTTACTGTTGCTCCAAGATATTTGAATTTTTCCACCTCTTCGAAGGATAAATCTCCAATTTTTATATTTCCATTTCGTACAATATTCTGGTCACGAGACATAATCATATACTTTGTCTTTTCGGGATTTACTTCCAAACCGATCGCTCTACTTGCTTCAAGTAAAATTTCCGTGTTTTCCCTAATCGTTTGTGTATTTTCTCCTAACATATTCACGTCATCCGCATAGACAAGAAGCTGATGTATAATAATAATAATAATAATAATAATAATAATAATAATAATAATAATAATATATTCATATATAAGCATTAAACATTGAAAAACTTGCAACAACTATTATTGTTAACAAGATGTCTGACAATCCCTGACATTACTCGGTAAGGAATTCCATAGTCGAACAGCCACAGTGAAACAAGATGAATATGAAGATGTTCGGTGGGAGGGAATGGACAATATTGAGGAATGTTGTGATTGTGTGTCTAGATTATGGTGGGAGGATAAATTTTTGAAAACGAGACGCAAGCTAGACAGGAGTGAAGAAATGCGATCGATATGTGAAAGAGGAGGGAAAGACAGTGGATTTTCCTACGGTCTTCTAGACGGAGCCAGGACAATCTAGACGGAGCCAGGACAACATTTCGAGGGATGGTGTTACGTGATCAGCCCGGCGAATATTGCAGACGAAACGCACGCACATATTATGAACACGTTGTAGTCTCTGCGCCGAAGTAACGCTTAGGAGTCCACACCTGTGGAGTAACGGTCAGCGCGTCTGGTCGCGAAACCAGGTGGCCCGGGTTCGAATCCCGGTCGGGGAAAGTTACCTGATTGAGGTTTTTTTCCGGGGTTTTCCCTCAACCCAATACGAGCAAATGCTGGGTAACTTTCGGTGCTGGACCCCGGACTCATTTCACCGGCATTATCACCTTCATTTCATTCAGACGCTAAATAACCTAGATGTTGATACAGCGTCTTAAAATTACCCAATTAAAAAAAGTAACACTTAGGTCAGAATATCACAGTAATCGAAGTGGGGCATCACGAGTGCTTGCACTAAAATATTTTTCAATAAAAATCGTCAATCGCCTAAACGAATGGATTAGTGAGAATATTTTTTTGCACGTTTCTGCAACTTGAATGTTCCAATTTAAACTTTTATTCATACTAAATACCTAGGCTCTTTACTGATTCATTGAACGGAATTTATATTATATTATAATCGGAGACAAATTAAGTAGGCTATGGTAATAGATGTACATACCAGCCAGAATCTCAATTAGAGGTCCCATGTACAGTACCTAATCCAATACCTCTGCTTAATGTTCGTGTGCCCAATTAGGCCTACATGTGAGTATTGGAGACAGTGCAGAACAGAAACTGCGTACAACGCTGCCTGCTTGGAAGTACCGGGTTGCTTCACATTGCTCCTCAGTTCCAACCCAGAGCGTTCTAAGCAAATAAGCCGCACTCGGGGCATCGATTAAGCAACGAGATGCATTCAGAGTATCGTGACTGAGAGTTTCACCTGCTTCGTAAGTAAACCACCTGAATCCATAAATATGGTGTTCGTGTTCTGAACTTTCTTAATGCTCACATGTTCACGTGTGTGAAGAAAGAGATCTATTCTGTTATTGTACTCTCGATCAGAAGATTTCATGATCGATCTGGCGCGCACGCAGCTTATAAATTCTTGTAGCGTTCAGCAGCAAACATTTTCTTCTCAAGAAATCTTCATCCTAGCAGCCAGTAAAAGTTTCAAGGATTGAGGTCACTACAGAGGACAAGAGAATACAGTATCTAAACATTACAGTATTCCGATCAGATTTTACTTTCTGTACGTAGCAAGAATTTACATTCTTTTACCAATAACCCCATTACAACGACATAGACATCATCATCATCATCATCATCACTGCTATTGTAACTACTGCTGAAAGAAAATTGGAAATGTAGGCATTATTTATCTCTTTAAAAGTTATGTATCAACACTAAATTTTGAGAATAACACCTTGATGTAAAATCAGCATAATTCAATATCATCGCTTGAGACAACAAGGCTGAATCACATAAAATAAACACATAATGAAATAATTGTATTTCCTCCGCGAACAAGATGTTAATTTGAATGATAACAAAAACTGAATCACTAAATATGAAAAGAGACTAAGTCCCAGGTTTGGCAAAAATGAATTAAGACTGCACTCATACTAATCTAGGTATGCTCTTTCATTCTGCATGAAAAGAGAACAGGTCTCGCATCTCCTTAGTCTAGATTTCAACAGTTTAGTTTTCATGTATCGTACTGCAAATAGCACTATAGGCTAACAGGCAAATGTTCTGATAGGGGCAGATAAAAAAGTTAAATTGTTTTCTTCCACCATGTTAATAATGTCAAAAGAAATGCTTATACAAATTTTGGCCACTCGACCGCAATTACGAGGTCGTCCAGAAAGTGATTTTCCCTGAGGCCGTTTATAGAAAAAAGCACAATTACATGGAAATATTTATTGAAACAGATACAGCAGTTGTTGCGATATTTCTCAACATATCCCCCACTGGAATTGAAACATTTATCATACCATGGGATCAATTTTTGTGTCGTGGAAGTCAGCCGCCTGGGAGCGTAACCAGCGTTTGACCACGTTTGCACCTCTCTCTGTCGATCCCATGAAATGAGAAATGTCTCAATTCCGGTGGAAAATATGTTGAAAAACAGCTCAATAATTTCTGTGTCTGTTCCAATAAATTTTTCTGTTAATTGGCCCCTGGCGAATTAATTTTTTTACGGCCCTCGTAATTGCGGGCGAGTGGCCAAAATTTGTATAAGCACTTCTTTTGACATTATTAACATGGTGGAAGGAAAAAATTTAACTTTTTATCTGCCCCCATCAGGACGTATGCTTGTAAGTCTCAGGCTGAAGAGTAAGCTTTCGGTTCCCTCCTCCGTAAGAGATTTAAAAATGGCAATAGGTAGTGTATTCGCGCGAGCCCATAATTAAATGAAAGATACCTACACATTATTAAGCAAGTAGTATAGAATTGTTTTCCCAGTTCGCTATTTCAACACGTGTTAAGAATCCCTCCTTTGTCACAAATTAACTTATTATTATTCTCAGTGACAGAAATCGCTAATAAAAACTATACAGAGTGGAAGTGAAATAACTCTGCAGATTGATAGGATACAATTAAATGAATACAAATCTATGTTAAGTTTTGTGATTAAATGCATGGTTAATTAGAAATTAAGTTTGACATTTCGGCAGTCCGGCAACATCGCCGCTAACACATTCTACTCGTGATACAGATGTAAGAGGTCAACGAACTCGGTGTGTCTCGGTAGGTGAGCTGCTCTCTGCCTCGATGTTGCCATTTATTCGCATGAGCAGTGGCTTGAAATTAGAGGTTTTTTTAAATTAAATTTACACGAAAACCGTCCACGCTATTGAAATACGCCAGAGGGATACATTACGTTTTCTTTATTAGATTTTCTACCGATATGGACAAAATTCACGATCCTACTCGTAATAGTTACCGAATAATAGGTTGTGAAACGTTTGAAAAAAAAAACTATGAGCTTTCCACCAATATCATATTATAGATTTTTGTTACATACAACATGAGCTATTCGATCTGAAAATCTGCAAAACTATTTCACTTCCATTCTGTATATATTTTTATGCTCGACCATGCCGAAATGTAGTAATTATACACCTGGTAGCATCCTTTAATGGACCTCATTAAAGTACACCTATTCATTAAAGTTCCGATTTTCGATTATTCTCGGATATGCAATCGAAATACAACGAGGGAAACGTCACGGAGGCTGGAAATCCAATACTGTCGCAGAAGGTTATGTTCTGTTACTATAATAATTAGCGTTAATTGTAAATAATATTAAAATAAATTCAATTTGTCATCTAGTTTTTCAATTCTAAATCAATTTCCAGGTTATATCAAAATTAGTTCATGTTATTCTTTACATTACATCAAGGTCAATGACATTATTGTTCCTCGGAAAAAAATCAATACTTTCGCGTCTGCGCACATCTCACAATTTACGAGCTATGCACAAGGTCACTTCCGCTCTCCAATCAGATACGAATAAAATGAATACTTCTGAATAATTTCAAGTTAGATATATGGTCGAGCATAAAAAGTCGTATGAAACTTGCCTATAATGGTAATTAAGACGCTCGTATGAAAATTATGAAACTCGCGCTCGCTTCATAAACAAACATACTCGCGTCTTAATTACTATCATTATAGGCTCGTTGCATAATGTACTATTTAAATACGAAGTCCTCTCTTCTCAAAACTGAAGTAATTTTTAAAGTTAAGCTATTCTTTGAAATGTATTCCAAATTCAGATTTCATCGTAGGTACTGTTTTGCTACTCTCCCTCTATTCTCTTCCTTTATACTGTCTTCTAGGTTTCGTCTGTTTACATCTCCTGTCAAACACTGACTGAGCAGAATGTAGTGTAGGATGAAATCAGCAGACGGACAGCAAGAGGGCTGTTGGACGAAAATACTGAAAGCGGATAATGATAAAAGAAAGAACAGAGTGTTCTAATTTATAACCACGTTAGGGTTTACGCCATGTATTCCGTAGCGAGAGAAGATATAGTGCCCTCAGTCTTTTGTAATTCCAGCACCTACGACTAGAAAATATAGCCTCACGTTTTTGGAAGGTCACGGAAAATCATTTCACTTCTTTATAAATGAAGAAGTGGAGAGAATAAAGAAGGATGAGGTCAACGGAAGAAATTTGGAGGTTATGTGTTGTCTTGTGTTTCTGGTAGATGAGCATTGCTTCGGACGGCACACGTTCCTCTGCTCAGAGCCAGAGTGGAATAACTCTGCTGCACACAACCGAGTTGATCAGATAATGACGTGCTGCCAGCAGTAGAATGGGATATCCCCCGCTACAGGTGTTACATCTGGTTTCCTGCCCCGTAACACTGGGACTTGTTGCTCACTCTTTGTTGTAAATTTCAAAGTACTTATTTTTACTGCACTTATTTCTCTAACAAATCACATATAATTACTGTACTCTGTAGATAGGTTAATAATATAACTTTGCCCGCTCAACGTATTGACAGCAGAGACCTCTGGTAATTCATTCAGGGTTCTCTACCCCCATCTTACAGGGTCTGATTGTTCGTTTCTATAATTCAGACTTTCGGGCAATTTTCTGGGAGGACTTGAAAGTCAGTGGATGATGAATTTATTATATGGAGGGGTAGATAATGTAGTATTACCGTTATATTAACATTTCTTTTCACCTCTTCCCATGAAATAAGACGAGTAAAACGTATTATTTCACGAATACTTTCTGTGCTTAAATCATAGTTAGGATGATAATTTTTTTCTAGAATTCACATTTGACTGAAATACTATGACCGAATTCAAGTGGACATAAAATGAGGCGAATAAATCGATCTAACTTTCATATGTTACATTTTTTTATTTGTTTTGAATATGCATTAATATTCATATCAATATTTTCAATTCACATTAGTATATGGGTAAGAGGAATGAAGTTACAGGAGAATAGAGAAAGTTACACGATGCAGAACTGCACGCATTGTATTCTCCACGTAACATAATCAGGAACATTAAATCCAGACGTTTGAGATGGGCAGGGCATGTAGCACGTATGGGCGAATCCAGAAATGCATATAGAGTGTTAGTTGGAAGATCTGAGTGAAAAAGAGCTTAGCGGAGGCCGAGACGTAGATAAAAGGATAATATTAAAATGGATTTGAAGGATGTAGGATATGAAGCTAGGGACTGGATTAATCTTGCTCAGAATAGGAACCGATGGCGGGCTTCTGTGAGGGCAGCAATGAACCTCCGGGTTCTCTGAAAGTCATTTGTAAGTAAGTGTTACTCACTTTTAAGAAAACATAGAACATACTTAGCCCTAATTCTTTTCACGCACAATTGAAATAATTGAAAGAAATATCATGTAACTTTTTCGTTCAACGGAGAGTGCCGTACCACCTATATAAATTTAGTAGCCTATGTTGTTTATACTTTCGAATTTATGAAACAGTTATATTACCGGTTGTTCTGTATGGTTTTGAAACTTGGACTCTCACTTTGAGAGAGGAACAGAGGTTAAGAGTGTTTTAGAATAAGGTTATTAGAAAAATATTTGGGGCTAAGAGGGATGAAGTTACAGGAGAATGGAGAAAGTTACACAATGCAGAACTGCACGCATTGTATTCTTTACCTGACATAATTAGGAACATTAAATCCAGACATTTGAGATGGGCAGGACATGTAGCACGTAGGCCTATATGCGAATCCAGAAATGCATATAGAGTGTCAGTTGGAGGACCTGAGGGAAAAAGACCTTTGGAGAGGCCGAGACGTAGATGGGAGGATAATATTAAATTGGATTTGAGGGAGGTGGGTATGATGGTAGAGACTGGATTAATCTTGCTCAGAATAGAGACCGATGGCGGGCTTATGTGAGGGCGACAATGAACCTCCGGGTTCCTTAAAAGCCATAAGTAAATAAATATGTTGTTTATGCTATATAGGCCTATACATTATATATAGCCACACAATAAGAAATTGTAAATGTGAGCAACGATTCACGCAAGAGAAGTGACTGTTTTGTGACATAAATTAATATATTGTATAAAATTCCAAATGTAAGTTATAGGCAATCATATTTCATATTTTAATACCAGATAGTCGTACAATGGTTTTAAATTATTTTATCATTATGAAATGATCTTATGTTGGAAGGGTTAACACTGTACAAAACATTTCGAGATGTTTCGGATTTAATGATATTCAGATAAACCTAAAAAGATGTAAAAACTTATGATGTCACACAGTGTTAATATATTTACAGTCTTACTAATAAACAGTGTATAGTTTTTATACGAGCCTTATGCAGAGTTGAGACAGAAAACGTTACTAATAAACCGTGAATAAGCTATGGACGTATAAACAGGCTGTAACTGTACAATGGGAATTGATTTGCAGTAGTTATATACACGAAACTCCTTGTTTAAACGTTCTATTTAGCGAAAAAATGGCCGCCCCTCTAACAGCTGTTCGTATCGACTGTCATTTTGTGATGATGGTTACCTTGTAACCACAGAAGAACAAACAAAAGATCATAGAATTATTAGAATAATATTGCTGTGGCTTGTATTCTTTGACCAAAATGTACTGTGGTAATCGATTAGAGCCAGTTGTACTATCGATATTTAACACGCCACACTAGAGCGCTCTACTGGATGCAATAGAGAACCTCAGATATTCTATTACCTTTCGTAACGAAGTAATGATGAAACTATGACGTAGCTGTGTAACAGTTATACTGTTATACACGACGTATGTAGTGATTATTAGTAAGGAATTTACACACGACTTATAAACGAGGTACTCATTGTACAGGGACATCACTTTATTTTTACCAACATTTTTAACATTAACCTGGCTATACTCGGAAACACTGTTACCCCCCTTCCATTACAGGAGTTTGGAGTTGCTAGTGCAATATGTAAAAAAATCATTTTACTAGCTATAGGAGGAGAGAAAAATAGTGTATCCATTTATGTTACAGGGAAATATAGTATTACGATTTTCAGTCTAGTAATTACTTTACAGTATTTTATCAAAAAATAGTAGAATAGTAACAATTTTTTTTTCACAAACTCAAGTCTTCATTATGTAATGTATACTTTATTCAGCATATTACTAACCTAATTTATTCCTGAGAATTCTGTGAGCACTTCCGTAAGAAACCCCAATTTCTACAGCTAACTTCTTGACCGACTTATTAGGACCTCGCTGCATCCTTTCTCTAGCATCTTCTACAGCATCTTCTGTCACCTTTGTTGGCCATCTTACACTTTTCTTCCTTTCTGTTCACTTTGGTGCTCTAAATTTATCTACCAGATTAATGACATTTCTACGAAAATACTCCGTAATGATATAATCAGGAAATTGTGAAAAAACTGTTGTTCACATTCGGTTATATTGTAATTCCAGTTTCCATCATCGTCCTTCATACCTACAAACAGTAAAACAAAACTCTTGTTTAAATAATGCTGTTAAGTACCGTACCATATTATAGGGTAACGTACTTTCGGTAACTCTAATCTTCACTTGTGCTCAGTCCACACAGATAAATTCAGTTATGCTACACACCATACCTGTGTGAAAATAAACTTCAATAATATAAGCTGTTTCTTCTATAGAAAATGCAACATATTTCTGAAACACACTGTACTCTCTACTGTTTATTTCAATGCTAGCAACAGCGGCCGTAAGTCTGTGTGACTGACGTTAGCAAGGACATTAGTGAAAGGGGTGGGAGTCAAGTACATTTAGAAACGCAGGTACAATAAAAATTCAAGTAAAAATAAAATGATGTCCCTGTATAAGTATAAGACAGTTAAACGTCTGTATATAGAGTTTTTATTAGTAAGACCGTTAAAATATAATATATTTTTAATATATTCTAATTCTAGGTTCATAAAAACAATAAATTATCAATAGACGACTATTGAGACATAATACAAAATTTTATTTGACGTGCCGTGATATTACCGCCCACTATAACGCGACAGGAAGAAAAAGCAAGGTATTTCTTCCTCCCTCTCTTCCATAAGATTCTGATGTATACAGGGTAAATTTACATTATACTCGTTTTATATGTCGTTGTAATTGTCATATGTCAAGTTTACATCCATACTGGATTACACAAAACCTTTAGATTTCATCTACAATAAATTACTGTCTTATTCTTATGTCGCTTTTGCATACAGACTGTCTAACGTTACATGTTACACCAGCACTTAGTATAAACTTGAATAGAAAACCCAGCCCACAGCAAGATATTCCACAGATAGTAGACACTGCTAGGGAAACAAGACAGAAGAGCATCGAAGCTTTTCCTGTGCACCACACCTGGGAGTCTCCTTGAACTAATTCCCTTTCTAGCATTCACTTGTTACAAAACAAACGGAGAAAAAAACGAATAGCGAATAGCGTGGAATAACTAAAAATGGAAAGGAGCAAATTATTGTAGTCTGGCTGTTGGCCTTTAATAGAGAAACATATAATCAATGCTTTGTTGACACGAGATTTGAGAAAGAATGCTGCACGTTGCAATGCCAGACTGCAATTTATGACATTGTACAATACCTTTGCAATTGTTTGAGAGTAAAGCGTTTATATTAATATTGGTCAAGAACTTACAAGAAAATGACAATGGATTTTAAAATATTATGCATAGAACGTATATATCACATTTGCTATGATTTGCGAACATAATTTTTGATTGCGTATTGATATAATATCCTTTCGATCCTAGACATTATAAACAGAAATTCTTTAAAAACAACGGCAAATTTTACTTGACAATGCGTAAGAACACACATAAATTTGCTATTCTTCCTGATATCTCTGTTATACCCATGTTCAATTTTTAATGAGAGGTTACAGTACTTGTTTTCACATTCACGAGGTCGTAGGTTTGTAGCCGAGCTTAGCCAAAGACACACGATTTTACTGACATAATAATTTGTGGTACTTTGGATCGTTTGAGTTTTACACTTAGTATTTTCAGTATTAGTATTAGCTTAGTATTTTTTTTTTTCAAATTACATCCGTTTTAAAAATATGCAACATTTTTCACGTCAATAAGAAATTTACCTGTTAACAAGTCTCAGAATGTTCCGTTGAGGAAGTTTCTGGAATTGTGGCCAATTGGCCAGAAATTCATTCTCACAATGATCAATATCATAACGATAATCCTTTCCAACTAAAACTTCTGTGAGGAAACAAGTTTCAAGAATAAATTCGTAATGTTACTATTTTTCTGTTGTAACATTCATTTCGCCCTTAAGAAATGTTTAAAAAAATTAAATGAAGTCTGGTTGTAATAAAAATACGGATAATATTAACTTTTTTTCTTGTTTTTAATTCACACTTGCATTCATTTGTCGACAAAACAAAAGAACGATGACGGTACCTAATGTCAACAACAGACATGGCCTACATCGTTTATCTATGTCTTGAGGATTAATCTCGCTGCGTGACGGATAAGAATATAGAAACAAGTGCCGAAAGTTCGTATTAAATTAAATAATTAAGTACGAAGTAATATAGCTAGTGATTTAATATAAAATATTGTTACCGTTACTTGCAAATTTATTTGAAATTGAGAACAACCCAGAAAGAAGGCATCTTGTACAGCAAATATGGTTGTTTTTGGCTTTCGTAAAAAACACACACATTTGTAAAATGAATAATAGGCCAGCCTAAAATTGTTGCATATCATCACATCACATAAGAGTGTGGTGTTTATTAGCTGTAGACAATATCAAATGAATCAGATTCTTTCGACACTTTTCATTTTGATCTCATTTCTTAATTCTGATTTGTAAAGCTGATAAATTTATTTCATTCACTCCAAATTATTTCAATATTTCAAAGTTTTCTTTTTGATACAAACTCATTTTGATACAAACTCGTTTCATACGCGGGCAATGGAAGTTATCGGTAAAAAGTTTCTTAGTTGAAGTAGGAGATGAAACTTTTTCGTATTACAACGCATTATTTCGTGCACTGAACTTGAATATAATATTCAAACAAAATATATGTCATTAAATCCCATGAATGTGGGACAAATCTAAAATATTTTGCCTTTGTATTATGTAACTTGCCCTCGACCTTTCGAATTTCGCATAAACAAGTTCAACAAGATCCTGTCTGGGAGCTTCTTAAAATATGGAAATTATTTATACATTCACCTCACCGATCAATGTTGCTATTTGTGCTCGCAAAGGCCAAATCAGTGTGGCTTGCACAGTACGTCCTCGTTTTCAAAAATGTATAGTTTACTCTTTGTATATTTGCATTTCAACAAACAAGCGAATTGATATTTTGCAGCCGGTGTTGATGTTTTAAACGGAAGAGCAAATAGAAATTTCAAATAATTATATAACAGCTGAAGTGAATTTCACCTGTGCAAAATGTGGCATTTTCTGTGAGAGGAGTAGACCTATCTGTTTTTACAACCACTTGGACAAAGAATAACTTTATGATGTACTTTTTATCTTCCTGTTCGGGACACAGGGCTATGGCATTAGCTTGTTTGAATAGAGAGTTGGCACATAAGCCAAACGATTGCAGTGAATACGAAACTGGTAACAGCAGACATGTAGTTATACAGAGAAAAGAAAGATCCCAGGGAAATGGAAACCACGAGCGCGATTTTTACTATTTGTACAGTGAGGGACCTTTAAATATTGCGACCTTACGCTTGGAGGCCCAATCTCTCCTCCTCAAAATATTGCGCATATTCAATATTCAGTTTCATTCAGTCTTTATTAAAATTATTATGAGTTCACTTTTTCATAAGATTCCTTCCAGGCAGTTTCTTCTCAGCCAGTGACGTAATCAATTCCTTTTTCTCTTACTGATCAGTTTCAGTATCATTCTTTCTTCACCCACACTTTCCAACACACCTTCATTTCTTATTCTGGCTGTCCATTTCACACGCTCCATTCTCTTCCGTATCCACATTTCAAATGATTATAGTCGTTTCTCTTCACCTCGACGTAATGTCAAAGTTTCTGCCCTATACAATGCCACATTAAAGCATTTCACTAGTTTATTTCTTAGTTATTTTTCCAGACGTCCGTAAAAATACTCCTTTTCCTATTAAAAGCTTCCTTTACCACTGCAATCCTCTTTTTGACTTTCTGGCAGCAGCTCATGTTACTACTTATAATACACCCCAAGTATAGTAAACTCATTTAATATCCTAGCTGCAGATTTTATGTTAGATACTATGTATTTTTTGCACGCATCAATACTTGAAATGTCAAGCGGTGTTGTCACATTTTCGGTGTAAAGATTATTCCAGGTTAACAATTTTTTATACCGATATCAATACAATACATTGATTTCTACGACCACCATCCACAGTGAATAAATTTTAAGCTATAATATGACTTTTAATTAAAATTGAAATTAAAATTACTAACCTTTTTTGTCATCATCAAGTAACTCAAGATATGACAATGTCATTACATACTCCACGTGGAGATGATATCGGTACGTCAATTAAAGATGCTAAAGCATCACTGGTAGGTATATATGTTTCTTGTTCTTGTGATTGGAGCAGCATCTGAGAAGGCCCAACCAATAAACAAACTCTTATCTTATCTCTTCAAAAGATTCATCTTTGACACCGGTTCGGTATTAATTGAACGCTCTAACTATATATATATATATATATATATATATATATATATATATATATATATATATCACATTAAAAATTTTGACATTATGAAAGAACTGCAGAGTGAGCCGATTACGGAATAGCTATAGAAATACAGACAAAACTGGAGATCACAAGTCATCAGAATGCCTCGTTCTAGAATTCCACGCCAAATTTTAAATTACCATCCTGTGGGCAAGAGATCCTTGGGCAGACCGTTCAAGCGTTGGCAAGAGGCCGTAAAGGGCCACTAGGCCCAATACATTCAAGGATGATGATGATGATGATGATATATATAACCTAGATGTTGATACAGCGTCGTAAAATAACCGAATAAAATTATATATACATTAATCCACGCTTGTAAATTAAATAAATAACGTTACTCAAAATGAAAATTTATTTTAATCTGTGGAATATTGAAAATTCTAACTTATGTCTGAAATCATAAAATCACTCCAGATATAGTACTGTCACACACAAGGGAACAATTTTTGGATAAAGTTTATATATTATCACTTTCCAAGCTAAGTCTTGCTACTTTTTTTTTTAATTGCAAGCCTATATATTATATTCATTCATAGTTCTCTGTCCAAGGACAGGTCCTTCACTGCAAACACAGAATTCTCCAATCTTTCCTATTTTCTGCCTTCCTCTTTGTCTCCGCATATGATCCATATATCTTAATATCGTCTATCATATGATATATCGTCGTTGTTCCTGCAATAACTCCTATGTGCAAAATATAAATTTTTTCAGTACAAAGAAAAAAACATATTTATTCATCCTATGGCAGCCGTACATAGGAGACTGTGAATTCTTACATTTTCGAAAGAAATAAATATAATTACATATAGGAGATTTTATTATTTGCTGTATCACTATTTAAGTTATTCAATAGACCAATCTGAAAATCGATAAATACGTCACATAGGAATTATTGCAGGAACAACGACGATATTCTTCTGCCCCGAACTTTTCTCCCTTTCACCAGCCCTTTCAGTGCATCCTTCAGTAGGCAGTTTGTCAGCCAGTGACCCAGCCAATTCATATATATATATACTTACTTACTGGCTTTTAAGGAACCCGGACGTTCATTGCCGCCCTCACATAAGCCCGCCATTGGTCCCTATCCTGAGCAAGATTAATCCAGTCTCTACCATCATATCCCACCGCCCTCAAATCCATTTTAATATTATCCTTCCATCTACGTCTCGGCCTCCCCAAAGGTCTTTTTCCCTCCGGCCTCCCAACTAACACTCTATATGCATTTCTGGATTCGCCCATACGTGCTACATGTCCTGCCCATCTCAAACGTATGTTCCTAATTACGTCAGGTGAAGTATATATATATATATATATATATATATATATATATATAAAGGTAAACATATTGGGCCCTACAAAGTTCAATACGAATGCAGTGTTACATTATTTTGTTCAAATTTAACTGTAATCTGCGTCTGTCAGCAGAATTAGTAAAAAGTTTTGGCCATGCTTGCGTTGAGATAGCCTACGTGAGCGGACAGACAAGAAGGCAGGACTTCCTTTGTATGTTCGCTTCGTGCAGTTTGCGCACAGAACGCATAATCGGGTGTTTATGCCCCGTCAGTTCTGTGAATACTTGGAGAGAGCCCCATAATTTTATGCAAAGTGCTTTAATGGCGACAAGTAGGTTGCGTGCCCTTACTTGGACTCCGGTCAGAGAGTGGGCTCTTGCACAAAAAACAGCCCGTTACTCTGTAAATCACGCCGCAGTCATTGATCCCCGTACTCCCACAACGACGCATCATCTTAAATGAAGCGAATTAGATCCGGCTGTTATCATAATAGCCACAAAAGTAATCGCACGAAGCAATATCATTCATAACAGAAAAGGAGTGGACGGATTCAGTTTTATTTCCCTGCAGTGAAGATTATCTGCTCATTTGTCGAATATGAACGATAGCACTCAGTAATGCTAAATGCTAACCATGCGGCAAGGGAATAAGGAAAGGCTAGCGTTGGTTCATAATTGTTATAGGAGGGGAAAGAAAAAATAAAATATTCAATCCTTGAAAGTAACCGATGATGATAAAATGAAGATTAATACGAAAAACGTGGTGAGATGATGGTAATGTAAATTATATGATAAAGATGGATAAGAAATGAAGATAGAGAAGATGATCTAAGGTTGAAGAGGACAATGAAGATGGAAATATGCCGATAAAAATTAAATTATAAAATAAAGAAAAGTAGATTAAAACGAAGTAGAAGATACTAAGGATAGGAACGAATACGACAGAGATGACAAAAATTATGAAAATGAAGAGAATGGAGGGGGGTGAAAATTATGAAGACAATGGAGATTATAATGACAAATACATGACGAAAATGGAGATGATGATAATGAAGAGTATAGAGATGATAGAATGATGAAAAGGAACAGGATGGAGATTAAGAAGATGAAGAGGATGGGGATGATGATGATGATGAAGATAAAGGGGATGGGAATGGAAAAGATGAAGAGGATGGAGATGAAAAATATGATGGGGATCATAATGATGAAGAAGAGATTAGGGATGAAAAAGAGGATAGGAATGAAGATGAAGATAATGGGGATGATAATGAGGAAGATGAAGAGAGTAAGGATGGAGATGAAGACAATGGGAATGATAATAATGAAGATGAATAAGAAGGGGATGAAGAAGATGAAGAGGATGGGGATTGAAAATATGATAGGGATGATAATGATGAAATGGAGAGGATGAGGATGAAGAAAATGAAGACCATGGGAATGATAATAATGAAGATGAAGGGGATGGGATGAAGAATATGAAAACAATGAAATAACGATGAAGATGAAAGGGATGGGGATGAAGAAGATGAAGACAATGGGAATAATGATGGTGATGAGGATGGAAATGAAGAAGGTGACAATGGGGATGATAATGGTAAATATTAATAACAAGCGGATGAATAACATGAAGAGGATAGCGACGATAATGAACGTGAAGAGGATGGGGATGATAATAATGAAAATGAAGAGGATGAGGATGAAGAAGATGAACACGATGGGAATGATAATAATGAATATTAAGGGGATGAGGATGTAGAAGATGAAAACAATGGGGTGATAATAAAGATGAAGAGAATGGGGATGAAGAAGATGAAGAAAATAGGGATAGTGATCAAGATGAGGATGAGAATGAAGAAGATGACAATGGAGATAATAATGGTAAAGACTATTAACAAGGATATGAAGAACATGAAGAGGATAGGGACGATAATTATGAAGATGAAGAGGATGGGGATGGGGATGATGATAATCAAAATAAAGAGAATGTGGATGAAGAAGTTGAAGTAAATAGGGATGAAGATGAAAACGATGGGGATGGTAATGATGAAGATGAAGAGGATGGGGATGATGATAATCAAAATAAAGAGAATGTGGATGAAGAAGTTGAAGTAAATAGGGATGAAGATGAAAACGATGGGGATGGTAATGATGAAGATGAAGAGGATGGGGATGGGGATGATGATAATCAAAATAAAGAGAATGTGGATGAAGAAGTTGAAGTAAATAGGGATGAAGATGAAAACGATGGGGATGGTAATGATGAAGATGAAGAGGATGGGGATGGGGATGATGATAATCAAAATAAAGAGAATGTGGATGAAGAAGTTGAAGTAAATAGGGATGAAGATGAAAACGATGGGGATGGTAATGATGAAGATGAAGAGGATGGGGATGGGGATGATGATAATCAAAATAAAGAGAATGTGGATGAAGAAGTTGAAGTAAACAGGGATGAAGATGAAAACGATGAGGATGGTAATGATGAAGATGAAGAGGATGGGGATGGGGATGATGATAATCAAAATAAAGAGAATGTGGATGAAGAAGTTGAAGTAAACAGGGATGAAGATGAAAACGATGGGGATGGTAATGATGAAGATGAAGAGGATGGGGATGGTAATGATGAAGATGAAAAATGAGATGATAATAAAGAAGAGTATGGGGATGAAGAAGATGAAAGTACTTCAATTTTCTAAGAAGAAGTATCTTTAAAAAACCAGCCTCTTAAGTGTCTATCATATCTCATAAAGTAGCTATACCAGAGTTCGAATCTGAGCCCCTTTGACGTGAAGTCGTTGGCTACCTGACTGATACATACGTTGGCCCACACACAGGTGTTAGTGAGGTCGGACTTCAGCTGAGAGGTATAGCCTACTCATTAACATAAATAACACAAACAATATTCCGTAACTGTTCAGGTTGAATGCACTACTGTATTAGCAATACACATCCAAGGTGTTGACAGCAGGCTGCAGCGAGTTCCGTTATGATGCACTGCAGCTACTGCTCTATCACTGACAATTCTAATTATCACTGCTCATTACCAGGCGACTCTTTCATAATATCTCATTAGCATGCAGGTATGGGGACTGCAGTTATTAGCACATTACGCTATGTAAAGTTCGATAAAAGGTCAACTCACTTCGTTTTCCCCTCATTATGTATTTTAAAGGTTAGTTTTCTCGATGAATGGAAGAGGCATTTCCGGATGAGCTCCGTGACTCAACTGCGCGCGCATAAGGCCATATCGTACCCATCTCCAGCTCCATTCCAGTGAAAGATTTACACAGAATGCTCTTCGTTCATGTAACATTTTGTGTTCTTTATGCTTTGAAATCCGAAATAGTACCTACATTTATGTCAAGAATAGTCGTATAAGTACTTTAACATCTATCAAACTAATTGACAGACACAGAGCAGTTATCGAAGCTCGGATCTCCTCAAACGAACACAAGAATGTGCCGCGTGGTGGTTATTTTTTATATTATAAGCATACTGCAGTCTTTTTGCGTGTATCCAAGGTGAAATGCAAGTTTTCCATATTTGTGTGCTGTTTTATATTCATATAGTCAGAGATTGTTTCAAGCAGAGTCATTTTTCCGAAATAAAGAGTACCCGTTTCGTTATCGACATTATTATTGTATGTATTACTAACAATCTATGTAAGTATTGGTGCTACGTAATAACCTTGATCAGCGTTTCAAATACCATAATCTTTTGTTCATTCATGTATTGAATTTTGTTGCAATAAATCCGGCGATATGTCCGTCCACGTCATGCCAGTCTCACCATGTGCACTACTCATGTTAGGTCGGAAAAATTCCAAATTTTGACTTAGGCTGATTCCTAAGAGTCAGATTAAAGACTGAGGATGAAACAAATCTCAGATGCAGTGGCAATCATGTTAACAAAGAGACATTATTATTATTATTATTATTATTATTATTATTATTATTATTATTATTATTATTATTTCTTCTCGAGAAGAAATTAAATACAGAATAAGTATGGAAAATGCCTGCTATTATTCGGTTGAGAAGCTTTTGTCATCCAGTCTGCTTTAAAAAGACTGACAGAATTTATAAAACAGTTATATTACCGGTTGTTCTATATGATTGTGAAACTTGGGCTCTTACTTTGAGAAAGGAACAGAGGTTAAGGGGTGTTCGAGAATAAGGTGCTCAGGAAAATATTTGGGGCTAAGAGGGATGAAGTTACAGGAGAATGGAGAAAGTTACACAACGCAGAACTGCACGCATTGTATTCTTCACCTAACACAATAATTGGGAACATTAAATCCAGACGTTTGAGATGGGCAGGACATGTAGCACATATGGGTCAAACCAGAAATGGCATATAGAGTGTTAGTTGGAAAATATTTGGGGAGGCCGACATGTAGATGGGAGGATAATATTAAAATGGATTTGAGGGAGGTGGGATATGATGCTAGGGACTGGATTAATGTTGCTCAGGATAGGGACCGATAGCGGGCATGATAGAGGATGAACATCCGGGTTCTATAAGAACTTTTTGTATTATTATTATTATTATTATTATTATTATTATTATTATTATTATTATTATTAATATTATTATTATTTATTATCAGCATATGGTGTACCTGAGTGCCAGAATGTCCGAATAAAAATCCATCATATTAGATATGATTCTTTGCAGATTTAAGTTCCCTCGATCGGAGTTTGGTACATTCTCCTTTGTCTTACGTCTGGTATTATGTAAAAGGTAGAATAAATCTTCGAAACGTGTAAAATCATAATGATCAGCAACAATGGAAAATGTCTAATCCACTGCTCTTCTGAGAAAAAAAAAATATTCCTCCAACTTTTAGAGCCTGGAGCTAAGAATCTCAGCAACTCTTCGCGAATTTCTGGAATCACAGAAAGTTCGCAACTCCCTTCTCGTCACCTCTGCCATAAATCTGTGTAGGCGCCGTTTTCTGCGGATGACGACTGCTCCACCACCGCAGCCGGCCTTATAAGGCACACGACCATTAGGCCACTCGCCCCTAACCTTACAGTCCGGTCTTCATCGCTTTATCCTCAAACGACCTTCTGAATGACGATGTAAGAAAAAAAGTAAGATGTTCTCATGGTTAATATCCTCTGCGATGACACTCATCGCCCACGTAATCTCTCTTCCTATTCAGCAATTTTACCTAAAATGTCATATAAAGACGTTAAAGAGTGCGTGGATTAGCACTGGACAATGAATTATTTGTTCCTTCCTTCCCGCCTTCAAGATTACTTTTGTTGCGCCAAGGTCAATTTTATTGACGGTGCTTAACGTAATTGTACAGCAGACACTTCAAACAGAGGTTAACGTCTTATCCTCATTAAGCCATTCAAAATCGCATCTTCTCCTAAATTTGCATACATTAGGTACAACAATGAAACGCGACATCTATCTTCGTGTCAATGGCAGACGTGAACCTCAAGGAGTTCTCCTAGACACATTGTACTTGTGCAGGGGCGTATCGGAAAATTTGGGGTCCCCCGCAGTCTTATTGTAGGACCCCTCTATTACACGCCCATGTCTGCGTTTAAATACTTTGATTCGTTAAAAGACTTATAATCCATTTTGTAGCTATGAATTTGTAACAAAAATGGTCATTCGAGTCAGAATTGACGCAGTGATTCTGAAGTATTCCCAATTTGTTTATAGAGTGTATATTATTAAAAGTGTCCCAGAAAATACATTTTAATGACTTAAAACTTCAAAGGTGTTCAACGTGGTACAAAATTTATGGATTTGTGAAGTGTTACAGACCTACAACAGCAGCGGTTCAGAACTACGTACCGGCCCAATCATGAAGGAAGGCAAGGAACGAGAACCTATTTGTTGGATTCGTTGCCAAATAGCTGAAGGGGTGAGAATGATATAGTCCTAAGTCACACGGACAAAATTTTACAGGAGAGCGTATTGAAAGTTTAGAGTTCAATGCTATTAGGTAGGCCTACGGTATCACAATTTCTCCAGCGTATGCTTACGTTATTTGTTGAGTAAATTTTATAATATTTTACTAGTAGACGACGCATATGTATAACAAAAGAATTCATATAAAAAACTATTTTTGTTAAAAGTGTCAAAGTGATTAAAACGCATTTACAGGTGACGGAAATTTAATCAGTTAATTTTGTACGTTATTAGGTCTACACAAATGAAGCGTTTTTCGAAAAAAATGACAGGAAAGGAATTATTTTTTCGGCTTGTTTTTCGCATTGATATCTTACCACCTAAACCGTTATTTAAATTCCAAAATGACATTTGAGGAGCTTATTTTCAAAACGACCATTATTTATTTCCATAACTTTGTGGGAAATTACAAAAAACGTTTTAAGTCTAAAATTTCTTATCAGCTAGGCAAATACATTATGAAACCAAAGAGGTTGAGTGCATTTAAAATCAAATAGGAGCATCAGAGTCTTTGATTCCAAAGCTGGAACTAATATTTTGTCGGAATTTCGCTGTGGAGAGGAGTCAGTTAGATTCCAATAGTCACTTTTAACGCTAGATTTCAGATGAAGCCAAATTGCTTACTTTCGTTATCAGGAGGACAAGAGATTTTATGGAAAAAAAGAAGAAAAAAAAACTCCTCATTTGACTTGTTGGTTACTTAGAACCTAAAGATTCTGTTCTTAAAATTAATACAGTTATATACCTTTTCAACCTACATTTGTATGTAAAATAAATTGTTACTTACTTAGATTTCAGTTTATTCGTAATAATGATTTTCTTTGCTTTCCATCAGATTCATCAGCAAGTGAAGTCTGCCTATATGCCGTTGAAGTATTCAAGAGGCAGGAAGGCAGAGTTCCCATTCTTTTCTAACTTCTGTACTAGAATCACTACACCTCGGCCTCTTTTACCCCCGAAAATGAGTAAAAAAATAATTCGTAAAAGTTTTGAGTTTTGGAAAGTGGCTCCGTAAATCATGTTATGTAATATTTTCTCGAATGTAGGTAAGATGTAGGCTATGTCTTAGAGGCTGGGAAAAGTGTATTCTCTTCATAATGGAACTGCTTACTTCCAGTCTGTGTGCGTTATTTGTATGCATAATTGAACAGTCTACAGTGAGTTTCATTGTCTGGCTCCGTAGAGAAAGCCCACGCATGAATATGCAACTATACAAAATAACGCAGTATAATAACAATATCTTCAACTTCGTATTATACGAAATAATGTGTTACAACAAAAAAATTGTATTCAGTTGTCTATAACTTGTTTTCGTTTATTCTACTCAAAGTCCAAGTTTCTGCTCCATATAACGTACACTTTCTACCAATGACTTATAAATTAGGGTTTTTGTTTTATTTAAAATGTCTCTACTAAAAAGAACTGAGTTTAACATGTCAATTGTCTTCTTCCTGCATTTATTCTTTTTTAAACTTCAGCTACACTCTTCCCATCAGCTTCTAAAAATTGATTTGAAATAATTGATTTACCATTTTAATTTCTTCTTGTTCAATCTTTAGCTTTTCATATTTCATCTTCACGGTTAGATATTCGTTTCTTTGTCATTTATATTCAGCCCCCATTTTTTTTATACTTTTCTACTAATTTCCTCATTATATACGATGAATGGGGGGCAAAGGCTAATTGGGATTTCCTGGTCTCTGATCGGGTCAAAAACCCTGATAGAACTGATATTTAAACTTGCTGTGAATTTCGGTGAAGACCGGAGGGCCTAATTAGTCAAATCCACTCTCCTCACCTCAACGTTGCTGGGGTCCCCTGCGATCTTTAAGATGCGAAAGAGAGAGTGGTGTGCAGAAAGCAACGGAAAGCTACCGCATTTATATTTTCCAAAAAAAAATTGCAAACATGACTCAAGGATGCACTGGAAAGAATGATGAACGGGAGAAAAGTTCGCGGCAGAAGAAGATATTAGATGATAGACAACATTAAGATATGAGCCTTTCAGAGCAGAAGTGGTGTAAGTCAAAATTGGGTAATGAGGTTTAAGGTAAAAATTCTGTAAAATAGCAATTAATAATATGTCCTTCGTGCTATCCACTGACTACTAATAGTTTAAAAAAATTGAATATTAATTGCTACTTTGAGCTGTATTTTACGGAATGTTTACTTTAACCCTCGAACCCGAAACAGGTGCTTCTACATGAGCCCTAGGTAATCATAAATGAACTAAAAATATAGGTATCTTAACCAAAAATCAACGGATGTCTTATTTGCGTGAAAAGTATTCTTGCAGTTACCCATTTTTGACTTACACCACTTCCGCTCTCAACGGCTCATATATGGATCATATTATGAGACAAAGTGGAAGGCAGAAAATAGGAAAGATTGGAGAAAGCTGGGTTTGCAGTGAAAGAACTGCCCTTGGGCAGAACACTGAATGAATGAATGAATGAATGAATGAATGAATGAATGAATGAATGAATGAATGAATGAATCTTCAATTATTATATCGATTTATTATTATTATTATTATTATTATTATTATTATTATTATTATTATTATTATTATTATTATTATTATTATTATTATTATTATTAGCAAGAAACCATGTTACATTTTATAGGGGGCAAGTAATATTATGAAATATTTAAGAAAATTATATAATGAAATAATTGAGGGCTTTGCCGGAAGAAAGGCGGATAGACCTATACGCCCTTCTTCGGGAAAACGGTTTAAAATGTAGTGAATAATTATAGTAGCGAAATTTTGTCTTGATTGTACTGTACATACCTGCAGGACAGGGCTGCGTGCGTGTATAACATTTTATTCAGGTGCGTTTTAAAATCTTAGATTGCATGTATCTCAATTCGCCATATTGACGTATACGCCCTTTTTCCGGCAAACCCCTCAATTATTATAGAAGTGCATGTATAAACTCAAAACTTTGTCTACCAAAACAGAGACCTAGAGAAGAAACTATTATGCTCAAAGACCTCAGAATTAAGGAATACGACATTAAATAGAAAATACGAGTATATCTATAAAATATATTTGCACGTTGGAATTGTATTCTTATTTTTATTATTCTAGGTTAGGGGATCTCATATGCCTACTCTGGTCTCATCTTGTGTGCAGAACTTTCTTTTTATCCCGATATGTTAATAAAGCTGTGAACGTTCAACCAACATTCTTCTTCTTGGATTTATAAATTCGACGAAATGCCTACTGACTAGAATTCTGAACAAGCTGGAGTTTCGACACAGAAGAGAAGAAACAAGCAGTAGGCTATGTAGGTGTAAAATGTGTCTGGAGGAAGACGCCGCGGAAGATGTTAACGAGTAATCTTGCGACTCCAAATTCGTAAAATATAAGATAAGATAAAGAAAGCACTTCAATATATTTTGAAAGGAAAGAAAAGTCTAGCGATGTAAAATATGCAAAACAGAGACGAAATCTATATCATGATGTAAGTTTCGAGTCCATTAAAATCTTTTTTCAAGAGTTGTAGGTCTGAACAACATTGTAGTAATGGGTTTAGTTCATTAGTTTGTTATTCCACAGCGGGACCTTGAAATGTGCCACAAGGATCGCGACTACTCCACTGAGCTTATTTATATTGGTGGGCTTGAAGGTACGGTGATAGAGCAGAAACAAGCGCCATGTCGTGTAGTCTCACTGTTTGCACATCCTTCTTCGGAAAATAAACATCAGCAAGTAGACCTTTAACTTCTCTACCCGCTTGTGTCTCAAACATGACTGGCGAGAGCGTGCAAATTATGTTAGTCGTTTGAAATTACCGTTTGCTGGCTACCAGTAAGCCCGTCGTTTTGTTTATAGTAAACAGAAGACGGCTTAAATATAAAATTTATTAAATTGAAGTGTCCACTGAAATTATGTGAAACTAGAATTGAAAAATAAATCAAGATCGAGGAAGATTATTGGAAGATCACCGAGAAGACTAGCTAATACGAAAAGGGTAAATACTGAGAGCTCAATCAGTAATGGAAGAACAGAAAAGAAGTAGTTGGAGAAAGATGGAAAGAAAAAAGAAGATAAAGATTAGGGACACAAAGAGGAGGGTGATTATGAGAAAGACAAAGAGGAGGGGAATGAGGAAAAAGACAAAGCGGAGAAGGATCAGAAAGACAAAAAGGATGATCAGAAAAACAAAAATCAGGATCAGAGACAAAGAGGAGAAGAATCAGAAATAAAGAGGACAATCAGAAACACAAAGAGGAGGAGAAGGATCAGAAAGATAAAATCGAGAAGAATCAGGACGAAAAAGGGGATCAGAAATATATAGAAGCAGAATCAGAAAGACGAAAACAGAATCAGAAAGACAAAAAGAAGAAGGATTAAAAAGGCAAAAAATGAAGGATCAGAAAGACAAAAAGAGAAGGACCAGAAATAGAAAAAAATAAGATGATCAGAAAGACAAAAAAATAGGATTATCAGAAAGACAAAAGGATGATCAGAAAAACAAAACTCAGGATCAGAGACAAAGAGGAGGAGGATCAGAGATAAAGAGGACGATCAGAAACACAAAAAGGAGGAGAAGGATCAGAAAGAGAAAATGGAGAAGTATCAGAAGGACGAAAAAGGGGATCAGAAATACAGAAGCAGAATCAGAAAGACAAAAACAGAATCAGAAAGACAAAAAGAAGATCAGAAAGACAAAAAGAAGAAGGATTAAAAAGAGAAAAAATGAAGGATCAGAAAGACAAAAAGAGAAGGATCAGAAATACAAAAAAGAATATGATCAAAAAGAAAAAAAAGAGGATGATCAGAAAGACAAAAACGAGACTTAGAGACAAAAAACAGGGTGATCAGGAAGACAAAGAGAAGAAAGATCAGAAAGACAAAGAAGAGGAGATGGATCAGAAAGACAAAGAGGAAAATGAAAATGTCAAACAACAGCAGGAGAATGAGAAAGATAAAGAAGAGAAGGATCAGAAAGACAAAAAGAGAATTATAAATACAAAGAGAAAGATGATGATCAGAAAGACAAAAAGGAGGATTATTGATAAAGAGAAAGAGGATGAAAAAGTAAAAAAGCAGAAGGTTGAGGAAGACAAGTAAGAGGAGGATCAGAAAGACAAAGAGGAGGAGGATAGGAAAGACGAAAAGAAGGAAGAATAGGAGGAAGGTCAGTCAAAGATAAGGAAGAAACAAAAAAACTAAAAGGAGAAAAATACACAAGAGGAGAAAGAGACTGAGGAGAATGAAAGAAAAGAAAATAGGAAAATGATCGATTATTTGGAATGCTAAGAACACTAACTTAGAGAATTAATATTCTATCCGTTATCAATATTCTGAAAGCAAAATGAGAAGTTTTGCTGATTTCGTTGCACAAGTAAGCCTATTCCATCTCATGACTGTAGTTACCAAAAATAAAATAGCCAGAAATACCAAAGAAGATAAAACCTGACAGGGATAGGAAGAATTCTAAAGAAGGATTAACACAACACAACAACCAACTCATGTTTCGTTATTTTGAAAATGGGAAGTTCTTTAGTTCCTTACACAATCCGATTGAAACGATCGCTCTGTTTTTTTTTAATGCGAGCACTGAAGCAAGTCTACGTGGAAATCACACTCACAAAACTTAACAAATAGTCATAGTTTTTCCTCTCATACGCTAGCTTTGGATTGCACACTGCATCAGGACTCGATGTGCAGTCAAAGTTGCATAACAGCCGTTTTCTCCGTAATGCAAGTAATCTAAGCCGGCCTATCGACGAATGTTGCTTCAACCCTCGGTATGTGCCACAGTCACGATTTTCAAGAAGGAAAGCAGGAGCATTAAATTATTGCGGTATTGCGACGCGGAGCGGTCTAGAGAGTGAAAATGTGGCCAAAACTGTGAAAGAACTGTTTCGTGACCTGCAGTCATTCCTCGTTGTTTGGAGAATGTCAGTAGACCTATCTGCTGTTCGTATCCGAGCACAACCTTGAAGTTAATGTTTTTAGAACGGCAATTCTCGGAGTGTTAAGACATCCCTACATAAAATAATAATTTAGATATTCAACGTCCAAAGAAAAATACTGTGTAATTAGAGCATACATAAATGATTTTGGTCTTTCATTTTTTTTTTAATTACGGTTTATTTATCGACGCTCGCAACTGCAGAGGTTATATCAGCGTCGCCGGTGTGCCGGAATTCTGTCCCGCAGGAGTTCTTTTACATGCCAGTAAATCTACTGACATGAGCCAGTCGCATTTAGGCACACTTAAATGCCATCGACCTGAACCGGGATCGAACCCGCAACCTCAAGCACAGAAAGCCAGCGCTATACCGACTACGCTATAAAAACGTCTGAAATCACATCGAAAAAGTCTAACTAATTAGTTAGGAATAAAACTCATATTTTAGCTGGTTATTTAACAACGCTGTATCACAGACCGTTAGGTTATTTAGCGTCGATGGAATTAAAGATAGAGTTGTTTTTTTTTTTTGTGAGATGAGGCCGAAGATTCGCCATGCATGAACTGGGCATTCGCCTTTAATATGGGGAAAATCTCAGAAAAGAGTCAACCAGATAGTCAGTCCAATCGGGAATAAAACCCACGACCGAGCGGAACTCGGATCAGCAGGCAAATGCACTGTTGTCCGCCTGAGCTAATTCAGTGACTATGTTACAAACTCTTAGGAATGATAAAGGAGACAATTATGAACAACTTTCATATAGGAACCTATGTTCGGAAACTTTTTGTTCAGTAGTTACAAAACTAGATATGTTGGTCAGTGTAACCAGCTACAATCGAACTCAAGGCCATCCTTTTGAAGTTTGATTCCAGACGACCGTTCCTGCAAACGTTGGTGATTTCTCGTAAATATAGTATAAGTTAGCTGGCATCGTAAATTATATTTTGACTGGTTAAATCTTGCACTTTCCTCACAACTTGCTGATATGCTTTCCATTTATGGAAGAGCAAAGGCAATAGAAGGAAATTTGCAAGAAATCACCAACGTTCGAAGGAATACAGTAGGTCGTCTGCAACCAAACTTCAAAAAGATGGCCTTGAATTTGATTCTAGCTGTTGCACTGACTAATATATCTCGGCTTATAACCACCAAATGGAATTTGACAGTACAGAAAATAATTTTTCAGGAGGAAGAAAAAAATTAATTGAATATCAATAGACCCACACTGACCCTCCATGATGTAATTTATGTTTATCATATTCACCAACTTTTCTACCGAATTACTTCATATTCTTATGTAGGCCTTACTTACTTACAAATGGCTTTTAAGGAACCCGAAGGTTCATTGCCGCCCTCACATAAGCCCGCCAGCGGTCCCTATCCTGTGCAAGATTAATCCAGTCTCTATCATCATACCCCACCTCCCTCAAATCCATTTTAATATTATCCTCCCATCTACGTCTCGGCCTCCCTAAAGGTCTTTTTCCCTCCGGTCTCCCAACTAACACTCTATATGCATTTCTGGATTCGCCCATACGTGCTACATGCCCTGCCCATCTCAAACGTCTGGATTTAATGTTCCTAATTATGTCAGGTGAAGAATACAATGCGTGCAGTTCTGTGTTGTGTAACTTTCTCCATTCTCCTGTAACTTCATCTCGCTTAGCCCCAAATCTTATGTAGGCCTATTGATTTTTATTTAATTTTTTCTTCCTCCTGAAAAATTATGTTATTTACTGTCACATAGGAGGTTTCATATAATCAACCATATATATATATATATATATATATATATATATATATATATATATATACAGAGTGGATAAGGACCGATGGCGGGCTTATGTGAGGGCGGCAATGAACCTTCGGGTTCCTTAAAAGCCATTTGTAAGTAAGTAAGTAAAGAAAATAATAAGTTGGAAGTTTCAGCATTCTGGCAACATCGCCGCTAAAACACTGCTCTGTTTTCCTAGGTGAACTATCTTCCATCTCCCTCTCTGGCTACAAGATTGTAAGCTGGTCGCATCGGTCAGTGGCTTCAAATTAGTGGTTTTTAAATTAAATATGCACGAAAGCCGTCCACGCTATTGAAATATACCAGAGAGATAAATGATTCTTTATTAGATCTTCTATCGATATAGACCAAAAATCACAATCTTGCTCGCAATAGTTATCGAAGGAAAGAGTGTTAAACGTAAAAATTCTGAGAAAACTATGGACTTTCCACCAATATGGTTACCGTATTACAATTTTTTGTTACATACAACATGAGCTATTCCGAAAATCTGCGGGGTTATTTCACTTCCACCCTCTATATACTGTATATATATTGCAATACAAAAGTTCACACCTATGGAGTAACGGTCAGCGCGTCTGGCCGCGAAACCAGGTGACTCGGGTTCGAATCCCGGTTGGGGCAAGTTACCTGGTTGAGGTTTCTCCGGGGTTTTCCGTCAACCCAATACGTGCAAATGCTGGGTAACTTTCGGTGCTGGACCCCGGACTCATTTCACCGGCATTATCACCTTAATTTCATTCAGACGCTAAATAACCTGAGATATTGATACAGCGTCGTAAAATAACCCAATAAAAAAGCAATACAAACATATACATATAAATGCACATAATATTACATGCATATATGACCTGAAAAATTAATTTCATCGACGCCTTCGGCACACAAACACATATTTCAGTTATCCCAACTTACATCTATATTACAATTTTTATTTCTGATCTAAATTTGTAAATAGAATGTTCTTCTAAGAACAGCTCTGCGTTATTAAATGAAGATCAATCGAGATAACTTCTGGTGTTGTAACTTCAGCTCTCATTTCCACAAACACGCGTTCCGGGAAAAAAGGAATTGAGCCATTCTTTACCTCGCCCTTCTGTCAACATATCAAAAACTCCCAATGCAAATTTCGTTGTATGAGGCCTTCTTCACAAGACGTGGTTATGAGCACATTTTATAAACAGCAGAAGAGGCGCGTAACAGCCTGCGGCCATTTAATAAAGTTCCCTGTTGCTGGGCGTGGGCGACACCCGTGCCTGCAGAATCAACACACCTTTTATAGCCACGCGCGCGGGCAGAAGTTTCAGGTAGGCTTTGCAAATGCCGTTGCTGGCTCCCGCGCCGGTACGCGTGATTGGTCCATTCCCAGATACGTAACCTCTGATAGGCTGCTGCCATAGTAAGTGCGTAGGTTTGGCAACGTAATAGAATGTAGGAGTCTGCCGGGCTGAGTCAGTGGCAAATGACAGCATCAGTTCTTCGTTTTCAAAACAGTAACAGATCAACTTCCGGGTTAACGAAATGCCATCAGTGATACTGTTATTAATCTTTTGAAATTGCTAAACTACATAAAGATTTATAGTATCTTAAAATGGTAAAGCAAGTTCGTTTTGAAAGTAAACATCAGTGAAATTAGTCCCAAAACCATGAACTTGAGTAGGCCTACATGAAACACTAACAAGAGATAAATACAAGGTGTGGTCTACAACATATTTATTACTTTAATGAAAGGTGAACAAAGGTTGTAGAAGTTGAAATATGTAGTCTTCATACAGAAGGTATTTAAATGTCTTCTTCTTTTGTTAGTCAAGACAGAGAATAAACGGACAAATAGATTAAAAAGTGAAAAGATAGTGAAATATGAAATTTCTTTCATAAATTTTATTATTGATTTCTATTTGTTAATATTATTAATTTAGATTTAATCTTACTTACTTACTGGCTTTTAAAGAACCCGGAGGTTCATTGCCGCCCACACATAAGCCCGCCACTGGTCCCTATTCTGAGCAAGATTAATCCATTCTCTATCATCATATCCCACCTCCCTCAAATCCATTTTAATATTACCTTCCCAACTACGTCTCGGCCTCCCTAAAGATCTTTTTCCCTCCGGCCTCCCAACTAACACTCTATATTCATTTCTGGATTCGCCCATACGTGCTACATGCCCTGCCCATCTCAAACGTCTGGATTTAATGTTCCTAATTATGTCAGTTGAAGAATTCAATGCGTGCAGTTCTGTGTTGTGTAACTTTCTCCATTCTCCTGTAACTTCATCCCGCTTAGCCCCAAATATTTTCCTAAGCACCTTATTCTCAAACATCCTTAACCTATGTTCCTCTCTCAAAGTGAGAGTCCAAGTTTCACAACCATAAAGAACAACCGGTAATATAACTGTTTTATAAATTCTAACTTTCAGTTTTTTCGACAGCAGACTGGATGATAAAAGTTTCTCAACAGAATAATAACACGCATTTCCTATATTTATTCTGTTTAATTTCCTCCCGAGTATCATTTATATTTGTTACTGTTGCTCCAAGATATTTGAACTTCTTCACCTCTTGAAAGATAAATTTCTAAGATGATAGAGTAATGGAACGGAGAAAAATTCTCTCCGGCGTCGGGATTTGAACCCGGGTTTTCAGCTCTACGTGCTGATGCTTTATCCACTAAGCCACACCGGATACAACTCCGACGCCGGTTAGAATCGTCTCAGATTAAGCTCCAACTCTTGGGTTCCCTCTAGTGGCCGCCCTCTGCACTACGTCATAGATGTCTATGAACGCAGGACCTAAGTCCACACATGTGCTGAGGTGCACTCAATATGAGCGACTAGTTGGCCGGGATCCGACGGAATGAGCGCCGTCTTAAATCACGAAGTGATTTACGCATATCAAATTCAAAATCCCGGCGCCGGAGAGAATTTTTCTCCGTTCCATTACTCTTTCATCGTATGATGACGCATAATATCTGCATGGAAATATCATATGTACTTCGGTACATTAAAATAATATAAATTTCTAAGATTTAATCTTAATTGTTTTAATATAAATTTAATTTAATTTACACAGTATTTGACAAGCGACTGAAATTATATTAAAACAAAAGAATATCATGCGACACAATTTTCATTTTTATATAGAAATATCTTTGCTGCAGCAACGTAAATTCGGGCCTGAACTTTGAAAGAAAAACAGAAGACGGTAATTCGCAGAAGTTTAAAAATCAACATAAAATGTAATTTTTCTCAAAATGAACTTCGGTTGGGATCTGCTGTTATTAATCTGAGCGCCTCAATCGACAAAAGGCCGGCAGAGTCTCAGTTCTGCTGCAAATGACATGTCGAAGAACATCCTGAAACAATACGAAAATGGACTTCTTTTACTGTCACTTATCAATTCACCAATACGACTAGAGCTCGACTATAATTTAAAGAAAGATTAGTGATCTCCCAATTGCTTACACCTCCCGGGCCTGTTGGAGAACTCGGCAAATAACACTGCGCCATAAATCTCCTGTTAAATATAGAGCAGGCCTGTGACGGGTGCCATCAGACTGCAGACGTCTCGGGTGCCGATAAGCGCACGGACGGCCTCCGCAGGGATTTTTTGCATTAATTTCCCACGCAGTGTGCTGATCAGCATGCACTGTGTTCGACTGGATGTAACACCATTCAGAGGTCGCCGACTCCGCCAGCAGATCTCCTCTCTATTCTTACAACGCTCATCATCTTCCACGCAAAAAGGACGTAAAGAATATTCTACATAATTATGGTTAATATCGTAAGGATTGGGACCTAGTGGCCGTTCCATCTTCACTGACAGAAGAGATACTTAGTCATGTGGTCAGAATGGCGCGTAATCAATCAACGCAAATTCTTTGGACAAAATTTCCCTTTTCTTTCACTATGAATTCCTTTTAAAGCGCCAATTTTCCAGTTTTCTATTCGTCAATAACAAATAAAAATCACATACGAATAACGATTTGCATAAAAATCACATACGTTTACATGGAATTGTTTGTGGGTGTTAGCCGGTTTTTTTGTGCTTGGAAGTTGCCCACAGGGAGAAGTACTCAGAATAAAACGTCACAACATCATACGTTCTATGATCGCAGATGCACTTCGATCCAAAAATCTAGACGTTCACGAGGAAGTTCATTGTATTGCTGATGATGGGAGCAATCGTAGGATCGATATCATAGCTATAAATAGGAATAAACAGACAGCCGAAATAATTGATCTTACGATCAGATTTGAAATCTCAGCCACTCAACCAACTGAAGTGAACGAAGAGAAAAAGAAAATCTACGAGTCCACGATTCAGTACCTATCAGCGAAATACAACATTGAAAAAATCACAGTTACCGGTCTCTTCTTCGGAGCGAGAGGCACCATTCCGAAAGCTTTTGTAAAGTGGAGGGAAAAATACAAGCTGACGAGAGATCTTCAAGATGCCATCGTCACCACCATTATAAAATTTTCTGTAGCGATATTTCGTCAGCATCTTTATGGTGTACATTCAATTTAAATTATATTTGGTTCTATTTTTTTTCTTATGTCTCAATCAATTTTGTCTGAAACCTGTTTATATAATTTTTCATTTTAAATTTTGTGAGCTATTTTGTGTCGCAGGGCAAATCCAAAATATTGAGTCAGACCAATAAATTAAATTCTCTCCGTTTATATAAATTGTCATTTAGGATATAAATTGTAAATTACTTAATTATTGTGATGTTTAGTCAATATTTCATTATATGTAAGCTCCTTAATCTGCAAAATAATGATTTTATATTTAAGTGCTATTATTATTATTATTATTATTATTATTATTATTATTATTATTATTATTATTATTATTATTATATATTTCTGGTAACATGAAAGAGAAGACATCATGGCCTTAACACCGCTAGAATAAACAAGTAAAAAATTAATAAGCAATTAAACAAATAAATAAACAACGGAGTCAAAATCAGTAGCAACGAATCCAGACATCCCTTTCTCTGCCGATCTAGATAGTGATGAATCAGGTACGAGCATATCGGCGGCCCAGTTCAAAAGGGAAACAACTCAAAATGTACATTTTTGAAAGGACTGCATTTTAAAGTCTCATATTGCTTTGAAAAATCTAAGGATCATTTAAATTACTTCAAATTCTGTTAATGATGTTTTATATATGCTGTAAATTCCAAATTAGAGTGATGTTAATTGGATTTTTCAAGTAACATGAAACTTTAAAATGCAGTTGTCTCAAAACTTTAAATTTTGAGTTATTTCCCATTTGAACTGGGCCGACGATATGGTCCCTAAACGTTGGATCCATTTATCGCAACACCGTTTTATTTCACAATCTGTCCGAAATTCAGTAGATTGTATTGCTTTTTATTCTTCTTGAACTTGTTTAACAGCTGTTGGCACTAAAGTTCAAGAAAATCTAATTGAAAATAAAATTGGGCGATATTCAAAAGTCACAATTTCTTATACAGTAAATTAAATAAGATTTTTATACAATAAATTAAGTTGTAGTTGAACTTAATTACTTTTTTACTTTGTCAGAAATGTGTAGTTAATGTTAGTTTTCTTTTTGCTTCTAAACTCATAAATTTCCCTTAAGTTCAGGCAAACATTTCCCTTTCCGCCCCTTTCTGAAACTCTATAACTCAATTTCCCCGAAAAAGGGAAATTTCCCTCGACTTACCATCACTGCACATACATAAGGTAAATTAAGGAACACACATTCTGTTCTTATGAGCAGAAAATAAACCTCCAATTTTTCTTTATGGCATTATCTTTTCTTAAAGTCGTAATATTTCATCGACTGCTTTTCAGCTTGGAGTAAATTCCGACAAAAGCTAAATAGTAGTTTAGAAGAGAATTATAACTGAGCTTATACCGAAGTTCGTCTGAAGGCTTAAAGGTTGCAAGGTCTACCGTCATGCTAACCCGATAGATGGTCCGCCTACAATTACGAAAATACTATAAAACATGTTTTGTAATCGTCATTGTTGCCCGCATAGATAGTCAACTGAAAATGATGGCTCTTTTCAAACTTTTTGGTGAAGCTAATATTAGCGAAATAGAATTTTAATAAATCAATTAATATCTATTTTATTGTATTGGAGTATTTTATTTCTTCTAATCTTTATACACTTTCTTCTGTTTTTATCACCTCCCTACCATTTGTTCCTTTGTTTGCCAACATTTCAAACTGCAAATTATTTACGGTACTATAAAATATGCTTTGCGATCGGCATTTGTTTCCCGCATAGATAGTCAACTGAAAATGGCCGCTCCGTTAAAACGTTTTGGTAAAGCTAACATTAATGAAATAGAATTTTATTTATTTATTTATTATTTACATATTTATTTATTTATTTATTTAATCTGACAGGATTAAGGCCATAAGGCCTTCTCTTCCATCCTACCAGTAGTAAAACAATATTTTAGTGTATTAGAGTACTTTATTTCTTCTAATCTTTATATACTTTCTTCTAATCGTGTAATAATGAATTAAATCCTACTCGAATTCTGATTTTCTGTAGATAAATAAAAAAACCCTATGGAGATTACTGTTGAAAATTTGTTATAATATCAGTTTTTCTCGAAATTAGGCGAGAGACAAGAATCTAAATTGAATTATGCATAGTATCTCCAAGTTGAAATATTTAATAGTAGACAATTTTTCATCAATTTGAAAAGAACTCCTTTGAGAACTCCATTCTTAATAAAAATTGAATATTTTAACTGTATTATTATTATTATTATTATTATTATTATTATTATTATTATTATTATATTCATTTTTGTTGATTTCAATTTTTTAATCAAACAAAATTAATTAAATAAAAAATAATCGAAGGTGCGCTAATGAACTTCAGGCACGTTTCGCTCGTGCGACTCTGGAGCCTTGATCCTACGTCACTTATGCTCCAAGGAGTGTGGATGCTCACCTCAGGGAAAGTGGGTGAAGGAAACACTCTCTCGAGAGAAGGAAAAAAAAAAGAGCCAACAGAAGTAGAAGAGAGAAGAGCACAGAGACTGGTTTGAGATGGATGCGGCCTGCTCAGCATCTCCACGGCTTCGCTTTTCAGTAGACACGAAATACTTTGCCGCTTCGGTGCACTCGAAACGACTGGAATATTTCGACTGACTTTGAACTTTACACTCGGAATACATTAGAGCTGTTATTATTTATACTGTATCAGCTTCTGCGGTTGCTTAGCAACGCGCTAGAAATGCTAGGTTTGCGTAGTCAAGAATGAAGTGACAGTCATGGCCGACTTAAGGTTACTTCGCAAAACATGAGAGCACCGTTAGCTGAAAGACTAGAGCGTCGAAATTCCGGGTTCAGTTCCCGGCTATGCCAAAAGTCCACCAATCTCCAGCATAATTTAATTTCAGTAACTAAACATTATGGTCCGACGTCCGTCCTCATCCGTCAGAGGGTTATAAATCACCAACAGCCATTCACAAGCAACAGAATTCTCGTTTTATGTCTAAAACGTCATGTTTAAAAATACGCAGATAAAACACAGAAAAAAGGGGCATTTTCTACAGTGTTATGAAAAGAAGAGGGTAAATGACAGTTCCTCGACAGGAATCGAACCTGCATTAGCTGAATTTGTAGCTTATAAATGCTAGTATTGAGCCACAAACAGGCAGAGACAGTACTGCATTTAGTGATTGAATAAATAGGGTGGGCACAAAGTCCCGTTACTCACTATAATATCTCAGATATACACATTATTTTGTAAATTTAATATTAATTGTAATTATAATTGCAATTGTATTCTTAATATTGTAGTTGTAATCCCCTGGTAGAGGGGAAGAGAAGGCCTGATGGCCTTATCTCTACCAGGTTAAATAAATAAATAAATAAATAAATAAAATTATTTTATGTAATTTCGGTCATGCAATGGAATGGAACTGAATTTAACTGAGGGAGCACGGATGGCCCAGCACTGCTACTTGTTCAGATCTATTGCGCTAACCCTCGATATGGAATGAGTTGCGTGCCACAGATCCCCTACGCGCACCGCCCTAACCACATGACTTCCTAACGACCGGTCCCTACAGCCGACAGAAATCCATATACCATTCTTGCTTCGGCAACTTCCCCAAGGCCCTCTGTCGGTCCGAGACGAAACTCCTCCCCCGAGTAGGTACGCCTCGGATGCCATTGCAGAAGCCACCCAACGTAGAGTGATCTGAAAAATCAGAAACGGAATGATGAGGAAAGGATGATGGGGAAGGAAAGGAAGTGACGAAGATGAGTGGGGTTCCAATCGCCAGATAAAGTTACCTGATATTCATCCATACGTGTGAGGGAAAACCCCGAAAAAACCTCACTCAGGCAACTCGTCCAGACCGGAAATCGAACCCGGGACCGCTGGGGTCGGAGTTAGATTCGCTAACCCCTCAGCCACAACGGTGGACAATTCCGGTCGTAATGCAGACATACAGCCACTTTGCATAATTGTATGTCCTAAGTGTCCAAAAGGTCAGTATGTCCCCCATCATTCTTTCTTACTTACTTACTTACTTACTTACTTACTTACTTACTTACTTACTTACTTACTTACTTACTTACTTACTGGCTTTTAAGGAACCCGGAGGTTCATTGCCGCCCTCACATTTATTTATTTCTATTTTATTAGGTTATTTTACGACGCTTTATCAACGGCTTTGGTTATTTAGCGTCTGAATGAGATGAAGGTGATAAAACCGGTGAAATGAGTCCGGGGTCCAACACCATAAGTTACCCAGCATTTGCTCATGTTGGGTTGAGGGAAAACCCCGGAAAAACCTTAACCAGGTAACTTGTCCCGACCGGGAATCGAACCCGGGCCACCTGGTTTCGCGGCTAGACGTGCTAACCGTTACTCCACAGATGTGGACTATTGCCGCCCTCACATAAGCCCGCCATTGGTCCCTATCCTGAGCAAGATTAATTCATTCTCTATCATCATAACCCACCTCCCTCAAATCCATTTTAATATAATCTTCCCATCTACGCTTCGGCCTCCCTAAAGGTCTTTTTCCCTCCGGCCTCCCAACTAATACTCTATATGCATTTCTGGATTCGCCCATACGTGCTACATGCCCTGCCCATCTCAAACGTCTCTACTCGCACAAAATAATGCGTCGCCAGGTTCGGTGTGACATTCGCCTCAGCATTGCTGGTGTAATCTGCTGGAAAGCGCGTCGCACGGCGTCCTTCAATTCATCAATGGTGTCGTATTGTACCCGTCCAACACTGCCCTTTAAGAAAGCTCACAGCGCATTGTCACAGGCTTCCAAAGACTGGATTGACCGTGAGTTACCCACCTTATCAACTCCTTTCGACTGGCCACCTCGCAGCCCTGACATCACAGCCTGTGGCAGTTGAGCTTTATTAAAGATAGATTTTTCTAACAATACATGTGATGTTAATATCTTTTATGTGAACTCAATTTAGTTCTTTATTTTGAAGACAGTTACAATTTTTTTTCTTATGTTTATGACTTTGAAGGTCTGTTATTTATTTATTTTTTTTGTTGTTTACATTGGAATAGAGATTGAGATAAGCCTAAATTTCGTAGGCTATAGTGTGTAATCAAAATGTTTTAAGTTATTTTGAAGTCAGTCGTAGTTATGGAGAAGTTGTACGCTCAAAAATGAGTAAAAGGGGATGGCAATTTCCCTTTTTATATATGATAATGTTATTATTTCAAAATTAAGCAAGAAATTCTTAGCGAAATATTACTTTTATATTTCATCATGAATTTGTTCGCTTCTTTATAATCAAGTATATGTACACATTTCCGTCGATACTCTACGGACTATTAACTAGTTCTTATAATAATAAGTATTTAGGATATTGAAAAACAGAAACAAACAAGAGCTCTTGAATAATTATCGTCACGTATCATATTACAGTGCGAGATGGGAAAAGTGCCAAGCGAGGTCGAAGTCTGAGTTTGATAACCCATCGAGTGTAGCAATGTGATGTTACGATACACATATTGCACAAAGTTTTATCAGCTTTAAAATTTCATCATTAATAAAATTTCACTACTTCACTATTATTTATACTTTCCACTATTTAACCTGCATAGATTTAAAAATACGATCACAAGACAAAAACAATATGTCCAAGTCCACCTCTGTGGTGTAATGGTTAGTATGTCTGACTGTGAAACGAGCGGGCCCACGTTCAAATTTTGGTTGGGACAAGTTACCTGGTTGAGGTTTTCTCCTGGGTTTTTCCTCAACCCATAAAAAGCGAATGCTGGGTAACTTTCGACGCTGGACGACAGTTTAGTATATACAGTCACGAAGCTTGAGTTTATGAGGGTAGGCCTACTAGGAACAATAAACTGTGCAGGTACTATTTCGCATTGTCTGTAATAAGGCGACAGTAGCGATCCTAGTGGTTAGCAACTATCTATGGATGCATATTTACTACGTATTGAGCTTCGTGACTGTATATACCAGGGTTGGGCATCGGGAGCGGAACAAATCTCTACACGGGGATGCTTAATATTCATCCGTCACAGAATCAACGCTGCGCGGTGTTCGGCGGGGAAGAAAGGGGATGAAGAGAAATCATATGGCTCCCCGTGAGAGAGTAGAATCCACTCTTGCTGCCCAGCCCTGGTATATACTATAGTCCCGTCGCTGTAATTTCCGGCAACCAATCGCGTTGCAGGTAGGCTACTTTTAAACGTGTGCTTCTTGTGATTCGCTGATGATGACGTCATGAATTTCCTAAAGCTTGATAAATACTTAATATAATCGCCCGCCATTTTGGCTCTTTCGTTGGCGTTTGCAGAAAGAACATGAGGACGTTATTTGCCGCTCAATTATTTGCTGAATTACAGTGCGTTTGATTTATTATCATAGGAGCTACGACATTATGATGTTTAACGGTGTGGCAAATAGATTCCTCATCTGGTAGCTCGGCAACGAAAGAACAAAAATGGCGAACGATACTACCTACCTAGACTTTATAGAGCCTTCACTTGCTAAGACGTAAGCAAAGAGGAGGAGTCACGCCGGGAATAACAGCGCCGCGACTATATACTGTGGCTGGACCTTGGACTCATTTCTCTGGCATTATCAACGTCTCACTCAGACGCTAGATAACCATAGCAGTTGATAATAAAAAAAATATCCAAAATAATTTCCACTATTCTGCTAGGATTCGAACATGAATTCTCTGAATTTCTAGTTAGAAATAAGAGTATTACCGCATAAATAACAGTAGAAGACACAGGCGGAGCTCAGTCGGCTGAGGCGCTTGTCTGCCGATCCGAAGTTGCGTTCGGGCGTGTGCAGTGGTTCGAGTCCCTCTTGGGTTGAATATCTAAGTTTTTTTCCAAGGTTTTCCCCAACGTAAGGCGAAAGTTAGGTAATGTATGGCGAATCCTTGACCTCATCTCGCCAAATACCATCGCGCTATCACCAATCTCATCGATGCTAAATAACTATGTAGTTGATACAGCGTCGTTGAATAACCAAATATGAAAAAATAATATTATAAAATCATATATCGATATTTCAAGATAAGATCCGAAATAAACTAGCTACAACTAAAATTAATTTAAATGTATAAAGCTACAGGACGATCGTAAAACAATTCTGAAAGTATTATTGTCAGAAATACAAACGATATTGTACGTTACTCTTGGAAGTAACCTACCATCTTCTAGTTTATCTGAAGTTCGCGATCACTGCCTCAATATATTTCACAAACCCTTTAATATTGCATTATTAACACTGTCGATTGCGGAGTTTTATGTAAGGTTTTACACTAGTAGGCTTATAGGCCTATCTCGCCAGTGAATGGCAGACGGCTTCCCGCCCACTTCTTGAACCTGTAATTTGTATGTAACAACTGCTGATCTCAGCTGTATGATGTATGGTTGCGGTGATTTTTTCATTGCTGGTCGGTAATGTAACATAAGGCCTGTAACATTCGCTTCATCACTGCGTATAGCATTTAATTTTAAACTTTTAAGTTTATGGACGTCTCTTGTATCAGCCATTTAAAATTCCAAATCATTTTTTAATAGTTGTTGTTGTTTCTTCACACAATAACACTCTCCAGTTCAAAGTGAGTTTTCCTATTTTATCTTTTATTTCATATTCATTCTATCCGTTTCACGTGGCAGGAGTGATAGTAGGGGGAAGGAGAATACAATGCAAACAATTTGCTGATGATATGGCGTTGACAGCAGGAGAGGAGATGATACTAAGCGATATGCTACTGGAGCTAAATGACAGCTGTGAGCAGTATGGGATGAAGATAAATGAAAAGAAGACGAAGACCATAATTATCGGAAGAAAATTAAAGAAGGTAAACGTGCGCATTCTAAATAGGGCAGCAGAAAAAGTGGGCAGCATCAAATTCTTTGGATGCACTATAAATACGCATAGTAATATGAGTTACTGCCAGAATGACAAAAGGACAGCAATGGCAAAGGAAGCTCTTAATAGAAAAAGGAGTATCTTCTGCGCACCTTTGGAAAAAGTACTACTAAGGAAGAGACTAGTGAATTACTTTGTATGGAGTTTGGAAATGTTTGGAGCAGATGCATGAAAATTACATATTCTGCGGACTTTTAGAAAAATATATATGAAACTAGTGAAGTGCTTTGTATGGAGTTTGGCGTAAACATGGACATTACAACGAAGTGAAGAGAAGTAACTAGAAGCCTTTGATATATGGTTGTGGAGAAGAATGGAGCATGTGAAATGGACAGATAGAATAAGAAATGAAGCCATGTACAAAGAGTGGGTGAAGAAAGAATAATGCTGAAACTGATCAAGAAGAGAAAAAGAAATTGGCTGGGTCACTGGCTAAGAAGATACTGTCTATTGGTTTTACTTTTTGTTTTGTTGGTTTTGTATTTAGTATTTTTTATTGCTGATCCATTTTTTCATAAATTCATTATTTAATAAGTAAGGTTGCACTGAAAGGAATGATGAACTGGAAAAAAGTTCAGGGCAGAAGAAGATACCAAATGATAGACGACATTAAGAAATATAGATCATATGTGGAGACTAATAATAATAATAATAATAATAATAATAATAATAATAATAATAATAATAATAATTCTTTACTTATACTGGCAGAGTTAAGGCCATAGGGCCTTCTCTTACACTCTACCAGGTCAAAAGTATACAAGCAGTTAAAATATAACAAAAAGTTAAAGAACAGAATACTAACATATTACAAAAAAAAATAATAATAATAATAGCATAATAAAATCGACACTAAACAACATGAAAGTAATACCATAATAGAAAAAAAAGAAAGTAAAATACATTGTAATATAGTGAAAGCAACTCATTTAGTACAAATGGTTAATATGGAAAAAAGTAAGGAAGAATATATCAAAATGGAATGTAATAAAATAATAATTAAAAATAAAAGAAATACGAAAATTAAGTAAAATTCACGATAAAAAGACTATGATAATAAATTCATCGGCTGATAAAGAAAACAAAAAGGGAAAAGGAAGAAAAAGAAATATATAGCCTATATTTTTACAAAACTATGGCAGAGAAAAGGACTTATAACTGAAAGGAATCTAATTCAAAAAGTGCAATTTTAATTTATTTCTGAAACTAGACAATGTCCGACAGTCTCTGACATGTTGTGGTAGAGAGTTCCAGAGATGAGCTGCAGAGACGGTGAAAGATGAAGAGCAGAAAGATGTTCTGTGACTAAGAGGAAGACAGAAAATAGGGAAGATTGGAGAATGCCGGGTTTGAAGTTAAAGACCTGCCCTTGGGCAGAAAACTACGAATAAATTAATAATAGTTTTTATTTTAAATATATTTGAAATTGTGCAGATTGCACAACATTTTGAGGAACAACTGTCTCTGTCCCGAAGAAAATTATGACTAAAAGACGGATATAAAAAATCATAACGTGTGTTAAGCTGCACTTTCCGTCATCGCATAACTTAAGGTTTCTATTGCACATTCTAGTCTGACTTCTGAGTTATTTTACACTGAGTATTACTTTAAAAAATGGAGAAATATTGATTCATAAGAGGCTCTGTTTTATGGAAGGACTCTGAAAAACAAGTAGGCAGTACTAACTCAAGTTTATAAGAGAACAGGGCGTTGTAGTCTCAACTGCTTCATTCTGGCGGATATCATTTGGTTTCTTATGCTGTTGAACAGCTGATTCTTGTGTCAATATGAAAGGAACCTCCACCCAAATGAGTTCAAGTGGCAGTATTTCTCGCTCCGTCGCACAAACTGTTCTCTGGGAGTGTCCTTACGGTAGAAACGGATTTCCTCCAACATTGACGTGGCGACTTTGCAAACCGCAAAGTACGTACGAATTGCCATTTTTCTCCGGCCGGTGTTGGCAGGCGTTTAGAAGTTCACCAGGAAACAAATCGCTCTGTAGGTAGGTTAGTACAGGGTGTGAGCTATGCGTTCCTGGCTGTCCCGTTGTCCGTTTAACAACTTCTTGCACGGAATAGCAACGCGAACTTTACGTGACATATACAGTAAGTCAACAGTTCATTTATTATCCTTCAGCTACATTCCGCGCGTAGATAACGGTGAATCTTGACAAAAGACTTAATCAAAACTGTTTCATTAGGTATATTTTTATTGCAATAAATTTACTAACAAATGAGGTAAATTTAAAATGCGGCGTTCTCTGGAATTACTTACGTTACGTCGCTTTTTTTTCCCCCCACTTCCAGCTTAATATTGGATGCTTAATAACACATCCTCATCCTGAAAAATAGTAATATACGTTACAAGAGCGGTATGTTGACGTTTTCATGGTCGAGGAAAAGATTGAAAAGGCGAAACGTAGTTGAGCTTTTTTAATTTCCGAAAACATGAAAACAAACATACCGCTCGTGTATCGTACATTATTTTGTGCGAAGATCGTTTATTACATACCTGAAAGACGAATTTCTAATTAGCTGCAATGAAATCTCCATGTTGGTTTCTGTTTAATGACGGCAACTTCGGAAAACCAAAATATCTTTCTTCAACATTGTTGCTATAAAATGTTTTCTGTGTTTACTATACTCCAGCAGGCTGTGATATATGTCTGTCTTTTTTCCCCCAGTATATAAATGCGAACTTAAAACAAACGGTAAGGTTATGTAATGATTTATTTTTCATTTTAATATTTTAACAATATTATTTATATAACATATTGCAGTAATAACATCGGCATCTGGAATCTCGTTGATTTTTTCACGGCTTCCTTAATGTTACTTGTATCAGGAATGCAATAAGTTTCGTGGAGTAGTAGACTTTACTTAATTTTTGCAAATATTTAAAAACAATAATTAACATTGCAATTTAGGTGAAATTGCAGTGGTAAGTTTCCAATTTATAATTATTACTATGTTAAACGTCTCTAAAAATAATATGTTAAAAGCCTAAAGCAGTAAAATGAATGTCGCGCTTAAGCGGTAAGAAGAGGGAAATTGTTATGTGTGTTAGGTTGGGAATACTGAATGTGGTATTTCACACTTACCGCGTATTGGTTCTGTGCGAAAAACAAGCAAATACGCACGATCTCGCACAAATGTTATTTCTCTCCAACAAATACAGCGCCATCTAGAAACATTTGAATGTCGATCTGTGTATGCTGTCTTACCAGATCAAAAATGTTTGATGATCTGTATCTCAAATTCAAGATTTTGTAGCTAAATTCTGTTTCAAAGAACGCCTCATTAATTTCTGGGGGTTATTCTTTGAGATATTTCAAACAAAAAAGTTTAATACAATTTTGCTCGTTTTTGCTTCCTTTCCGAGATAAAAATTGTTTTGTATGAAACATTTCATAGCGTATTTCGGAAACGCCATTGATTTAATTTTAAATATGCTCAGTCAGTTTAAGAGAGCAATGTATTATGATAAAAATTAAAATTATTAAAAGAATTTTATCTAGATGTGCAGAAATTTGATTTGAACAAATGTAACTTTACTGTCTGAGAAAGAATTTAATATATAATTTCATTGTTCTCATAAAATTACACTAAAAGTTTTTTAGGATTATTTCCTCAGATTTTCACTAAAACAAATTATACAACCTTATCACTAAAGTTATTTTCACTATTATGAGTAAGATACTCTCTCATGCAAATCAAGCTTTCAGGTATAACTCCGTGTAAAGTTGATTTGAATAATTTAGAGGGAAAAATTGTTCCGGGGCCGGGTATCGAACCTGAGACCTTTGGTTAAACGTATCAACGTTCTACTAACTGAGCTACCCGGGAACTCTACCAGACACCGATCCAATTTTTCCCCTCTATATCTATCCACAGACCTCAAAGTGAGCTGACAACCGTCAGCAACCAGCATTGAGTGCACACTAACTCTGTGTGACTTAAATTGTGGTTTTCTGTTCATGAACAGTGATGTGTATTATGCAAATCAAGCTTTCAGGTATAACTCCCTGTAAAGTTGAATTGAATAATTTTGAGAATTTTCTTAAATTTTTCCTTCTTCTATTACACAGAACTCCGATAGTACGGGACCAATATTAAATTGAAATAAATTTTGGCATGGAAAGATAAATTCTGTGGCACAAAAGCAAAATCTGGTATATAATTTCTTGCAGTTTTTTCAGAAGCGAGCACTTAAAGTCTGAACGACTGTGTAAGATCATAGGAATCATGTAACTTACAACGGGTTAGAGAGAAAAATAATAGAATTATGCATGTTATATTTTGCCACAATATAGATACAATCAGGATGCACAAGACATCGCAAAATCTCATTTTCGCCAAAAATTGACATCGCCTTTTGCCTTGGAACTACATAATTCTAGTGAAAGAAAAGGAAATTCTTAACAAAATGGTTTACCATCACTAGTCAAAATTCTAAAGCAGCGTTCGTCAATATTCGCTGAAATGGGTAACGGGTAAGAAGTGTATCTGAATATGCACCGTCGTGCAGAAGGGAGAGGGAGGATGCATACCCGCCAGCAGCCACTGTTGCACGCTAGTGCAATGTCTTATCCGCGGGTAAGAGACGCTAGTCCGAAGTGCAGTGTGCTGATGACCGCTGTTCTAAATCATGAATGTTCATTTGCACTTAATGTGGTGTACTGCGCTGTCTTGGAGGTCCTCCGTCTTGCTGAACTTAAGTCACGGAAGTCTCGCTATCCCTAACGTGGAGGTCAAGTGAAATTTTGTAACCTTCGACACCTCAGGGTAGAAGATTATAAATGACAAACAAATCATTCCCAGAACGCTGTAATATGTGAAAAGAAACCAAGGAGATCGTTAAATCCTATTTTCATCACATTCATCATTCTTGGATGAATTTACTCGCAGATAGATAAACAGAATTCCTGCAATAGCTTAAGAGAAATCCTTGTACCCAGATATAGACGAGCAAACAGACAGGGCGGGAAAAAATCCACAAACGATTAGGCAAAACACGGGAATTTTACTTGAAGCAAGTAAAGAGATAGGATTGGAAGTAAATCCCTAAAAGACAAAGTATATGATTATGTCTCGTGACGAGAATAGTGTACGGAATGGAAATATAAAAATTGGAAATTTATCTTTTGAAGAGGTGGAAAAATTCAAATACCTGGGAGCAACAGTAACAAATATAAATGATACTCGGGAGGAAATTAAACACAGAATTAATATGGGACATGCCTATTATTATTATTCGGTTGAGAAGCTTTTATCATCCAGTCTGCTGTCAAAAAATCTGAAAGTTAGAATTTATAGAACAGTTACATTACCGGTTGTTCTGTATGGTTGTGAAACTTGGACTCTCACTTTGAGAGAGGAACATAGGTTAAGGGTCTTTGAGAATAAGGCGCTTAGGAAAATATTTGGGGCTAAGAGGGATGAAGTTACAGTAGGATGGAGAAAGTTACACAACACAGAGCTGCAAGCATTGTATTCTTTACCTGACATAATTAGGAACATTACATCCAGACGTTTGAGATGGATAGGGCGTGTAGCACGTATGGGCGATTCCAGAAATGCATATAGAGTTTTAGTTGGGAGGTCGGAGAGAAAAAGACCTTTGGGGAGGCCGAGACGTAGATGGGAAGATAATATTAAAATGAATTTGAGGGAGGTGGGATATGATGATAGAGACTGGATTAATCTTGCTCAGGATAGGGACCAATGGCGGGCTTATGTGAGGGCGGCAATGAACCTCCGGATTCCTTAAAAGCCAGTAAATATATGGCAATAATTTCTTTTTTTCTTTAATATCGGTACATAAAAGGACTTCAGTTGAAACTTTGTGAAATCGTGGCTGTAATATACGCTGGAGAAGCGTATGTAGTAATCTAAAATATATAGCAAAATCCAATCCCAGCAAATAAAATGAATTTCCTCCCAATAATAAAGAATTTATGAGAAAATATCGAGTAAAAATTGAAGACGTAAATAATTATATAAAAATTATGTTCCTATAAAATTGAAGTCTTAAATGCACTCTGAAATTATTTTTTCCGGTTAAAATGACATTATATGGACATCTGATCGGCACGATTAACAGCAGATGCATACAAATGTGCATATATCAAGCGCAATGGATGACAAACACAAAACATAATTATTAATTTTATATTGAGCGTAAATTTCATAAGCCTATTTCCTGTTTCCCTGAAGTGTCATACTTCTGCAGACAATGACATATTATCTGTATACTTCCTGCTTGTGCTTTCATTGTGACCGTACACACACGAAAGTGAATATTTCTCCAACAACTCATTAAGAGAATTCAGGCTTTTAAAATATCTGCATTGATACACTTAGAAGTTTCCGATAGTGAAGCACATTTTCAAGAAAAAATTCAATACTTTTTTGCACGTCAGGCAGGGTTTCACAGAGCCTAATTTAGTGAAACGTGCGGAGTTTCTTCGCTCGGCGGTTACAGCGCTGTTGTAACCATGGAAGCCATGCACGCGCGGAGAAAGCTCGTCAGGTGCCAGTAGAACAGCTTCTGTCCGCCTCACCCAGTCTCGCTTGCATTTTTTTAAGTTGCTTATAAGTTACTATGCCAACTTTGTGACACGGTCCGCTGAGGAAAGTAAAGACGGTCCGGACAATAGCTGTGTTTTTGTTCCTAGGAATAATCTTTAAAAACCAGTAAGCAGAGATATAAATGGATTATTTTTGTTTATTTCTTAGTCATATTTCCTAGAATATCTTTCGAGATAAGGTATAGAGTTTTTTCAAAAGTCAGAGGTAAATTTAATTGTTTATTTCTTCATTTTCTACACAATTTTAAGAATTCCGGCATTGGCTTATTAAACAAGTAGTCCACTTTTTTTGCATCACCATGACGACTTCCTTTGTTTCTGATTGTTCTGGTATCGTATTATCAGAAGGCACTTTCCCGTAACTTGGCCTGCAAGATCGCCAGACATTAGCCCAGCAAATTGGTTGTGGGGCAATCTGAAGGAAACAGTGTTCTTGAGCAAATCTATGACAATTGATAAGATGAAGGCTCCCTTGCGCACACTGTGGCGGATATTTCAGAATACGAACTCAGAACTGCTGTATACAGCATTGAAGAGAGTATGTTATTGCATAAGAACAAAATGTTGGGCACATACATCTATGATATAGTTATGGCAATGGGTGTTCATGCAAAAAAACATTTCTTATGCAATATGTTAGTGTCAGAATTTTTAAGATTGTGTAGAAAATATGAGCAATTAAAATTACCTTACTTTTGAAAACCCCTTATATTTAATTTAATTTCCATTTAATTACAGACGGATACCCATATACACTGCAGCATAATACGGAGGAAATAAAATAGCCTAGTGGCTTTCTACGTTTCATTCAGGAAGCGTGTCTATGATATGAAAGATTGAGAATGAGATAGTCCAAAGTCCAAAGCCACCCTTCTAACAAAAATTGTTTTTTGAGAAAATTCATTTCTTACATGTATGGGAAAATTACTATTAAAATATTATAAAATTACTCAACAAATGACGTAAGTACACGCCGAAGAAATTATGATACCGCGCCTAATAGCATTGGACTCTGAACCCCTAATACGCTCTACTGTAAAAGTTTGTCTGTGTGGCTTAGGACTATATTATTTTCACCCCTTCATATGTCAAGTAGGACAGTTACTTCATTTGTAGTTGTAGTTATTTTAATAATAATAATAATAATAATAATAATAATAATAATGATAATATTAATAATAATAATCATCATCATCATCACCATTGACTATTCTGCTCTATTCTGTCACAAAAATATGCTGCTTGTTCAGGTAATTTTTCAGTCTTCTTCCGCATCTTCCGCTCTGACTTTTTTATCATGTTCAAGCAAATTAAGGTTGTTTCAAATCCTTTTAGTTAAAATGAATCTATTCATTGTGAGAATACTTTCAATTTCTACGACTATTACAAATACAAATTACTTGAAAATTCCACCTCAGGACACACGATTTTTTAAAGACGAGTACTATTCTGACTGTAAGAAAGGGCAACTGTTTTAAAAGTATTAGCCTAAGGAAGGAAATTCCTCATGAAGTTTCGGCCAGTGGATGGGACCGGTGTCCACTCAACATCGTGATGAATTTGGGGAGCTGCGACAACTAGTGAAATCCGATTTCGAAAATTATAACGACTGAGAGGGGGGTGGTCATCAAGCTGACCACACTTTACACTCGTACTGGTTAGATGATCATTCACCTGTGGTATGTGGACGTGAGGCCAGCAGGATTATTTTAAAATAAAGTATTATTTACGAATATTTTTAAGTACATTAAATTCTACATTTGACAATATATTTGCATGTTGTTCTAGGGTGACTATGAGGTCTAGCAATATCAAAATAGCACACGATATGTTTTCAACAATGCAATTTATTGCAATTTTATTAATTTTTTTAAATTGCATGATTATTTTAAATAAAGCAGTATTTACGAATATTTTAAGTACATTACATTCTACATTTGACTAATATATTTGCATGTTGTACTATGTCTTCAACAATGCAATTTATTGCAATTTTATTAATTATTTTAAAATGACATGATTATTTTAAATAAAGTATTAATTACATATCATTTTAAGTAAATTAAACTCTGCATTTGAGTAATGTATTTGCATGCTGTTCTAAAATGACTTTAAGATTTAGAAACATAAAAATAATAGAAGATATGGCTTGAAGAATGCAATTTATTAGTATGTTACTATTTTTTAAAATTGAAACATACGATTATTTTTAAATAGAGTATTATCTATATACCATTTTAAGTACATTAAATATTACATTTGAACAATACATTTGCACGCTGTTCTAAAGTGACTAAAAGGTTTATAAATATCAAAATAACACACGATGTCTTAAACAATGCAATTTATTTTCATTTTATTGCTTTTTTTTAAACTACACGACTACTTTAAATAAAGTATTAATTACATATAATTTTAAGTACCGGAAAATTAAATTCTGCATTTGAGTAATGTATTTGCATGCTGTTCTAAAGTGACTATAACGGATAGATATATCAAAATAATATAAAATATGGCTTTAACAATGCAATTTATTGGAATGTTACTATTTCTTTAAGTTGAAACATAAGATTATTTTTAAATAGAGTATTATTTAAGTGTCATTTTAAGTCCATTACATTCTAAATTCGAATAATATATTTGCACGCTATTCTAAAGTGAGTAAAATGTTCAGAAATATCAAAATAACACACGATTATTGGCATTTTATTATTTTTTTTAAAAAAGACACGATTATTTTTAAATAAAGTATTAATTACCTATAATTTTAAGTAAATTAAATTCTGCATTTAAGTAATATATTTGCATGCTGTTCTAAAGTGACTGTAAGGTCTAAAAATATCAAAATAATAGAAGATATGGTTTGAACAGTGCAATTTATTGACATGTTACTATTTTGTTTAAAGTTGAAACATACGATTATTTTTTTAAATAGAGTATTATTTATGTATAATTTTAAGTACATTAAATTCTACATCTGAATAATATATTTTCATGCTGTTCTAAAGTGACTAAAAGGTTTAGAATTATCAAAATAACAAACGACATGTCTTCAATAATATGACAACCACTAAAACATTTAGGTCATTGTGTATAATAATTAATAGCATCACCTTAACCTTACTCTCTCGCTTAAAAATGGCCTAAAAGTGATTGAATAGAGAGTGATCGATGAGTTGGTATTGTCACGAAGATTGTAAGGACCGAAGTGAGAAAGTACAAACGCCCGGGTTATGGGAACTGACAATATAACCAACTCAATCATCAATCACTGCAGAGGTCAAGTGAATTCTTATAAGGACACGTGTACCTGCAGGAAATGTCTGGGTCCGCACCCTGAGTAACAACAATATGGCTCATTGGTGTGCAGAGCAGGGCCGCCGTCTATACGGGACAATACAGTTGGCTCCGAGACCCGTGTGAAACCGAGACACCCACAACTTGGCTCGCAGCTCCCTGCGATGTCGCAATTCGCTGCCCTTTAGAGTTACATCACCGCAAGACACTGCATCTTAATGAACCAGAGGAGTCATAAAGTGGAATGAATCGCGGCTTGTTGTAATTTTACACAATCTCAATGTCCACTCGTGGAAGACCCGCCTCACAAGGGAAATGTTAAAGAGCTAATGTCTAAATCATCACTGGAACTGCGCACAATGAGCTCCATGGATTTAAAGTATACGAACACTCTGGTAGTTTCAACGTAATTGTTTGTGTCAGCGAAATTAAATCCTTCGGAAACAAATCGTAACAAGAACAAAAATAATAGAAATGAGATTTCTCAGATCGACTAAACATTGTCATATTACAAAACTTACGAAATTTTTAGGAAGTAGGATGCAAAATCATTTTCGATTAATTTAATACAAATATTAATGCATACGACATGTTACAAAAATGAGTGAATACAAATCACTTGTACAAATTTTGGACTATTAGTCAAGAAAATATACTAAGAAGAACTATACCATATTGTATCATAGACATATAAACATTAAAAAGTTCAGAGTTAATTACAGACTTATAGCTACATCAAGAGAAGATAAGGAATTTTGTTAACCAATGACGGATGCTTGACTGTTCGTCATTCATCCTTATGAAGCCGGTTGTGCAGACCAGTTTACCAACAGAGTAGTTGCCCAGGATAGGTCGTAGGAGGCTGGTCTACGTTACACCCGTGATAAGATTATGGAAATATGTTGGGATGCCACAGGGGAACCGAGTTCCCTGAGAAAAATCCTGTGTTACCTGCACCACGGACTTACCCAACACAAGGTATAAATCGTTGGTACGCCGGAGATTGAACCCAGATTTTAAGCCCAATGTTCTAGCCACTAGATTACCGTGGCGGCTACAAAGCAATTGTACTATTTCTTACATCATATATAAAGACTCTGAAGTATTAATATTTTTTATGCTCGACCATGTCGAAATGTAGTAATTATACACCTGGTAGCAGACCTTTAATGCATGTCATTAAAGTACACCTACTCATTAAAGGTCAGGTCTTTCAGCCAATGACGACTCAGGTTACAACTGTTCAGCCAATGACAGGTCAGCTTTCTACCGTTATAAAACCGCAAGTATCGATTATTCTCGGATATGCAATCGAAAGAGAATTAGCGAGAAGTCACGGAGGCTGGAAATCCAATACTGTTGCAGAAGGTTATGTTCTGTTACTATAATAATTAGCGTTAATTGTAAATAATATTCAAATAAATTCAATTTGTCATCTCGTTTTTCAATGTCTAATTTAATTTCAATGTTATCTCTGTAGGTTCTTATGGCCTAGCAAGGTCAATGTGGACATCTGTTCCTCGGAAAAAATCAATACTTTCGCGTCTGCGCACATCTCACAACATACGGGACATTGCTAAAAAATTAATAATATCAAGTTAGAAATATGGTCGAGCATAAAAAGTCGTATGAAACTCGCCTATAATGGTAATTAAGAAGTTCGTATGAAAATTATGAAACTCGCTTGCGCTCGTTTCATAAATATCCATACTCACTTCTTAATTACCTTCATTATAGGCTCGTTGCGTAATGTATTATTTAAGGACAGTCTGATATAAAATTCATTAAGTTTTTTATATTGTCGTTTTGGTAAATTCAAACTTGATTTTATACAGGTTTCTTGAAAAGAATGGAATACAAATTTTCCATCTGCAGCACCAGTTAATATGCACGCATTTAAAGACAGAGAATTATAACTGTAGCTACAGTAACTACTTAGTGAAAAATGTACTTTAATACAAAGTCAGCCACCGACGTAGCTTGGGCAGTAGCGCGTTTGCCTGCTGATCCGGAGTTGCGTTAGGGAGTGGGTTCGATTGCCGCTTGGGCTGATCGTTTGGTTGATTTTTTTCCGAGGTTTCCACCAACCATAAGGTGAATATCAGGTAATGTATGGCGAATCTTCGGCCTCATCTCTCCAAATATCATCTCGATATCACCAAATCCATCAACTATAAATAACACAGTAGCTGATACAGCGTCGTTAAATAACATAGTAAAAAATATATAAAAATGCAATGTTATCTCATGTTTGAATTGCTAATGAATAACTGAACCTTTAACCGTAGCTCAAAGTGTTCGATAAGATCATACTGTGTGGCAACAGAAACAATACATCATATTCTAGATCTGCTTATTCGTTAAAACTGATTTTGAATAATGCCTGAGACACGGTGCAGATACCCAGGGCGTTCACATAAACCGACAAGGTTCAAAGGTCTATGTTATAGTCCCTGTATTTCATGGACATACGTTTTCCAATTATTTACACGCAACTGTAATAAATGAAGGTTTCAGTGTTACACTTGCATTGAAGTCTCCAAGGATACTATCTGTATGTAAATATGTACAAGTTTATATTTCCCAAGAAAACGGCATTGAAATTTTCGGATAACACATAATATGTAGCCTACATGGTTCTAGTAGGTATAGTGTACGGGAATAATGTGCTGCACGTGGTGTAGTAGAGAAGTGAAAACATGACGGAGCTTTGACTTGGGTGGTGCCGAAAGTCAGAGCTCGGCCCATACGACGCTCCTTTTTATGACCTCATAAAATGAAGGTTAGGTGCTGGACAGCCAGGAGGGATCCCGCAATTCGTCGTGAGGACCTCCCCAAACAAGAGAACATGATAACCGTGAGATGTGGTCACACTGTTAGCCTAATTAGGCTAGGAGGCGTCCACGTATTAATGAGAGCGGGCGGTAAAGTCGTGTCGATTTATTCGGCCTCGTGACTATCAAGGACATTCCATGATATTCCTCAGTGGCTCTTCATTCATTATCACAAACGTCAATGTCGGACCAAATGGAAAGTAGAATGCGGTCATCTACTGTGCAATATACTGCATGAAGTAGAAAATAACATACACGTACAAACATCGCGTGGTATATCTTGAACGATAGTGACTGTTAGATTGTAAGTACTTGGCACGTATTGCGTATGCGTTAACAATGATCTTACACTGTACATAAAACATATCAATCGTAGCAGGCGTGATACATGATCAATGATTCTACTTTGTTGTAGGTCTATACGAGCGACCATTTTTACTTTAATTCTAACGTCCACTGATGTCAGCAGCTTTGAAGATATACCGCGAGATGGGTAGTTATTATTAAGAAGCAAGGACGCTACCAACATCGCTGAAATTTCACTAGGAATGAGATTTATATGAGAACAAAAACATAACTTCTTTCACGAAACAATAAGATTTATGCAATTTTTCCCTTTGCTTTCTTAGGCAACGTTTATTCCGAAACGTAACACATCAAAGCTATTCAAGTTTCATCTTATGTCTGTTTTTGACAAATTTATATGTAGAAACTTGCTTTATCAGGCCTATGAAGAAGAACATTCCCTGGTCCCAGAACAACAAATGAATGCAGAAACTGCAAATATCCCAGACTGGCCGTTGCGAAGTTCAGGCTGTAGACTGGACACGACTGGAGCATCTTCACCACACTGGCAACAGCCCCGACTGCAGACTGAGTTACCAACAAACCATCATGGACTTTGAATATCTACGAATGTGTCTATCACTGGCAATGATTTCTATCTGGGAAAGATGCTGGACTAATGCAAAGCTTCCAAGATTGACTCTCTTCTCTAATTTTTGTTTACCTTATTATTTATGCGTTATCTGTTGATAAAGCGTCGTAAAATAAACGATCAAAAAGCTGTTATTGAACAACATACTTTGAGAGAACCCGAAGATACATTGTCGCCCTCACATAGGTCCGCCATCTGTTCCTATTCTGGACAAGATTAATCCAGTCTCTACCATCATATCCCATCTCCCTCAAATCCATTTTTATGTTATCCTCCCATCTACGTCTCGGCCTCCCCAAAAGTCTTTTTCCCTCAGATCTCCCAACTAACATTCTATATGCATTTTTTCATGATTCGCCCATACATGCTACACCTGCCCATCTCAAAAGTCTGGATTTAATGTTCCTAATTATGTCCGGTGAAGAATACAATACATGCAGTTCTGCGTTATGTAACTTTCTCCATTCTTCTGTGACTTCCTCCCTTTTAGCTCCAAATATTTTCCTAAGCACCTTATTCTCGAAAATACTTCACCTCCGTTCCTCTCTCAAAGTGAGAGTCCAAGTTTCACAACCATATTGAACAGCCGGTAATATAATTGCTTTATAAATTCTAACTTTCAGTTTTTTTATGTAGACTAGGTGACAAAAGTTTATCAACCGAATAATAACAGGCATTTCCCACTGAAAATACTGAACAACAGACTATATAAATTAAATGAGTGTTAAGTTTACAATCCAGTGACACTTCTAGAAATTTAAAGGGAAGCCAGAGACCAGACGTGAGTTAGCAGCAACTTTTTCTCAAAATCTCACACAATGTATAGAGAGAATTGAAGTGTAAATTATTTTCTGTTGACTTATTAAAAGTTGAGTAATTACACATGAGGTTATAATTGCACGGCAAAGAATTCACGGCCACTTTGTAGCTACGTGACCGAAATAGCTAGCAATGCACGGAGACAGCTCTCTGGAGTAGCATATCCGCTGAATGTGTTATCGCCCGCTTCCTTTTATAAAACGTTCCACTCCAAGTCTGAATACGTAGTTTTCACCTGCCGCGCCGGGCCGGGCCGACCGGACAGGCTCCACTTAACTTCATAAGGAGGCCAGCCAACGAAATACGAGTACACATCATTTGTTTAAGAAAGCAACTGGCCACTCTCAAAGCTCCTTCTGTAGCACTTGCCGTATGCAATTGTGGTAGTACGTGCAGTCGAGGATATATTATGTGTGGAAGAGAAACTCTTTACAGAGACGACGCGACGTTACGCTAGAATATTATGTATTGTAGTATCCAATCACCGAGGAGGTGAGGAAGTGCAGTTACTGGAGAGCGATTAAAAAAACTCTGGACACCGAGATCGGTCACAAGTGGAGACCAGCAGAAATTCGTCTCCTGGTTATAAGCAGTAACTTATAAAACGGTTTCACATCAGTTAGGTACAGCTGTGGTAGTTATTAGGTTACGTTCACTTCCAGCTTTCCGCTCTCAAAATTCTCCACTGTTCTTCCAAAACGAACGGCGAAAATCAGAGTGAGACAAGTGGACAACAAGCTTGGAGTTCACAGAGACACTACATCTCAGCGCCAATTTCCCTTGTAAGGTCCTTTTATTTCTCCATTGAAACACGTATCTTTTAAGTGTATTTCCTCCTATTATTTAATTAATTAAATCATTCATTAATCCGTTCATTAGATACACTACTTATTGCAGTTTGTATCGCTTGAGTAATGCTGCAGGCTCATGATGTCAGTCACAATTTTTTCCTATACCTATCCCAGATCACATACAGATTGCTCATTCCTATGTTAAAATCGGTTGCACTTTGAAGAGAACAACCGCCAGGATCGCCACCCGTCCGCCGTAAACGAACACGAGATGGCAGTACAGTCGCTAATGCAATTCAAATGGGAGTTATGACGTGACTCCTTATGTAACAACTAGATGGCAGCATAGTAAAACTGACAAAATTTGTTATCGTCAAAGCCTATAACTCAGAGCAATCTGGGTATATATGATCTAGGCTATAAGCTTATATTTACGTATACAGGATGATTCATGATGTTCCCCTCTGGTTCATGGTTGTGATTCCTGAAGTTATTAGGAACAAAGAACGTAAATAAATTAATGGGACCATATTCATAATTACGAAGTTAGATAATTTGAAAAGGACAGAAAAAAAAACTTTCATTTCAGAATTTCACTAACACAAATGCAAAAAAAAATAATTAAAATACACACAATTAATTGCTTATGTATTAGTCTCTTTAATTAAAGAATAGATTTAAACCACATTTTCGAAAATATCTCCCTGAATCTCAAGGCAACGGTCCGCACGGGTGTGAATTTCGCAGCTTCACACGTTTGTTCGTTATTGTCTCCGTGATATCCAGAATGAGTTCAAGTATCTCTTCGCGTGTTTGTACTTTAACCTGATACACTCAGAACTCGGAATCCTACGATTAGGATAACGACGGTGTTATTGGACAGCAGCACCTTTCGCATTACCGTCGCACAAGCTCAAAATAAACACCATATCAGCATACTCCTCAGAAGAAAACTTGTAAGGAATCATGATGCAACTTACACAAGAGATAACAGCTTAATAAATAGCGACTATCAACAAACTGCACGTAGTTATGGCAACAAACATGTTTAGCGCTCCATTCACTATGATGCATTTCGAAAATGTGTTGTAACCCTTTATTGTGAATGTGATCCCAATAATTTATACATTTTTGGTTCCAAATAACATCAAGAATTACCTCCATAAACCATCCATCCATCCATACATACATCCATACGCTGTTATAGAAGACATTTTCAGAATTAAAATTACGGCCTTCAAACACCTACCGCCTTAAATTAGAACAGAGGACATCTTATCATTCTTTATTAGGCACTGATTTCTTTTTTGCACATTTTTTTTTTTTTATTTCTTAGCTTGCAATGAATATCATGATTCTTCTGAAGAGAGTAAAGTGACAGGACCTTGATTCTGGCCATTTACCAACTCTTACAAAAAGTATAGAAGCTCCATGTTTCTACGAATTCATGTTGTATACATGAGATGAGACATGTCCAATAACAAGAACGTAAAACGGTTCCAAAAAGACACCTGCTGATTTACACAGTATGTGTTGCATCAATTTCTAGGGTACTTTTGTCTTATACTAGGGCATTCGATAAGTAATGACAACAATGTTGTAAATCAGTGTTCCTAGCGGTGATCATTCAAATTTTGTACTATGTAATAGAGCAGCGATTGTTTCGTAAACTTTTAATATTGAAAGCCTCTGAAATAGCCATATTTTGTAAATACAGTGGCTGTTTCTGATTTGTAGTAAACAATACAGCCCTAAAGGTCGGAATTAAGGTGCTTCATAAAAATACAAGTTGTAAGAAAAAACATGCAACTCAGTACTTTAGGGTATTACAAGAAGCCTGTGGAAGAGAAGTCCTACCATACTGAACTATTGCAAGTTGGGTGGAAGAGAAGCATTCGCTTTTGATCAAGAGTTGATATCCGAAGAGCTTTAGATTGATCAGTGAGAGAGATAACCAGAAATGCTACTGTAAATGGAGTCCGCCATCTTCCAAGAATTTGGCAACGTATTGTTTTTTTTATTTTATCGGGTTTTTTACGACGCTGTATCAACATCTAGGTTATTCAGCGTCTGAATGATACGAAGGTGATAATGCCGGTGAAATGAGTCCGGGGTCCAGTACCGAAAGTTACCCGGCATTTGCTCGTAACGAATTGTTGACATGGCAGGAGACTATATTTGAAGTATGTTGCCATTACTTTTCGAATACCCTAGTGTTAAACGATAGTATGAGCTGGATTAGATGTTCGGATATTAAGGAACTGCAAGTAACAGAGAAATTTGCAGGGATTTTAATGCGATGCCGGAACTGAAATGTACGTGAAGAACGTAAACTGCCAGATATCATGCCTGCTGTATTTTTGCATGACATTTCTAACAGTTAATTATTATACAGGCTATATCCAATACACTTCACGAGTTTCCGAGTTCATTCCTCAGAGATTAAATTCGCCAAGATATAAATGAACATATATAATTACATACGCAATTGAACGCTATTAAACTAGGAAGGAATTTCACGACTTAAAATTTATTTACCTTTTTTATCGCTAGCAGAAAAAAAAAACTTGTTCCCCGACTTGCTTCACTTTCCAAACTCTACCGGTACAGAAACCTGATTCACTTCCAAGAGTTTCAGTCGCTCTTCCTGTTCGTAAGACATCTTAATTTCTTTACCTCTCTCTGACATGATATGATATGAAATGTTTAAGCGAGTTTCATCACATGAGACGGAAAGTTGCTAAATAAATCCTACTTTCATGTCTACAAAGTTAGCATTATGCTATTCTATCATTGTGAATATAAGTAACAATCAATATTTCCTTATCTTTTTATTGATTTCAAATCACTTCCCGCAAGGAACTAACATCGGCGCCGTCGAAATATCTACGTATGCTATTTTCTTTGCGCGTAGAAAGATGGAAATCAGCAACTTTCTCGTGTATTTGAGACAAACAATGGATGAAAGATGAGAATAGCATTTGCCTTGTTGTGTCTACCCCATAATCTTTTATCTGTCACTATCATTTATATCTCTTCTTTTCTTTTTCAGAATCTCTCTTAGAACATCTTTTGTTTAGTAACGGAGAGTGGTCTATAGGTTTCGGCTTGGAAAAGCTGTTTGTATTCTAACATAAGTAACATAACCTTCTTGTAGTAAATTCTACGAACGTCTGCACACAGAAAGCGAAAGTAAAGGGACGACCATAGAAGCAATTGGTTCTGTAGACAATGAGCGAGCAGACGACATATTGCGTTTGCATTATTCTGATAATGCAAATAACGTCCAATAACAATACCGAGGCTAACTTCTCAAGAACTCGCCCACACATACTATGAATAAGACAGATTTAAGGTTGTGAACCAACAACTATCTTTGATACGCCCTTCCGTTTAAGGAACTGAAGAAACGTACACGACGCGTATGAATGAGAAGCTTATTTTAAAGTTTCCCATTCAGATAGAGTTGACTCTTTACACTCACAACTTACATGCACATATCAGATATATAAATATATAAACATATATTATTAACTTTCTTTCATAAGAACAAGAAAAATTTCACCACATATTGGCAAAATTATAATACAAGAAGAAACATATTATTTGATTTTACGGAATCCAAAACTTTAACGGCTGCTGGTATATGGCTTCAACTATGGCTTAAACTGTACAACAAATTAATTTCTCAGTAGACCTTGTTTTAGTTAACATGAGTACGATTAAGTTTAAACTTGAAATTAATTAAATTATTAAGGGAACTTAACATAGGGTTAGATAATTATTTGCTAACTATATATTAGTCTTGTAAACTTATGAATATTGGTTTAAACTTTTTCAATTCTAATTGCTTTTCATCACATAGGCTATTCTTTTTGTAATCTGTGCTATTTTGTTGCTTATAATAATTGTTTATTTTGTCTTCTTCTTCTTCTTTCTGCTTATATACAGTGCGGTTTTGAACTCCCGACCACGAGCGTTTGCTCATACGGGGGTAAATTCATTTAATTTATATTTTCTGTTTTGTTTTAATATTTGGCATGTTCATTTTTGTTTGATGTATGTAACAATTTTTAATGCATTTTTATTTTTATTACATTTAATATGTAGTTTCGTGATTGTAATAATAATAAATAATATAAATAAATAGATTTTTCATTACCACTATGCCTTTTATGTAAGTATCTGAGAGAGCCCATGAGGGGCCAAAACCGATCATCTGGCTGCTGACTTCACGTCCAAATCCCTTAACAGAGATGAACGATTATTCAACTGGTATGGGTAAGGTCTGGTCAGCACGATGATCCCCCCTCCCAGCCATTATAGCTGATTTTTCGAAACCGGATTTCGCTACTTTGAGTAGCTCCCCAAATTCATCAGATGCTAAGTGGACACTGGTCTCATACACTGGCTGAAATTTCATTTCCCCATGTAGACATGGACCAGCGCTCATTCCGTGACATGAGTCCTAGGCAGGGTGCCTTAGAGGCTTAGACCACGACGCTAGGGCGAGGCACAAGTTGTGATGTACAATATTTTAATACTGGTTCCGTAATGCTCTTAGTGAAAAATAGATAAATGTAGAGCAGAAAAATATATAAAAACACTTTCTTTTATAATCTTCTGAAACACCTAACCGTAGCTGATGGAAAATGTGAGTGATGCAAAATCATTTTGTCTATGCATTATCTTACAGAAGGAGGGTGCCGAAGGGCTTTAAGCTTGAATGGTCATATGCAAATTTGGAGAAAGGCTTCAACCGAATCACTACTGTTCATTCCTCCTCCATCGTACGTAATTGAGGGTCCGTCAAGGTTTCCACACATGTTTACTTTGTTGCAGGCAGAGTTTCATAAGCAAAATATGCCTCGGTAGACTTTCCCCTACGTTTAGCTTAAGACGTCGGCGTATAATACTTCATATCTTCCGTGTAACACGTCGAAAAATTATACGACTATCATGGACCACATAAGCTGAAAACTCACAAGGGGAGGTCGTGCATGGGAAATGCGATATTTCACTGAAACCCATACTCAGTTATAATGTCTGACACGCCTAGATTCCGACGCACCTATGTTATAGAATACACGGTCAGCCATATTTATATGACATCTTTAACAGTGCCACCTTTAGATTCCTTGACATGCAGCTATAAAAGTATTCCATTTATGGGTCAGCCGAGTGTTTAACATTACGGAGTGGTATGGATATTACACTAGGATCGAATCTAGATTAGGAACTCGTCAATTGTTACATTTTAAGACTTCGAACAATTATATCATCGAAATTCATTTTTTAAATTATGTTCAGTATACAAATCACATATATGTAAAATCTGGGATTTAAATGTCTGCCTTTCCATTATGCATTTTAAAGAGAAACGGAATTGGTTTTGGGGTGAAAATTTTGATTTGTTTGTTTTTTTTTTTACAATACATTATTTAATTTTTCCTCTTTAAACTCGATTTTCTGAGAAGGGATATACAAGTTTTCATTTTAACTTTCATTCTTTATAAATCTACGAATTTTGGGCAGGAAATTATATATATATCGTTTTTTGAAGTGTGTTAAATTATATTTTTTTTTTTCAATTTATTCTTTGATTTTTCGTGTTTAAAATGATGTATCACATATTTATTATACTAAAATTCTCTTATTTTAACGCTTTTTTTCCGTAAGTTTACTTTTTTCACATAAGACTAACTTTTTCTCAGCTTCTATTTAATGTACAAATCTGAAATTTTCATGATTTGTTTATTTGGATGCTTTTACATGTACTGAAGTAATGTTTTTGAAGTGTGTTAAATTTTGGAGATTTTACGAGTGTTGATGTACCGAAAATCGGTTTTAAAATATACAAATGGGAAAAAATTCTCAGTAAAGAAATAAATAAGAACTACAGTTTCACCATAAAGTCAATTTATGTGTTCATGAGCTGTAAAAAATCATCTGTCTAACGTCAACAGTTTTTTAGGGAAAGGTCCTTACGTAAGACATAATTTAACATCATCAAGATGGTAATTTCGTGTTCCCTTAAAATGATATTATTCAAAATCTTCTAAAATGTGTTGGTTTACAAAAAAAAACACAATAAGCCAAAAATATAACTTCTGAGAAAAATTCTTATTTACTGTACATACCTAGAAACAAAATTTGGGCCACCTGAATTTTCCACGTTCCAGTTATAACATACTGCACATGCTCAGTGCAAATTCAGGTGGACCAAATTTTGTTTCTGGGTCTGTATATAATTTATGTGTATAAAGTTAGAATTGGAAAATAAAATACACATAAAGAGAAACAACTTTCTAAAAATAATATTTTGAAGATTCAATTTTGTCAAGAATAACGCCTTTTTCTCAGATATAAAATTTCTTATTTACAATTAGACTAATGTCTTTGCTTGCAAACCGACGAATGACAAGACTTCCTATTCTTTACTTAATTTTTGTATGTGTAACTGTCCGTACATCATAATTCAATTTCGAATATTGTAATTTTCATTTTTTTGTTAAGGTAAGTAGTAGATTAGTAGTATCTCTCCCTCCTCCCGTTTATTTCCCCTGCTTGTGTGTTCTCCCTTTCTATTTGTAATTTTATTTTTTATATGACATACTATATGTAGCTACTGTAATTGGAGCTTCTGCTCTGTTGTAAGCCTAGCACAGATTTCAAATTATTAAATAAATATAGAAACAAATATAGCCTATACTGGGTGTTCATTTCAAAGTGTGTCATGACGTCACTGTTGGTGAGTCAGCGATTTGAAGCGAGTTTCAGCTTTTATGTCAGATAAGTTGCCTATTAATCAAGGCGTTCAATCTGAACTTAAGAACGTGTACGGTATAACTTGAACGTCGTAGCAACAGATGGCGGTCTGTACGGTCTGTGTGCTACTATAACCTCTTTCGAACTGTGTTTTGCGCGGGCAAGTCGTATCCAGGGTATTTGTTATCATCGGTTGCGTACGGCAACATTCCACAATACAAATCAAATGCTCCGTGTCCATGTTGACCATCGAAGTTAATGTCAACAAATACTGTACGTAAGTAATTGTCTTAACCCTCTCCCCATATTCCGACAGTAAGAAAAAAACTCACCTCAGTACATGTTTCCAAACAGTTCACATTCCTGCCACTACAGGCGTTACCGTACGTATCGGTAAGTAGTCTACTCTTCAGAATGAACGCCGTACTTGGTAGGCAACTTCTCTTGCATTTAGGTAATACGCCTTTGCGGAGATGTAGGAAGATTGAATTCTCTAGGCTCATCGGCTAGCCACATGACGACATACAGCGAGCCATGACACACTTTGAACTGAACACCCAGTATACAATACATAATAACACTGCCGTTAAAATATTCTAGTCCCTAAATAAAGGTTTACCACGAGTTTTAGTTTCCATAATGCACATTAATCTATGTCCCTTTTCTGTGGTATTAAAATTTTATGACATTAAAATCACTACTTCAAACGAGAATAAAAGATTGAATTTACGTAAAATAACCAACCTTTAACACCTATAGATGAACTTGATATTTAATCTTTCTTTCCAGAAAGAACTATTTTGATACCTTTTTGCAAATAAAAGCTATTGAATTTTCCAAGAATGTGACATTTTCAACGTAGTTAGAATTTAAGGAATTGATTAAGTCCTTGGTTCTGGCAAAATTGAGGAATAAACAATTTTCTGCCCACCAACAACTAATTACAGCGTTAATGTGACTCAAGTCAGTATCAATTAACTGTAAGCAGGTCACATTAACTGCCATATCATCCGCATGCAAAGACAAACTTTACTAGAAGTTGATGAGTATTAACACTTCTCATACCATCACGATAGAGGTTATTAACTCGACTACTAAGTTACGTGTGGATGCGTGCACTTCAACGAACGTCCTTAAATCCAATTCAATTCTAATTATCCGTGTCTCAAGCAGCTACCTTACAAAGCAAACAATCGAGCAGCTGAGAGAGGCCTTGCGTCAGCCTCGCATAGGAAGTCCGCGTGCTGACAGGAAGCCGGGGCCACAGGAACTTGTAAGGAATATGCAGGCGCTGGCCCATCATTATCTCCTCCACTCGTTGCCTTGTCTCCTATGCAGAGTGAAACTCGCTCTTCGAAACACCAACCAAATTATGAAATTGTGTCTCTCACGTCAATGTTTAATTCCACATAAATACACAGACTATTTTACCTCCGGAGAATTTTACACTGAGGGACTCCATGAATAAGCTTTCTCTCCTATATCGAATTATGCACACTTCATCCCCCTATTATTTATTAGCTCGTTTTCATACTCTCTCTCGCTATCATAATATTAATACTCGATCATAACGCGATAACACGCTAGAAATTCCACGTCACACATCATCTCTGTATTCCTCATCTTTCACTGTTGCTACCTCTGGTCACTAGAACTCTCTGCCGCCTGAAGTCAAGGGCTGTCGAACATTGAAATCTTTCAAATCCAAGTTAGAAAATTATCTTATGACGAGTTGCCAAATTAACTTACTATTATGACAAGTGTTGTATTGCATGTTTCCACGTATTCACATTTTTTTATGTTCTAGTGATATTTAACTTATTTTATATTTTTGTTTTCATATTTTCCGATAATGGTATATCTCTAATGTGATAAGTTGAGCTATATATAAACATAATTTTCCTTGCTGTGTATACTTAAAAATATTGTATTCATTGTATGCTTTGTACTGCACTATTTTATTCCTACTATTAGTATTATTATTACTATTAGGCCTGTTATTATTATTTTATTATTATTTATTATTATTATTATCATCATCATCATTACTATTAATATTATTATTATTATTATTATTATTATTATTATTATTATTATTATTATCAATAATTGTCTTATTTTTTATACTTTGTAGGCCTCATTTATTTTTGACCTGCTGTTCACATTTTATTATGCTTTTTTCTTTCCTTCTCTATGTTATATATTATGTCTGATTTCTTCTTACTTGTTGTTTACAATTTTATTATTATTATCTTATTCAGTTTTGTGTGTACTTTGTAAATTTGCAGTGTTTCTGTAACGCAGTTTTTACTCCTGGTTGAGTGTTAGAGAAGGCCGTATGGCCTTAACTCTGCCAGGTTAAATAAATCATCATCATCATTATTATTATTATTATTATTATTATTATTATTATTATTATTATTATTATTAGAGAGTGAAAAATATAGTGGGACTGCGTTGGTGTTAATGCAGCTTCTGTGGGCACCTCTTTGTTACTCAGCAGGACATGTGAGGATTACCTTCAAATTTATACAGATGGAACTCTAAATCCTAATAATGGGACATCAGGAGCAGGGTATTATATTCCAAAATATCAAGAAAGTTATTTCATACCATGTTCATCCTCCTCCAGTCTTGACACTGAATTGCTAGCTATTGATGCTGCTCTTCAGTGTGTTACTCAAATTTCTGAAAAATCCATTTGCATACTTACCGACTCCAAGGTGGCTATATTTAATATAATTAAATATGTACCAAACCTATATGCACATAGAATTATTCAAATTCAGAAACAGCTAAGTAAACTAAAAAAAACTCCAAAAGAAAATAACATTTCAATGGATACCTAGTAAGTTACGTCGTTTTTTTCAGTTTCCAGCATAGGATTGAATCTTTAACAACACATTTCCCTCCTCACAAAATATTATTATCCCTCAAAATACATAGCCCCCTCTAGAAACACTTGAATACCGTTTTTCGCAATGCTGTTATACCAGTTCTAAAATGTTTGGCGCTCTGTATCTCAGATTCAAGATTTTTTAGTTAAGTTCCTGTTCCAGAGAAATACTCAAATTCAGTATAATATAGAATGTCCAAGATAGAATTTATTTTCTGCACACCTTTTCCATTTCCAGCTGTGAGTTAGAAAAGATCAATAAAATTGTATTGTAGATTAATGAAATCAATTCCATAAAATGTCAGATGCAATTCATAAAGCTTCAACCTTCATTCAAAAAATTTATTATTATTATTATTATTATTATTATTATTATTATTATTATTATTATTATTATTACTACTACTATTTTAATATTTACAATGAAACTTACAAATTCGAAACTTATACTCAGATATACGTAATATTGAATGTCGTGTCGTGTCACATATACACGGCATATCTTGTGATTATCTTTTAATAATTCCATACCTATTAAACTTTTTTCACATTGACACTTAATACACAATCACATAACAAAACAGCCAGTTGGCATGACTACCAACAAATGATCTTTTCAGAATTTCAATTGCGCATCGGAATTACATAAATTGATTAATCTGAAATTGAAATTGATGTTTTCTTAATTACATCTGACGCCTTCTGAATTACAATTGAGATTATTTGAAATACAATTGATCTTTTCCGAATTTTAGTTACACGACTTCAATTACATGTGAACTAATCTGAAATTAACTTAAGTCATCTGAAATACAATTGAAGCTTTTTGAATGCCTATTTATACTTTCTGAAACTGGAAAGGATATAATTGGTGAGCTGTGTCAATCATGTTTCCAAAAGCCTGACAAGAGGCTGTTGAAATGCAGGCTCTATGTTATTTCTCGTGCATTGCAGTTCTTCTTGGCAACTAATTTTTCATATTTGATATTCCTTTACAACAGCTCCCTTAGAGCAGTTTTTAAAGAGGACCATCGTCCTGATGATTTTTAAGGCTCCCTTGTAAGTGAAGTTCAAAACATCTGAAAGGCTGAAAGCAACTAACTGAAGAGAGCGGAAACTATTTTTGTTTACGTAATTCTCTTTCTCTTTTATACTCATGTTTTACTTGCTTTTTTATTTTTAATTTATGTACCTTTCTATTCCCTCTCCTTTTCTTTCTTTCACGTTATTTTCAATGTTCCCTCTCAGGAGTAAAATAGAGCTTGCTTTTTAACATTTTGTACTGTTTCCTCATATGCTATGCTCCTCGCCTTTGTGGCTATCAGTTTGTCATCCCACTGCACGTGACTGAAGCACACTCGTCTGGAGTATGTACACAGGACCTGTGCATACTTGTTTGTGAAATGTTTGATGAAAGTGACATCGGCGACGGTGAAGCTGATGAGGAGAAAATGCGGTCAACTCTGCTGTTTGTAATATTTTAGTTTAATATCCGTGTCACGCTGCAGCTCGTCTCCATGGTTACAAGATGTTATGAAACTCTCCGGCTAAGAGTGGAGTATGTACGCACATGCAACTAATACGAGTACAACGTGCTATATTATTATTATTATTATTATTATTATTATTATTATTATTATTATTATTATTATTATTATTATTATTATTATATTAGAATCTAAATTCAAGTAAACTTTCAATTTATTTCTAAAACTTCAAAATATTGGCTCATGGATGCATTTTGAAGAAGTATCAGGGGTGATAAAAGTTATATTCAATTAAGATTTGAATAATGTGGACGACGTTTCAAGGACAGCTTGCATTAACTTTTGTGCGAGATCGAGCGTATTTGCTTGGTTTCCGCACAAAACCAATCCGCGGAAAGTCTAAAATTCCACATTCAGTATTCCCAACCTAACATACATAACAATTTCCCTCTTCTTACTGCTTGAGTGACATATTGATTTTACTGCTTTAGGCTTTTAACATATTATTTTTAGACACGTTCAATATAGTAATAATTATAAATTGGAAGCTTACCACTGCAATTTCACCTAAATTGCACTGTTAATTATTGTTTTTAAATATTTTCAAAAATTAAGTAAACTCTACAACTCCACTAAAGTTACTGCATTCGCGATGCAAGTAACATTAAGGAAGCCGTGAAAAAATCAACAAGATTATAGACTTCTCATAGACTGGGGGAAAAAAAGACAGACGTATATCACGGCCTGCTGGAGTATAGTAAACACAGAAAACATTTTAAAGCAACAATGTTGGAGATAGATATTTTTTGTTTTGCAAATTTGCCGTCATTGAACAGAAACCAAGATGGAGATTTCATTGCAACTAATTAGAAATTCCTCTTTCAGGTATGTAATAAACGATCTTCGCACAAAATAATGTACGATACACGAGCGGTATGTTTTCTTTCAATTCTCGGAAATTAAAAAAGCTCAACTACGTTTCGCTTTTTCAAACTTTTCCTCGAACATGAAAACTTCAACATACCGCTCTTGTAACGCATATTACTATTATCAAAGAATATTATGTATTATTGGCGGATAAATTGACTCGTAGATAATGAATAAGAACAAAAGCCGTCAAATTGTTTAGGAGAACTCCAGTGCTCAGTGCCTCAAAACACTTTTTTAGTAACAGTTGTACTCAAAATATGCATTTCTCTAAAAATTATTAAGCATGGTAGTACTTTTCATAACGAGAGGTAAAAATAACAATGAATCGGGCTGTAGTAGATGAATTCAACATTAACAAGTTCTATTATCACTAATTTATTAAATTTAAGATAGAATGCATTTAAATACCTACAAAACATATCAAAACAATGTACTGACATGTCAACGATGTGTTTAATATAATATGTTAATTGTGAGAAATGAAATATGCTTGAAGTTCAACAGTAAACTTCTTACATACATTCAAAGTATTAAAATAACAGTGAAATTAATAAAATACTTTTTAATGATACTTTTCAATGCCACGTGGTTAAGTTCAATGAACATTTATTTCTCTTAGGACTTCATGCGTAGAGTCATGTGTCTGCCACTCCAAATATTCTCTTAAATTATTTATAATTGCAGGTAATTACACAATGTGACGGTCTAGTAGCCTTCAGTACCTTGACATTCATACCAAGCGTCCTGAAAATTGGCTGCTGAAGAAGGAAGAAGAGAAAGGCACAAAGTGCTTAATGATTTACTGTACCAGAAGACAGTTTGAAGTGAAGTAACTGATCTAACAGTAACATCAACAATCGGTCTAATTCGAGTCCAAGTGTAGTTAAATCAATAAAAACTTATATCAAATAACATAGACGCGCAATGAACTATAATCACGAAAGGTGAAGCATTTAGTTGGTGTTTATAGATATCTAAGACTATTTAGAAGAGAACTGAAGAATAATATGCCACAGTTGTTTCATGGGATTTTCCTCTCAATCCATTAAGTGCAAATGATGCTGGGTAACATTCGGCGCTGGACCCTGGACTCACTTCGCTGGCATTATCATCTTCATTTCCTTTAAACTCTAAATAACAATTCAACAGAAATTTCCTTCTAATGGCATTTTTTAAACTCTCAAATAGCACAACAATATTTTCTTCTTCTTTTTTTGACATTACACATCTGTTCTACAGGTTTTTCTTTCTAAGATCTTTCGGAAGGTGTGAAAGGAGATGGAATGACGAGTTTTGAGACATGGAACAGGCCATGATGATGATGATGATGATGATGATGATTAGAGCTAAAAAGTTGGTGTTAAAACTGTTAAGTTGTGTGAGCTTTGACTATATCTCTACCGAGTGAAAAGTAATTATTGTTTTCCATCGCTATTTCATGACACGAATTATTATTTCACACACTCACGGAGTTCACATTAACGGTTCCCAAACTGTTCATAGCATTAATGATTAATCCGTTTATCGATAATCAAATCGAATGGAAGCGCATTTCTTTTCACTTATGAATTGAAGTGGTCCGACAGTAAGAAGTGGAAGGAATGGATCTATACAATTATTGATGAAGGCAAAACTTGAAGTGTATGTGATTTCGAGACTTGACGGTAAAGAATTTTATAAGAATATCAGAAGTGATTCCAAAACATTGAAAAATGATGGATTTTTAGAGAAATAAGGACAGCAGCTGAATTTGTGGTATAATGAAACTTTGTGTAATTGCTAATTTGATGTTTTCTGTCGTAATACGTTCATTTTTGACGGAAATAAATTACAAGGGTTCTTAAAAGAATAAAAGTTTTTGGATATGAAATGTTAATAATTTCATATGTTGATTTCCCGACCTTTTGGCTAAGAAATTAGGGATTTTCCCCTACTTCTTGCGGAATTCATCTGGTATCTTATAGCTAACATACGACTCTTTTTTCTGGAGCCTGGACCTATTCTCCTACATCTGTGTTCACTGTACTTACACTACATATTTAACAAGCTTGTTTCTTGTATCAGGTGTTAATTCATAGCACCTATTGGCACTTAGACGTATAAAGAGAAGTGATATAAAAATAAAAGCTGCAGGGAAATGAAAAGAATAGTAATGAATATTTGTCAATGCATCTATTAGTACGTAACGTATAAGTTTTTTTTCAGATATTGAAGTATGACTTTTCCTTACAATCAATTATCGTAGCTGGGTACGGGCGTTGAGTTGCTCATGTTTACAGGCCTTGAAATAGAAAGTTGTAGAACCGCTGTGCGACTGGGCGGCTGGAGCAAACTTCACTTAATTACTCTCATAAAATACATTATTTACAAAGTGAAATTAATAAGATACACAAATAACTAGCATAAACTAACTTCGAGCATCGTCTCATATACTTCCACGTTCTCTGGATATTCTTCTTAGTGATGCAGAGTAATGTTTAACTTTTCCATTTTCGTACTTTCTGATGCGATCGTAAAATTTTATACTGGAGACATATTTTTTCACGTATGACAGTTAAATTGGTTGCCACAGATATGGGGCGATAGTCATAGGCAGTAAATGTGAGATCCTAACCACACTTCATACATATTAAGCACATCGTTTTCTAGATAAGGGTCTGGCGTTCAAAGAAATTTCGCTCCTGTGAACAACTTAAATAAACGTAACGAAAGCATGCGTAGCAAAATTCTTACATATTCTGGCATGTTATATATGATGGTATCTTATTAAGAGATATGGAACGCTTGAAATGGTTTGAGAGTTTATTTAAAATAGCTATTAAGTTGAAATTACGTTTTAGTATATTGTCTAACATTTTAAAGGATGTAAAAACTTATATGTATACTGCATTTCATTTAAATGAATAGGTTGTTTGAATATCTCTTCTTTTTCTCCTCCTGTCATGTATTGTTTATGGTATCTGATCAAGAAGCCTGTCTACGTCTTTCAAGTGAGAAGCCTGATTTTCTATTTATCTATGATAATGATAATATTTTAAAAATTCCCTTGCAGTGATTCCCTCATTCACGCGAAAAATATACAATAGTAATATGCGTTACAAGAGCGGTATGTTGAAGTTTTCATGTTCGAGGAAAAGTTTGAAAAAGCGAAACGTAGTTGAGCTTTTTTAATTTCCGAGAATTGAAAGAAAACATACCGCTCGTGTATCGTACATTATTTTGTGCGAAAATCGTTTATTACATATCTGAAAGAGGAATTTCTAATTAGCTGCAATGAAATCTCCATCTTCGTTTCTGTTCAATGACGGCAAATTAGCAAAACAAAAATATCTATATTCAACATTGTTGCTTTAAAATGTTTTCTGTGTTTACTATATTCCAGCAGGCCGTGATATACGTCTGTTTTTCCCCCCAGTCTATAAATGCGAACTTAAAACAAACGGTAACGTTATGTAATGATTTATTTTTCATTTTAATATTTTAACAATATTATTTATATAACATATTGCAGTAATAACATCGGCATCTGGAATCTTGTTGATTTTTCCACGGCTTCCTTAATGCTACTTGCATCACGAATGCAGTAACTTTAGTGGAGTTGTAGAGTTTACTTAATTTTTGCAAATATTTAAAAACAATAATTAACAGTGCAATTTAAGTGAAATTGCAGTGGTAAGTTTCCAATTTATAATTATTACTATATTGAACGTCTCTAAAAATAATATGTTAAAAGCCTAAAGCAGTAAAATGAATATGTCACTTAAGCGGTAAGAAGAGGGGAATTGTTATGTGTGTTAGGTTGGGAATACTGAATGTGGAATTTTACACTTTCCGCGGATTGGTTTTGTGCGGAAACCAAGCAAATACGCACGATCTCGCACAAAATATTTTCTATATGGAATCATATCCAATCTACGAGTATTATATTCTCCTTCATATCGTAAGAATCTCATTTTTGCTCCTCTATCGTTTTCGTGAAAGGTCATTTTCTCTAAGTCATACATGAACACAAACATAATTTTACAGAAGTCTGTTATTTTAGTCTCTTTATCGTGTTCTATTTTAATTTCTTACAGATTAATTTTAATTTTGTTTAACATCTACGTTGTCCACCGCTGTGGAGTAACGGTTAGCATGCCTGACCGTGGAACGAGCGGGCTCGGTTTCAAATCCTGGTTGGAACAAGTTACCTGGTTGAGATTTTTTCCGGGGTTTTCCCTCAACCCATTAAGAGCAAATGCTGGGTAACTTTCGGCGTTGGACCCTGGACTCATTTCGCTGGCATTACCACCTTCATCTTATTCAGACGCTACATAACCATATCAGTTGTTAAAGCGTCGTAAAATAACTAATAAAAAATAAAATAATAAAAAAAATTTATGTTAAGTTCCACAGATTGAGCAACGAAGAAGTAACAGTGAAATTATAATTTCAGGAAACTTTAAAGAATTTAAAAATCATCCCCGTCGATACTCCACTGAATATCTCTCATAATCGGGCGATAATTGAATTCTGTTTCTTTTGGCAAAAAAAAAAATTGTGAGCTGACTAATCTACGGTTGTACTCCAATTTTTTAAAGAAAGGATAGCATATTGTATTTTAGATGTTAATAGCTATAGTATACTTTTCACAATTCAATTTTTATTCCATCATTAGATCCCAGAACACAAGCGTTGTTCATACGGGGATAAATTCATTTAATTTATTTTTGTTATAAAATTTAGTATGTTCAGTATTGTTTTAACGTATAACCTATAATAGTTTTTAATAGACACCGGCGTAGCTCAGTCGACTGAAGCGCTTGCCTGCCGATCCGAAGTTGCGCTCGGGTACGGGTTTGATTCCCGCTTGAGCTGATTTTTTCCGAGCTTTTTCCCATCCGTAAGACGAATGTCAGGTAATCTATGGCGAATCCTCGCCCTAATCTCGCCAAACACCATCTCGCTATTACCAATTCCATCAAAATAACCTAGTATTTGATAGAGCGTCATTAAATAATCAATTAAAAATAATTTTTAACTTATTTTTAATGTAATAGTATATTTCTATTACAAAAAAGAGTAATTAGAATAATAGTAGGTGCCAAATCTAGGGAATCGTGTAGGACTATTCTCAAAAAACTACAAATAATGTCCATGGCTTGTCAGTATATATTTTCATTAATAGTCTTCCTCGTATGTAATCGTGAAAACTTTGTAACTAATTCAACAGTTCATAGCATAAATACACGTCAAAAATGACTTTCATACTCCACCGGCAAGTCTATCGTGCTATCAAAAAGGAGTGCGTTATATGGCAGTAAAAATTTTTAATAGCCTCCCTATCGATATAAAAAATGAAACTCAAAACATAAGATTATTTAGGGCCAAATTAAAGAAGTACCTAATTTCTCTCGCCTTCTATTCTGTAGGTGAATTCATGACATTCAATAACACTTCATGAAATTGATACTAAAACTATGTGTTGTACTAGTAGACTATATTGTAAATCTCGTCTGTGTATATATATTTCATCTAGACTGTGACTATAAATTAAGACTTTATAATAGTATTAAGGTTTTGACTTGCTCCATATTCTAGCTGTAAAGCAATGTATGAATACCATGGAATGTTAATAAATACAATACAATGCAATATTCAATACGTGTTTTTGTAATAAATGTATATTAAGTAATCACAATCTGACGTACTCTTTATTATAGAAATTTCACATCAATAACTAAGCTTTGATGACCATATCTGCATCAATTACAAAAACTATAGGCCCTTATTCGTGAGGTCACAATAATTCGTAAATTCATCACTGCGTCATACATCACTTTCGCACAACCATGCGCGGCCCAGAAAAAGCTGAGGCGCTGTGTTCGCTTACAGCAACAGGCTCGGTTCCAAGTTTTGAAAAGAGAAAGGTAGCGCGGTGCAAGGTAGCTTAACATTCATTGTTACGTACGACCGCTGCATTTCACTCTCGGCGTAGTCACAAAACCAATTTCGTCACTTAGGACGCATCACAATCTTAAGAAATTATTCAGCGCTGTCGTGTTTCAGGTAAACGATAGGCACTCTTATATAATAACAATCGAAATGAAACGTTCATGGAAAGTGTGAAGTTATTATCTCTTTCCGATATTATTGTAATAACACATTTATCTTCCGGGTCGTGATTGAAAACTATTTAGTTCGATTCATAAAACGAAAATGGGACGCGGATGAATTTAACCTCTCGGAGCAGAGCTATTTGATTATAATGTATAATGAGGAGGCATCTTCACAATATAAAGCTTAAGAAGTGAAGACTCTCGTTACTATGGAAACATAATCTTTAAAACAATTCGAGCATCGTGACAAAGTATTTTACATAAAAAAACTACTTAATTTCTCAGAACATTTCTAACTTCCATCCTCAACAAAGATTTGAAATATAAGATTAATAGGTCTATAAACTGTTTTATAGAAATTTAAGTTTCAAATTAAATAGAGTTTCTATGATAACGGACACAACTACTCTCTTCTTTCCTCGTGTTTCCTGATGTGAAGCCAATACTAGCTCAAAACAATCTATTTGAATTTTGGACATATATGAAATGGCGGTTCGAACTATAACGTCCGGGTTCGAACCCGGTTGATTTTCTCGTTGAGAAACTTCCATAACGGTCCCGAGATTTACTCAGCCTCCTATCAAATTAAGTACCGGGTCTTTCCCGGGGGTAAAAGGTGCATGGAGCGTGATGCCGATCGCACCACCTCATTCTAGTGCCGAGGTCAAGAAAGCATGAGACTCTACCATCATGCCTCCTCCCAAATGTCTCCATGGCACGTGAAGGTGCTGCCTTTACTTTACATGTATGAAATGATAAAAGAAACTAATAAATTTTGTATGACGTTGAATACCATTCAAGAATACATATATTTAAATTACAATATCTATCTACACGTAAACTTCATTAAATTAAAATAATAACGATAATATTGACTATTAAATTGTTATTACTATTATTATTATTATTATTATTATTATTATTATTATTATTATTATTATTGAAGTTTTATATCAGTTTTCATTTATATCTTTTGTTTAAATATATATTTTAATATTATTCTCGCTCATTATGCTATGTAGTTTAGTCATCCATTTTATCCCGTCCATTCATTGTCATTATTGTCGTTGTATTATAATCTTGTATATCTTTGTAATACTATTTTATATGATTCCATTCTTCATTCATGATTCCATTATTTCATTTGTAATTATCATTTTAATTAACTGCCATTAATTTAATTATTTCTTTGTACTTTTAGTGTAAATTATTGCTAATGTTTTTGTTACATTGTTTGTGCTGAACTGTAATTGGCCTCTGGCTGTTGTACAGCACATTTAATATAAGTAAATAAATAAATAAATTATTATTGAACCTCATACCAATAAGGCATCACTCATGAGGCAACTAAGCCAGGAGATACTGGGGTAGGTTGACCAGTTCCTTTTCCCCTTCATTGCTTACATCGCTGGCTAATAACATTAATCAGACTTCAGATTGTTCTTCAACAAACAATTGTTCTTCCTCTGACACGAATCGTCAACTGAGATGTACTGCCTGACAATAGATATACAAGTGAGCCAGAACCTCAAAGATTGTTATTATTATTATTATTATTATTATTATTATTATTATTATTATTATTATTATTATTAACATCTGGTCTACTCCATTTCATTAATACTCATACAATTACGTTGAACTAACACTGAATGTGAAACAAGTATTATTTCTCTCAGAACAAGGGCTCAGCATGGCACAAGGCAATACACAGCTTTTATGGTAACATAAGCCAAACACAAGAAATGGGACATTTGCTCAGTCCCTTTGAAAAGGAGTAAATTTTATAGGTCCTTGCCAGGAATCGAACCAGATCCGATCGACTTATAGCTTTTCTATTGCCACACACTCCTCGATTAAACAAACTTGATAAATGCAATTGGTTTAATGGCAATGAATTAATAATTAATTCGTTTAAAATTCTGCAATACATTTTAGTAGCAATAGTAGTGCAAATTTTAGTTTATTGTAAACAAATTTCTTGTAAGACATTTTGTCCACACCTGTGGAGTAACAGTCTGCGCGTCTGGCTGAGAAACCAGGTGGCCCGGGTTCGAATCCCGATTGGGGCAAGTTACCTGGTTGAGGTTTTTTCCGGGGTTTTCCCTCAACCCAATACGAACAAATGCTGGGCAACTTTCGGTGCTGGACCCCGGACTCATTTCACCGGCATTATCAACTTCATATCATTCAGACGCTAAATAACCTAGATGTTGATACAGCGTCGTAAAATAACCCAATAAAATAAAAAAAATGTAAGACATTTTTAATGTCAACTTCAATGTTACTGTTTAACATTCTTTGTCCTTGGCAACCTCACCAAGTTGAGGAAGATTAAATATTATTATTACAGCAGCAGCAGCAGTAGTAGTAGTAGTAGTAGTAGTAGTAGTAGTAGTAGTAGTAGTAGTAGTAGTAGTAGTAGTAGTAGTAGTAGTAGTAGTAGTAGTAGTACCCCAAACAAGATTAGTAATAGCAGCAGTAGCAATAAAAGTAGCTACATCATTATTATTATTATTATTATTATTATTATTATTATTATTATCATCATCATCATCATCATCACCATCACCATCACCACCATCATCACCCACTTGAAACATTAGTCCCTTTGGTCCTCTCCGTAAGTTACTTGTTACGAAATTTTTAACACTAAAAGAATCAAGTAGCGTCACATTATTTTAGTCAGGTTGTTACCATATCACAATTTCATCGCTGAAGGCAATGTAGTACAAACACAACAGATGGGACATGCACTCAGTTCCCAGGTAAGGTTAAAAAATTTACAGTTCCCTGCTGAAAATAGAACTCAAGTCTCTATGATTTGTAGCTTTCTTTTTAAATATTCACACCACAAATATGCAACATTGATAGAAAAAATTAATTCCAATGTCAATAATTGCTGCTTAAATACCTACAGTATAATAATAAAACTTTCGTACGTTGTATGTTCCTCCTTTCATTTCGGTTTTAACGTCACCTTATTGCAAACTAAAAGTTATCTCGATCATTAAAGCACAAGAAGAAAGAAATTATAACTTAGAACATTTTTCCCTGTTATAATTTCTTTTCCTTCAGTATAAGGCTAATAAATATGTATATCTTAAAAAGAACTAAATCCGTTGAATTAGTTCACTACGTTCATGACCATATTTAGGTTATGAGAACAAATTCGACATTTCAGAACGATATCCGTAGTAATAACTTGCGTTTTTAATGTTCTAAATTCAAATATTAAGGAGAAAAAAAACACTGCAGACTTACCTAGCAACTGTTCACGTAGGTAACCTAAGTATCACACACACCAAAAATTATAATCACAGTTCACTCCAAAAATATCGATTTAAAATCTTCATACAAGTTTTGACACTATTTCTTGTTACACTTCAGATTCTGTCGTTCATGGCCACCGCGAACACTCCTCGCAACAATGCACTGCAATCCACACGGTCGCCCCACCACCAGAGTCACCACTGCGCCGAGCGCGGACAAACTAAGACTCACTCCGAAAAATTGACAGCGACCACGCGTGTGCGCATGCGCCACGAGCGCGACTAGACCATTGTTGTGACGTCACTGCTGTGACGTAGTGTGCAACTCGCAAGTGGGCCAGAATGTTCCGCCTCCATCAGTATCTCTCTCCAGCATCACGTATAACTGTATCCAAGGTAACGAAAGAAAACGATCTCTCCTCTTTCTCCTTCACTTTCTGTTTTACTCGAGTTAGACTTTTGTGTTGCTAGCACTGCCATCTCTGGACAACGTCTGAAACTTCTCGCATCATCGTAGTTCGGCTATGTAGTGGTGGCGCTGATATTATTTGTTCTTTTCTTTTTCTTTTTTAAGCATGACTACTGTATAAGCATATATTAAGTGTAATTATTATATGTATTTAAATAACTTAAGTCAACTACATGATTGTAAGTAGATAAGAGCGTTAGAATTGATAGAAACACTCTTCTTTTTCTTTTTTTAGCGCAATTATTCGATTCTCAGTCATGCGTGAGAATATTTTTCAACAATTCTTATAGGCCTCTTTGACTTCAAAATTAATACGTACTTAAAACATTATGAATCATTTTTGAAAGGTTTTATACAGTGCATTTCAATTTATTAAAAAATGTTTATTGATGTCCTTTTAAATGTTACTCAATGGGATTTTTTTAGTTGGTTATTTAACGATACTGTACCGTCAACCGGGTATACTTTACACAAGGGGGGTAACTTTACACATTTCTAGAAAAATGTTTAGAAGGCAGCACATTACAGACAATGTGTAGCAACTCCGTGGAACTGATTCTATGTGACAACAGCACATATGTGTGGTAGACCGAAGTGTGTGCCATTATTAAAACTGTTATACACCATTTTTCGATAAATGTGTAAAGTTACCCCCCTTGTGTAAAGCATACCCGGTTGACGGAATCAAATACTCTGTTACTTAGCGTCAATTGAATTGGTGATAGCGAGATGGTATTTGGCGAGATGATGCCGAAGATTCGCCATAGATCACCCGACATTTGCTTTACGGTTGGGGAAAACTTCTGAAAAAATCAACGAGGTAATCAGCGCAAGCGGGAATCGAACTCGGGCTTGAGCGAGACTCCGGTTCGGAAGGCAAGCGCCTCACCGACTGAGCTACGCCGGTGGCCTAATGGGATTGTTAGGAAGAAAATTATACATTATGAAAGCAAAGAAATCGTAATTGAGATGTTCTCTGGAATAACAATTTTAAGTAATGTTATATCGTTTTTACGCTTCCAGCATATATAGAATCCTTAATAAGACACATCCCTCCTGACAAAATATTATTTTCCTCCAACAAACACAGCGCCCTCTAGAAACATTTGAATGTCGTTCTGCGCAATGATGTTATACGAGATCTGAAATTTTTGACGCTCTGTATCTCCAATCCAAGATTTTACAGTTGATTTCTTGTTTCAGAGAACGTCTGAATGTCCTTAGATGCCAAAGGTAAGCAAATTACATTTTGAGAATTATAATTATGTGTATATGTATATAAATATGTTTTATGTAGGGTACTGAGTATGATGCAGTAATTGTATTGTTAGCTCATCACAGAAAAATGATAACATTTTACGGATACCCATTCATATTTCAAAACCACATCCTTTTAATTCATTACACTTAGCACAATCGAAAAGCGATTTTTTGTCGCCTTCAAATATAATAAAGAAGTTTTAAAACCAGTCACTCAATGCTTTCAACATATTCTTATCACTCTCAAATGTCCTTCCTTTCATGTCCTGTTTAAGGTTTGGAAACAGAAAATAGCCTGAGTAAAATACGGTGAATGTGGTAGATGACACAATAGTTCAAACCCAGTCTTGCAATGTCATTTGAGTTGCAAACGTACTGTTGAAAGATGACTCATTTTTTCAGCTTCTCTTCGCCTCTTGAGTTTTGTTCTTTCTCACATCGGTATAGAACATTAGAATAACATGACTGTTGATAGTAGCACCATATTTAGAAAATAAACCATGACTATTCCTTCTGCATCCGAAAACCTAAAACTACGACTTTTCTAGCTAATTTCTCCTTTCGAAACATTTTTAGGAAAGGAAAATTGCTTCTACCATTTTGACTCCTTGCTTCAGGATCAGAGTGGAGAACTCATGTTAAATCTATATCATTACAACGCTCTGTTTCAAAAATGTTTCTGAAAATGTTAGACATCTCAAGGCAACATTTTGCCACCTCTAGTCAGCATTCAGCGCTTTAAGGACTTATCTAGTAGGCCTATAGACAAAGACTGAAAATTATTGTTAAGAATACTGTAGGAAAAATTGAATAATTTCGAGGGAAAAATTGTTCCGGAGACGGACATCGAACCCGGGACCCTTGGTTAAACGTATCAACGCTCTCCCAACTGAGCTACCTGGGAACTCTACCAGACACCGATCCACAGTCCTCAAAGTGGGCTGACAACCGTCAAGCAACCAACATTGAGTGTACACTAACTCTGTGTGACTTAAATTGTGGTTTTCTGTAACGTACAGTGACGTGTATTATGCAAATCAAGCTTTCAGGTATAACTCCCTGCAAAGTTGATTCGAATAATTTCGAGGGAAGAGCGTTGGTACGTTTAATCAAAGGTCCCGGGTTCGATGCCCGGCCCCGGAACAATTTTTCCCTCGAAATTATTCAAATCAACTTTACAGGGAGTTATACCTGAAAGCTTGATTTGCATAATACACGACACTGTTCGTTAACAGAAAACCACAATTTAAGTCACACAGAGTTAGTGTGCACTCAGTGTTGGTTGCTTGACGGTTGTCAGTCCACTTTGAGGTCTGTGGATATAGAGGGAAAAATTGGATCGGTGTCTGGTAGTGTTCCCGGGTAGCTCAGTTAGGAGAGCGTTGGTACGTTTAACCAAAGGTCCCGGGTTCGATGCCCGGCCCCGGAACAATTTTTCCCTCGAAATTATTCAAATCAATTTTACAGGGAGTTATACCTGAAAGCTTGATTTGCATAATAGGAAAATTTTTTGGTTATGAAATACGTTGTTATTAGGTTGTGGACTAGGAACTTATAAAGCCCTCCCTCCCATTATTTCATTGTGTGATTCAATACTTTCAGTGATATTTCAACTAATTTACACATTCAAATTTTGGATTTAGTTACTCCGTCCTAATCATACCCGTAAACTAAACAACATACAGTAATATGATCCTAAATATGAATTCTCTCGTAGTTTGTAAATAAATGTCAAAGATTTTACAACATTATATAAATCTTTAATTTAGATACAGTTACATGAAAATTTATAAAAGCTTGCAACCAGTGTTTCTAAAATCCGCGTTCCCTTGAAGGAAACCACAAGAACTGTGCTAGTTTAATCTTCACTATCTAATATTCTTAAGTTCAGTTGCATAAAGAATATACTTACTTACTTATTTACAAATGGCTTTTAAGGAACCCGAAGGTTCATTGCCACCCTCATATAAGCCCGCCAGCGGTCCCTATCCTGTGCAAGATTAATCCAGTCTCTATCATCATATCCCACCTCCCTCAAATCCATTTTAATATTATCCTCCCATCTACGTCTCGGCCTCCCTAAAGGTCTTCTTCCCTCCGGTCTCCCAACTAACACTCTATATGCATTTCTGGATTCGCCCATACGTCCTACATGCCCTGCCCATCTCAAACGTCTGGATTTTAAGTTCCTAATTATGTCAGGTGAAGAATACAATGCGTGCAGTTCTGTGTTGTGTAACTTTCTCCATTCTCCTGTAACTTCATCCCGCTTAGCCCCAAATATTTTCCTAAGCACCTTATTCTCAAACACTCTTAACCTATGTTCCTCTCTCAGAGTGAGATTCCAAGTTTCACAACCATACAGAACAACCGGTAATATAACTGTTTTATAAATTCTAAATTTCAGATTTTTTGACAGCAGACTGGATGATAAGAGCTTCTCAACTGAATAATAACACGCATTTCCCATATTTATTCTGCGTTTAATTTCCTCCCGAGTGTCATTTACATTTGTTACTGTTGCTCCAAGATGTTTGAATTTTTCCACCTCTTCGAAGGATAAATCTCCAATTTTTATATTTCCATTTCGTACAATATTCTGGTCACGAGACATATTCATATACTTTGTCTTTTCGGGATTTACTTCCAAACCGATCGCTTTACTTGCTTCAAGTAAAATTTCCGTGTTTTTCCTAATCGTTTGTGTATTTCCTCCTAACATATTCACGTCATCCGCATAGACAAGAAGCTGATGTAACCCGTTCAATTCCAAACACTGCCTGTTATCCTGATGCATAAAGAATATACTGGAAAAAATACTACTGGACATTTTTTGTCATTTGTCATTCGTACATTATAACTATACACGTGAACACCAGGTTTATAGCCACCTAGATGCAAAAAAAATCAACTTGCAATGCATGTGCTATTTCAGATGCCAGAAAGAAAAGTCCAAAATCTCCATTTTGAGATATTGTGAAATGAATGTTACAATCTTTCTAAAATGTTCCGCCTTTTAAACAATATACTAAAAATGATATGAAACGTAGTAGAGTAAAGGTAATATTATGATATGAGTAACATTGTGATAGTTTTTGAGAATTTCTTACAATTTTGCTGAGCGAGAGAAAGATCGGTTTTTGCATCAACTTATTAAGGGAATGTTCGTGGACAAGTTGCTGCACACAACCGGTCCTTCTCTCGCTCAATAAAATTGTAATAAATTATCAAAAAGACTATCACAATATTATTCTGTCATAGTATTACCAATATTTACCCTATTATTTATTTAATTTCAATGACAGCAATTGAGTTTAAATAGGCCTACTGAACATGTGCTTTACTTTCCTTCACCAGCAACCAACAGACACATTTTCACACAACTTCGTCACTCACTTCCTTCAAATATCAAAAAATATACGTATCCATTCCTCCCTGCAATTCCATATTAGCAACATCAAAATGACTATCAAATCCTACATATGAATCAAACGTAACCAAAAAAATTCATGTTTTGGCAATTATTTCCTTTTTCATTCTGACGCTAGATGTAGTATAAAAAATCCTATTCTCGTTTTAACTGAACACCATATATGAAAATTATTTGCTTTCATATTGATTGTATTATTTTATTTCTATTTCTATAGTTGTAATTATATTCTGTATTCTGTATATTTAAATTTAAATAATAAATAAATAAATAAAAATAAATAAATTTCACCACAGTTAATAATTTCATTAGCTGTGAAATATAATATTATTATTTTATCAAAAAGAAATAAATTAACGTTTTGTGTAGTTGGAAAAGATTGAAATTAAAAGGAATTCATTTTATCTATAGTAATCTAAATGTACCGAGTTCGACATGCATTCTTCAGATAGTCCAATGACACAAAATATAAAGAGAATTATTCCATTCCGACCATGCAAACATGTATGACGATTTCACTCGATGTAGGTAATTATAATTGGCCTGTATTAACATACCTATCTTCAATATCTCAGAGCATCCAAACAATGTATGTGACGTTAAAATTTCTTTTCTTGTTAATGTAATTGGTGCGATGTTGCACAGGAACTCGGCTGAAATATTCGGGTCCGGAACAATTGGTGCGTGTTCCACGTCGTGAAGCATTCCAAGAATTCGAAAGTTTTTCGTATCGTTAATTGCGTTACAGCTTGAAACCATATCCACGCGGATTTCACTTGATATGCATTGACATGTGTAAGGTGACAACAACGAGTGCCAGTTTCATCACGCTACGTCCTATTTAATATCAATTAATACTCGCATTTCTGCCTCCTCTTAGATAGAAAAAAATGCCCTGTGGAGGCTGTATTTCATGACGTTAACTTACACAATTTTTTTATTTTAAAATTTATAGAAGAGTTACTCGGAAATCAATATAACAGAATCAATATTTTTCGTGTTTACAGATACAAGTTTAACACTGACTCACGAAAATATCCTGTGCTATAAGCTGACACAAGTTGCAAATATTTGGATTTTGCAATAGATATCTCTAGCCTATGATTAAGCAAATATTTTACCTCTGTGTGTAAGTAAAAAATAATGAAAATAATATATAGTGTTGCTGTTTAGTGAACTGTCCGAAGACAGGTCCGAACCTCACAAGTGATACCAAGAAGGCGCCACTTATGAGGCAACTAGGCCAAGACTCAAATACTCGCAATAGCTGCTGATAATATTGCAATCGTGGAATTAAAATTTAGGCCTAATTGTATATATATATAGGCCTAAAGAAAATCCACAAACTATTAGGGAAAACACAGATATTTTACTTGAAGCAAGTAATGAGATAGGTTTGGAAGTAAATTCTGAGTCCACACCTGTGGAGTAACGATCAGCGCGTCTGGCCGCGAAACCAGGTGGCCCGAGTTCTAATCCCGGTCGGGGCAAGTTACCTGGTTGAAGTTTTTTCCGGGGTTTTCCCTCAACCCAATACGAGCAAATGCTGGGTAACTTTCGGTGCTGGACCCCGGACTCATTTCACCGGCATTATCACCTTCATCTCATTCAGACGCTAAATAACCTAACATGTTGATACAGCGTCGTGAAATAACCCAATAAAATAAAAATAAATAAAGTAAATTCCGAAAAGACAAAGTACTCGTCTCGTGGCCAGAACATACTACGAAATGGAAATATAAAAATTGAAAATTTATGCTTTGAAGAGGTGGAAAAATTAAAACATCTTGAAGCAACAGTAACAAATATAAATGACGCTCCGGAAGAAATTAAACGTAGAATAAACATGGGAAATGCCTGTTATTATTCGCTTGAGAAGGTTTCGTCAACCAGTCTACTCACTGCACGGCTAATTTTTAACGCGACTACGGCGTCCCCATAGTCGTAGCCAGTGAAGGTGACGTCATTGGGCGTAGTCACACAATTTTTTTAGTAGGTTATTTTACGACTCTTTATCAACATCCAGCACCGAAAGTTACCCAGCTTTTGCTCATATTGGGTAGAGAGAAAACCCCGGAAAAAACCTCAACCTTGCCCCGACCGGGAATCGAATCCGGGCCACCTGGTTTCGCGGCTAGACGCACTAGCCGTTACTCCACAGTGTGGCCTGTCACACAAGTTACATTGATTCGTAACCTAAGTACTGACATTAGAATTCGGCTGTGGCTCAGAATTGTTACAGCAAGCATTTGAAATTGTATCATTTTTTGTTTTACAGCGGATCCTGGAACAGGTACCCACGCTCCGAGCGGTGAAAGACGTATTCTGCGTCAAAAATGCCAGAGAAAATAAATTGTAAAGCTGATATATACTGAGATATCAAAATGTATCTTAAAAAGTAAAAAACTATTTGCTATTACTGGTGATTATTAAGATATCCGTACAATGAAGCAATCGTGGACTGAGAATTGTAACAAACATTAACATCTCGAAAAAAATAAACCCTGACCCAAGGTCTCCTTCGTTTCCAAATTCAGTTTTTCTATACATCTGGATTACACAACTTTTAACACTGTATCACTTCGGAATATGTATGATAAGTCTTTCTTGTGTTAAATTTTAACGTACCTTGTTAACATGTTTCGACCTATTTTGGGTCATCTTCAGAACTGGTCGTTGTTGGTGTTGGCGCCTCTTGTTTCCTGTGTGGGTGCGTTCGTAATGTAGAGTCAAAGAGTGTGTGTGTTTTGAAATTGAGTTGTGTGTTAGAATATCGTTGGGATGTGTTTTCGTGTGTCTGTATATTTCATATTGTTCTAGTGTGTTGAGTTTCTGGCTTTTTGGTTGGATGTGCAGTATTTCCTTGTCTGTGTTGATGTCTCTGTAGGTGTGTTTGGTATTTGCGATGTGTTCTGCATATGTGGAGGTGTTTTGTAATTTTGTTATGGCTGTGCTATGTTCTTTGTAACGTGTTTGAAATGATCTGCCTGTCTGTCCTATGTAGAAGTTGTTGTAGGTGTTACATTTGAGTTTGTATACGCCTGTGTGGTTGTATTTGTTTGTTTGTGTTGTTTGTGTGTTGAGATGTTTTTGTAGAGTGTTATTTGTTCTGTATGCGATGTTGTAATTTAATTTCTTGATTGAGGTTGCAATTTTATGTGTGTTTTTTTTTTCGTATGTTAGTGTGATGTATTTTTTGTGTTCTTGTGTTTGTGTTGTATTCTTCTCTTTTTTGGTACACAGACTACTCAACATACCAATGAACCAACAGGATTACAACGAAGAACTAAACACAATCAAATACAAAGCACAAGAAAACGGATACAACCCCAACATAATAGACAACATAATACGTAAGACAAAACAAAACCACAAAAAACAGAAGAATACAACACAAACACAAGAACACAAAAAATAAATCACACTAACATATGAAAACAAAAACACGCATAAAATTGCAACCTCATTCAAGAAATTAAATTACAACATCGCATACAGAACAAATAACACTCTACAAACACATCTCAACACATAAACAACACAAACAAACAAATACAACCACACAGGCGTATACAAACTCAAATGTAACACCTGCAACAACTTCTACATAGGACAGACAGGCAGATCATTTCAAACACGTTACAAAGAATACATCACAGCCATAACAAAATTACAAAACATCACCACATATGCAGAACACATCACAAATACCAAACACAACTACAGAGACATCAACACAGACATGGAAATACTGCACATCGAACCAAAAAGCCAGAAACTCAACACACTAGAACAATATGAAATATACAGACACACGAAAACACACCCCAACGATATTCTCAACACACAACTCAATTTCAAAACACATACACTCTTTGACTCTACACTACGAACGCACCCTCACAGGAAACAAGAGGCGCCAAGACCAACAACGACCATTTCTGAAGATAACCCAAAATAGATCGAAACATGTTAACAAGGTACGTTAAAATTTAACACAAGAAAGTTCTTATCATACATATTCCGTCAGTTTTTTTTAATTCCCTGTTTACGGTTTCTTCAATGCGAAAGCATCAAAGAAACTGACATACGAAAGAAAAGAGTTCTTTGTATTTTCCATTGTGTTTACTGATCAGTAATAAATGATATTCAAAATATTATAAATCTTAGCTTCGTTGAGATAACAAAGTTGTTTTACCTGACGCAGCATGCACAGCTATACAAATCAAAATGCAAGATATATCAGCATTAGTGATTCTTCATTTTGTATACAAAATGTTGAATACCGAGTTAGGTTCTAAGGAGGCAGAACGTCTAATGTTATCGCTCTTGATTTCTACATGAAAACATAACGCCCATCTCTATTCGTGGAAGATCAGATAAAGTCTAGTAATTTTTCTCATACGTGATGGACCTGGTTTCTTTTTGAGTCAGCGCACACTTACCCACTGTTTGGTGACTAAGGTATTTGCTACATGATGTCCATGAACTGAATACATGCCTTTTCGACTGAATACGAGCCTTTTCAATCGTATATCTCGATCTAAAAGAATAATTTAAACTTCAGGGGGGATATCGTTGAGTTAGTTCGTGCTGTCAGAGTGCGTATAGTCTGTCAGATTCTTAGTAGATTGAATGCAGAGAGGTCGTCATTAGTTTCAGATAATAAATCTTTCTTCTTCTTCTTCTTCTTCTTCTTCTTCTTCTTTTTAGTCTTGATCTTGATGTCTTACATTTATTCCTGATTCCAATACATTTATTTCTCGTAATATCATTACTTCTATCGATTTCTAGTTAATAATGATAAATTTAAAGGTAATTAAATTATTATCCATTCTAAACCTGTTGTTGTTTTCGCTGATTAATTAATATTTTATCACTGAAACGGTAGATTTTCTACACATCAAATTTTCATGTTAGTTCTTACAATAAAGAATGTATTTTTCTGTCTTAAGGTACAAAATCATACAAGAAATGGAATATTCGTATCCAATATGAAGTATTTTCGTTTAATAATAAAACAGATTAACATGAAGGGGAGTTGGCACTGACAAATAGGCTACAGGGAATGAAACACAGAAGACTGATAAAATAAAATATTCGTGTCAAGTAACAAAACACTATCAGGGAACTTCCGAGTGAAATTTGTCCAAGGCCTAAAGCCATGAACGTCAAGAGGCTGAACAATCGCAGTTGTGTGCTTTGGAATATTGTTAACACTTCCACCGTTTTATCTTCTGGTGTTATTCTTTCTATAGCCTGTCTACCTCGGTAACTAGTCCACGAGTTTACAAAAAAGAATGCTATGATCACTGACAGATGGAAAGTATACTTCTTAAAGAACTTAAAGAGGTGAGTTTTCATAAGCTGATTTTGAGGACAATGCATAAACATTTGGGGCCTTAAACATTTTCTTCTTCAGGATGGCAATGAAGATATAAGACTTACATGAATGTCAAGCGATTATTTAAAAAAAAATCATATCTCGAAGGTCAGGCCTTTTCAGGATATAGAAATTTACAGAGAGATTTCTTATTTCAAATGAAACATAGGGCGAAAAAATCGTTGTGAGAATCCATTATCACTTGGTGAGCCTTCTTACGAGTACGACTATATTTGCTCCTTGCTTTCAACTCAGTGTTGACATAACAGAGGAGGTAAATAGGGATAGAAAGAAAGAAAGAAAGAAAGAAAGAAAGAGAAAGAAAGAAAGAGAGAGAGAAAGAGAGAAAGAAAGAGAGAAAGCAAGAAAGGAAGAAAGAGAGAGAGAACGAAAGAAAGAAAGAGAGAAAGAAAAAATAAAGAAAGAGAAAGAAAGAAAGGAAGAGGAAAGAAAGAAGGAAAGAGAGAAAGAAAGAAAGAAAGAAAGAAAGAGAGAAAGAAGGAGAGAGAGACAGAAAGAAAGAAAGAGAAAGAAAGAGAGAGAAAGAAAGAAAGAAAGAAAAAAGAGAGAGAACGAAAGAAAGAGAGAAAGGAAGAGAGGAAGAAAGAAAGAAAAGTGAGAGAACGAAAGAAAGAGAGAAAGAAAGAAAAAAAGGAAGAGAGAAAGAAAGAAAGGAAGAAAGAAAGAAAGAAAGAAAGAAAGAAAGAAAGAAAGAAAGAAAGAAAAAATAAAGAAAGAGAAAGAAAGAAAGGAAGAGGAAAGAAAGAAGGAAAGAGAGAAAGAAAGAAAGAAAGAGAGAAAGAAAAAATAAAGAAAGAGAAAGAAAGAAAGGAAGAGGAAAGAAAGAAGGAAAGAGAGAAAGAAAGAAAGAAAGAGAGAAAGAAGGAGAGAGAGACAGAAAGAAAGAGAAAGAAAGAAAGAAAGAAAGAAAGAAAGAAAAAAGAGAGAGAACGAAAGAAAGAGAGAACGAAAGAAAGAGAGAAAGGAAGAGAGGAAGAAAGAAAGAAAGAGTGAGAGAACGAAAGAAAGAGAGAAAGAAAGAAAAAAAGGAAGAGAGAAAGAAAGAAAGAAAGAAAGAAAGAAAGAAAGAAAAAATAATTTTTGTCTGTAACGTTCTATGGAAGTTCCAATTTCGAAAGCTAATATTGTGAAAGACACACAATATTAAATTAGGTTTGAAGTCAGTTTTGAAGCACAACAGCTTCACCTGAAATAGTACTGTGCTTTTCCTTTACTTCAAGATAGGTCATAGTCTTCTCCATTATCCGATATTATCCTCCACAAATAAATATATATATATATATATATATATATATATATATATATATATGAGAATTATGAGTAAATGAGATCTCCTCTGGTTAGAATACGACCCCTGCGCAGAGAAAGCCTAATGATGGGGTTGTTGTATCATTACTGGCAGCCCTGTAGATAATTTAATTTCTGGCTATTGCTCTTGGAGATAGATGACCATCACTATAGCGGCACAGTTTTTCCTTTCGTACAAAAGAATAAATCCTTTTTTGTCTCTGGGATGTATGATCCTTCTATACCAGGTAAATAGTTCATGAATTAACCTTTCCAACCCTTTGTAGAGACTCTTGTAGGATACTCTCAGTCGAGACAACTGAACTCAGCCTCTTCGCAAGAGGTGTTTAATCTTATCTCACTTCGCAACTGATCTTACAAGCAAACATTCTCATGAGGCAGATAAAAGAAGTTATTTTTTTTCTTCCACCATGTTGATAATGCCAAAAACAAGTGCTTATACAAATTTTGGCCACTCAAGCGTAATTACGAGGGCCGTAAAAAATAAGTTTCGCTGGGACCGTTTACAGAATGAAAACACAATTTCATGGAAAGATTTATTAGAACAGATACAACGACTGTTGAGTTATTTCTCAACATATTCCCCACTGGAATTGAGATATTTGTCATACCATGGATCGACAGACAGGTGTAGACGGCTGTCACACACTGGTTCCGAACCCAGGCGGCAGACTTATACGACACAGTGATACAAAAGTTGATACCAAAGATGACAAATGTCTAAATTCCGTTGGGAAATACGTTGAAAAATAGCTCAACATTTGCTGTATCTGTTACAATAAATTTTTCCATGAAACTATGTTTTCTTTCTATAAATGGCCGTCCACACCTGTGGACTAATGGTTAGCTCGTCTGGCCGCGAAACCAAGTGGCCCGGGTTCGATTTATTTTATTTTATTGGGTTATTTTACGACGCTGTATCAACATCTAAGTTATTTAGCGTCTGAATGATATGAAGGTGAAATGAGTCAGGGGTCCAGCACCGAAAGTTACCCAGCATTTGCTCGTATTGGGTTGAGGGAAAACCCCGGAAAAAACCTCAACCAGGTAACTTGCCCCGACCGGGATTCGAACCCAGGCCACCTGGTTTCGCAGCCAGACGCGTTGACTGTTACTCCACAGTTGTGGACGGTCAGGGCAAGTTACCTGGTTGAGGTTTTTTTCCGTGGTTTTCCCTGAACCCAATATGAGCAAATGCTGGATAACTTTCGGTGCTGGATTCCGGACTCATTTCACCGGCATTATCACCTTCATCTCATTCAGACGCTAAATAACCTAAGATATTATAAAGCTCCGTAAAATAACCTACTAAAATTATATATATATAAATGGCCCCAGGGAAATTAATTTTTACGGCCCTTGTAATTGCGCTCGAGTACCCCCAAAATTTGTATAAGCACTTGCTTTGATATTATTAACATGGTGGGGAAAAAAAAAAAAAAAAAAAACTTTTTCATTTGTCCCCATTAGAATATTTAATCGTTAGCTTTTGACAGGCATAATATGGATTCCAACACTGAATACGAAGGCAACTGTTCCATAAGGACTGTTTTTCATTTCAGAATTTATTCCAGTAGGTTACATAACATCTAGAATAACACATATCTCATATTGAAGCTATTATTCCCTTTCTCCACAACCAAAGTCGCATATTTTTAGATATTTTCTTCGTATTTGTCTATTCAATGCTATTATTAAAGATAACTCTACGTGTTGTTTTATTCTATTCGCCCTGATCCGGCTTAATGCTGGGTATTTCTTCTATTTGTAGTTATTGGACTGTTTCAATGCAATATCCGGATCTCCAAGGACACCACAGCCTGTTATGTATTTGTAACAAGATGGACTTTCCGTCAAATATGCGCATTTAGGTTATATTGTGATGACATATTTTTAGTGTCTATGAGTCACAGAATATGGATGCGGAACCTAAGAGCTGATAATCTTACTACAGGCCTATTACTAAACGACCACAAACTTATAAACAATTTCTCTTTTCCCGTTGAAGAAGTTTTTTACAAATTATTTTTCTTTCAACCGTAATCTTTATCTCCTACAAATTAAAACTAACTTAATAGTTTTTATATTTATTTATTTATTCTGGTGTTGTTAAGGCCATCAGGCCTTCTCTTCCACAACACCAGGAATACAAATACAATAATAGAAATAAACAGAAAAAAATACACTATATACAAAGTAAAGCTACACAAAAAATAAAGAGAGAGAGAAAAAAATATATATAAACAAAGTAAAGCCACACAAAAATATACACAGGTTGCAGTCACGCAAACTTTAAATGAGTCATTAAGTATCACAATTAATTGTATCCTAACTAATTAACTAACATAAACAAGAAACTTGCAATTTTAATCCAGATTGAAAAAGAAAAAAAAAACACAAATCAATACTTCTAGCAATACCTAAAAACATTAACTACGACAAAATTTTCCAATTTAATTTTGAATTGTGATGAAGTCCGGCAGTCCCTGACGTCATTAGGTAACGAATTCCAGAGGCGAGGTATTTCTACAGTATAGGAAGATGAGTATAAAGACGTTCTATGATGAGGGATAGAAAGAAGTGCTTGATGTCGGTTTCGAAGAGTTGTAAGAAATTGAAAGCGCGATAACAGATAATTCGGAGTAGAAGTATGCATGATTCTAAACAGAAGAGACAGTGAATGTATTGTTCTTCGTTCCTTCAGACGCACCCATGAAAGTAACTGGAGGGAAGGTGTTATATGGTCAAATTTACGAGTATTGCAGATGAATCGTATGCACACATTATGAACACGTTGTAGTCTCTCAGCTAAGAGTGAACTTACATTAGTTAGCAAGGAATCGTAATAATCAAAATGAGGCAATAAAAGCGTCTGAATAAGATTCTTTTTTAGACTAAGTGGTAGAAATTCTTTCATATGAAACAAGGAGTGAAGTTGAGAAAATATTTTTTTGTAAATGTGTGTTACTTGAGTGTTCCAATTTAGATCGCTATCCAAGATTTTTTATTTTTTGACTGTATTTAACAATAATCCCATTCAATATATGTGGTATAGTACTACTATCAAGAGTGCTTCGTAGACGGTTGTCCCATGTTTACGTATATTTCGCATTTTAATGTATTTCCTGTTTCATAATGAATTTACCCACTTTATGTGTCTTAACTGCACTGATTTCTTGATTGATATGAATTTCTAGTTTGACTCCATCATCACCATTGCTGTGTATCGCGACCTACTACTATGTGCATCATGTTGGAAGTCCGTCTAATTAAGAACCCTTCATCTCAAGTGCTGTCTTGTGTACCAACACCATTAGTCATTTCCTTGCTTCGTTATTGTGTACATCGATGATAAAATTACGTTTCTTGCGTTCTAAGTGTGTTCTTAGATTGATTTTATTTTGTTAAAACTAATGTAATATCACAGATTATTAAATTTCTGCCTTTAGACTTCACTCCACTAATACTGGTTCAGGAAATAATAATTAAAATATGTCTTAATAAACCTCTTGATTACCCATCGGAACTTTTGTATACTGCTTTCGATGTTCTTAAAGTGACTCTCAATGGTCTATACAAGCAATGATAAATTAACAGAATTCATATTCATTTTTCTCAGCAACCAGTAGACAGAACTTTGAAATTTTATGAGTGATATTTTGTTATTCGTTTTGCATATTTGTAACTCAAGGATTTAATTACAAGCATAACTTTGAAGATACACTTCTTTATACAAATGTCTGAAATACGGTGGGGAGGAGTTCCATCATGCACCAGCCACATACCTGTCGTACTGCCAATAACACATCTTCCAGCAAGAGAGGCAGCGTGATCTGCAGGAATAGCAGATACCTGGCCATTGAGATCGTATGGAAGAAGACTGGTCCAAGTAGGTTGTCACCAATAATCCTAGCCCAAACATTAACGTTGAACCTGACGAATGCTTTTACGAGGAAGTAACGTCATGAAGAACGTGTTGCCACCTATCTTGGAACACATGTATTTTCGGACATAAGTTCACATGAACTCTTTTTTACATTTTCTGTCAGGAATCAGTTCCTGAAGTTTGTCCCTATAGTTAATATTCACCCTATATAACAAAATAATTGAAAAATATCTAAGTTAACAAAAAAATATCAATGTAAATAATAATAAAATGACATTCGAATATTATTTTTGAACAATGTATATGGAATGGTCGAGACGGTATCGTCTCGAACTCGCATTCGGGAGATCCGAGTTCAAATTCCAAAGCCGATCAATCTGAATATGGGTTTTTTGGGGGGGGGGGTCTCCCTACTCGCAAAACCTCTGCCATAGAGCGTATTCCGAATCTCACCGGTGAGCAATCCGATGGCATCACGGTGTTCCGAATTCCACCGATGACGTCATTGACGCTCCACCGGTGTCGCACCGGTGCCATCAGCTTGCAGAGGTGGTGGCAGTCTCCATCAGCCGCCATCAGTGAATCTGATTGGTTCTTGTATAGGGCGGGAATTATCAGACGAATGACTTGTGTCATGGCGGTGTGTTCTGCTTTAGTTTTGCTGTATTGTTTGTAATGAGCACAACGTAAAAACAATATGTTAATGGCTTATGAGCGAACATGTTAACGGACCAGTTATTACTACCGGTTCAAGAAATAAGTTGTTTATGATCTCTTTTCTTTGAGCGAGATGGCAGTACGGAAATTCCACAAAATTTTGCTAGCGTAGCACAGATAACAACTTAGTCGCCATGACAGCCATCGATCCTTCCAGCAGTTTTGTTCCTATTCCGCTGCAGCGTGACGTCATTGTTGTCCACCGGTCCGGTGAGATTCGGAATACGCTGATATATAGGTTCTCAAATTTTTGTCAAATAGTTCGGTAAATCTACCATCTCTAGCGACCAGTAAAATCGTCCTGTCTGTCGAACTACAGTTATTTATGTTTGTGAGGAAAAACAACGAACAAATTTATGTCCAACTTCTAGTACGACGTACCCTACAACATATCGTTCCGTCTGTGAGCCGTTTTAGACTTACTGTAATTCCGTTCCGATGAGACACTCCTGTGAATATTCCTAGGCAGTACGTAACATCAGAATGCAAAGTTCAGAGAGCCCCTTGCCCAACGATGAAGAGCCTGAAGTAAGATTTCCCGTCCTCTAGAACTGATGACTAGTGGAAATGGTATTTCGTTATAGTTGCTACACTCTTCAGTCTGTCAGCTCTCTGCTGACGGGTAGTTGAATTATCTACGGTCTGTTCAAACAAACAAAAAATGTTCCAGTAAAAACGTGTGGATGAATTATACTTCCACGAATATTTATACTTGACCAAATATGTCAACATTGCAAAGCTGTAACGTGCACAATTCCGATAATTCTTTCTTAATTGTCATCATGGAACGTGAAATAATACCTACTGCGATTAAGGAAACTATGATATCTCTCTAACAATTCTACATTCTTCTTCTTTCTTCATATCGTTCATCTTTCTTTGCTTTCTCCTTTTCTTCTTTCTTTCCTTCGTTTCTTTCTCTTCGTTTTTCTTCTTACTTTTTTCTCATCTTCCATCCATTCTATCCGCCTCCTCTCTCCAGCATTCCATCTACCCATCCATATCTCTTCTTCTATATTTTTCTATCATAAAACTTATATGCTCGACTATTAAATAAATAAAACGTTACGAAAATTTCAACATATGGCGTCACTTCCTTAGCCGATCGCAGTATATTCACAGACAGCACAAACATCGAATTCCAACAAGAGAAACAGCAAGTAAGATTAAATAAAAATCAATGTATCTAAAGTTATCAGTTATCACTTAATAAAGCCATAAGATTTAATATCGGTGCAACATAAAATAACAAGAACCGAGCGAGTTGGCTGGGACGGTAGCGTTTGAAACTCGCATTCGGGAGGTATCGGGTTCAAGTCCCGCGGGCGACCAATCTGACTGGGGTTTTTAATAGTTTTCCTCAATCACAAAGGCAAATGCCGGATTGGAAATTAACATGCCATGATTCATCACCGCCTCAATCACCAATATCATAAACATTAATCAAAATCTATAATGAGTTACATGAACACAAGCCATCTATAATAGAAACATGAATTCAATAATAGTGAAAACAGTTCCTAAACACGCGATATGACCACAAATGTTAAAGCGTGTAGAAATAAACTTAAAATATAAGACCGCTAATATGTAATCACATTCACGTATAAAGGGTCACAGATGCTAACTCTATAGAATACTCAACTGCTTTATGAGAAATTTTAATATTTATATTCAAATTTGTAATTCAAAAAGCTCTGGTGGACAAATAGCGGTTGGAAGTGTGGTAATAATGTAATTAATTTGTGATTAAGATATTTTAAAATCTCATTTTAATTGTGTAGCAATATTTTATTTATTTATTTACTTATTTACATATTTACTTACTTATTTACATATTTACTTACTTTTTATTTATTTACTTATTTACTTACTTATTTATTTATTTATTTATTTATTTATTTATTCTGGTGTAGTTAAGGCCATCAGGCCGTCTGTTCCACACCACCAGAAATACAAATACGATAATAGAAATAAAAAGGAAAAAAATACACTATAAACAAAGTAAAGCCACAAAAAAAAATTATACACAGGCTGCAGTCACACAAACTTTAAATGAGTGATTATGTATCATCATATTTTAGATTCTATCTTATATTAAGATACGACCTGAATATGACATAACAGGCGGAAAATTTCGTCATTGTAATAATGTTAATTATGTAATGACATTTGATAAGTTATTGACTGTAACAATAAACACTTAGCCTAAACATAAATAAAAAACTGCAATGGGTTTGAAACACTGCAGAGTAGTCAACTTAAATTACTTTGTGTCATCGACCAAATAGCTGAATTTCCATAGGACGTTGTCCACCAAAACATTCTTCTCTCTCGGTAGCGGTGTTGTAAAGAAGAATATGTTTATACATACATGAAGCGTCGCAGCCAAGTTCCCTGACACCTGCTTGCGGAACATTATCTGAGTTCCAAGTCCGCGCGGGCGGGGCGGAGTGCTTCAGTTGGCAAGATCGTCAAAGAGATGCGACTCTGTTGCAACAAGTGCCGCAGCTGTGAACTGTACAAATATGCGATTTCCGAACTGAAAGCGTGGGACACTTTTGTGCCATATTGCCAAAAAGAGACCCGGGCATTGTAACTCCTGATCTACACGTAATATTATCTCTGTGTTACGATGTCCATACAAAATTCTACGGATTATTTATCGTTAGTGGATTCCGAAGGAACTACGTTTTAAAAATAATAAACTAAAACGGGACACAATGCAAAGAGAATTTGAAGTAAAGAGATATAAATCTTCGGTTCAATTAGCCCGTACGAACACAGACTGACGGTATGACCAAAACCAATTTTTCAGTGTTAGATATACTGAAAAGGCTTTATCTTCGAAAATATCGAAACCGATCGTTTCTCAGCAACATATTTTCTCTAATGAGAAAGTAAATATTATTGAAGAATGATACGTTGGAACAAAAATATACTGACAGATTGAATAATAGTGCGTAAAACATCCATTATTACAATAATTGAAGGGTTCAGAAACATAGTGGGCCAAGCGCCATTTGCTAAAACTTTAGAAAACAAAGGTTAAAATGAAGTTATTACCATAATTTAATGGAAACATAAGGAAGTAAATAAAGTATACACATTGAAACTAAATGACGTGTCACTCTTCATTAAATTATGGTATTCACTTAACTTTCACCCTTGCTTTCTCAGTTTTTAATAAATGGTGCTTGGCCCACTATGGCTCTGAACAAAATTGGGAACAAAATTAACCAGAAGTCGTTTCTTATACTAGAAACAATATAACAGTTACAAATTTACAGTCCGTGAGCACAAATAAACTCTACAAATATTCTGAATTTTGATTGAAATTACACAACATTTGAAAGATAAATGATGTGCAAATCGTTCTCTTCAAGAGACTGTTGAATGTCTGGTCATCAGCAACAACAAATTCCTAATAGTTCTGAAAACATAACTGCTGAGTGTATGAAACATTACCCCAACATTAAGTTTAACTCACATAACATAGAAAGTACACATCTAAATATGGTTCACTGAATTTGAGTTAGTGTCCACCGCTGTGGAGTGACGGTTAGCATGCCTGACCGTGAATCAAGCGGGACCGGGTTCAAATCCAGCTTCGGACAAGTTACCTGGCTGAGGTTTTTCCCGGAGTTTTCACTCAACCCATTAAGAGCAAACGCTGGGTGACTTTCGGCGCTGGACCCTGGACCCATTTCGCTGGCATTAACATCTATATCTCACTCAGACAATAAATAATCATAGCAGTTGATAAAGCGTCGTAAAATTATCAATTAAAAAATTTCATTTAGCGAAAAGTCGTAAGAACCACAAAATATTACTAGTATTACTTTTAATATATTTATTACATGGGTTATTCGAAAATTAGTGAAAACACTTCCCGAGATTTTCCCCAACCATAAGGCAATCTTTTGGCGAATCCTGTGGCCTCACCTCATCTCACTACATCTCGCCAAAATATTGTAAAAAATATTGTAGAAAATTGCAAAATTGTAAAAATTGTAAAAATCTGTAAAAATTGTAATTTTAATTGTAATCTTGTAAAATTTTGACTTGTTCCACATCTTAAAGCTTCATTGCTAATGTAAAATCTATACAACTTACTTACAAATGGCTTTTAAGGAACCCGAAGGTTCATTGCCGCCCTCACATAAGCCCGCCATCGGTCCCTATCCTGTGCAAGATTAAGCCAGTCTCTATCATCATACCCCACCTCCCTCAAATCCATTTTAATATTATCCTCCCATCTACGTCTCGGCCTCCCTAAAGGTCTTTTTCCCTCCGGTCTCCCAACTAACACTCTATATGCATTTCTGGATTCGCCCATACGTGCTACATGCCCTGCCCACCTCAAACGTCTGGATTTCAAGTTCCTAATTATGTCAGGTGAAGAATACAATGCGTGCAGTTCTGTGTTGTGTAACTTTCTCCATTCTCCTGTAACTTCATCCCGCTTAGCCCCAAATATTTTCCTAAGCACCTTATTCTCAAACACCCTTAACCTATGTTCCTCTCTCAGAGTGAGAGTCCAAGTTTCACAGCCATATAGAAGAACCGGTAATATAACTGTTTTATAAATTCTAACTTTCAGATTTTTGGACAGCAGACTGGATGATAAGAGCTTCTCAACCGAATAATAACACGCATAATGTAAAATCTATGGAATATAATAAATGAAATGAAATGAAAAAATAAATTCAAAAACTTATTTATTCACTATTGACATAATTACAGTTCTTAAAAGTATAAAATCTCCTCCAGTATGACGTACTCATCGCTACACCTCTGGAAGGCGACGGATCCCAACTACAGCGTCACTTTGCTCTAAGCTTCTAGTTGGCTGCTCTACAGCTGTTATAATGGCCTGCATATTTATAAAGCGTATCCCTCTTACTAATTCTTTCATCTTATGGAAATTGTCATAGTTACAGTAACTCATATGCGGAGAATACAGAGGATGCTTTGGAATTTCCCAACTCCACCTGTTAAGCAACTTAACCATATTTTGCACAATCACGCGACAACAAGCACCATCGTGAAGCAGATTAGGACGCGTATCCAAGAGATTTCTATGCTTCCGGCGTATTGCTGGTCGTAAATGATGTTCCAAAAAGCGACTGTAACATATAGTATCCACACGCATTTCAATTGGAACTGAATGAATAATCATAAACAATAAACATAATTTTGAGAGGGCCCTAGTCTTGCCTACATTTTTGGCATTAGGGCGTTCCAGATAACAGCGTCGTCATCATCATCATCACACAACATGCATGAAATTAGGCCATTTTGATCCTTTTCGGTCTTAGCTAAACAGTGTCAAGAAGTCTTTTCTGTGGCCGTCCTGGTATTCGTCGTCCTTGTGGTGATACTGTAAGAGTACTTTCGGTATTAAGTTTGGTGACATTCTGGATACATGTTGCAGCCATCTTTCTCGACATGAAGATAGTAAAATATCTTCATTTCTTCGATGGTCCAGCAAAGTACATCCGACAATTCGTCTCATGTATCTTATTTCTGCAGCTCGTAATCTGCTGATGTCTCTTCGCTTAAGGATCCAAATTTCACTTCCTTACATGAAATTTGGAAGAACAAGAGTTTATATAATGTTAGTCTGTACTAATTGAGGTTTTAAAATAGAGTTTAATAGTCCTAATATTTGTAAAAATGTTACAAGTTTTTTATTTATGTAACCACCCTTTAACTTTTTACAACATAAAGCTCTTGTCTACATTTTTGGCATTAGAACGTTCCAGATAACAGCATCATCATCATCATACACCATACATTAAATTTGATCCGTTTCGGTCTCAGCTAAACAGTGTCTAGAATTCTTTCCTGTGGCCGTCCTTGTGTTCGTCGTCCTTGTGGGTGATACTGTAAGAGTTCTATTTGGTGACATTCTGGATACATGTTGCAGCCATCTTTCTCGACATGAAGATAGTAAAATATCTTCATTTCTTCGATGGTCGAGCAAAGTACATCCGACAATTCGTCTCATGCATCTTATTTCTGCAGCTCGTAATCTATTAATGTCTCTTCGCTTAAGGATCCAAATTTCACTTCCGTACATGAAAGTTGTAAAAACAAGAGTTTATATAATTTTAGTCTGTACTAATTGGGGTTTTAGGGCCGTATTCATAGACATTTTTAGCGCGGGCTTCCGGTGGATGATCAGCGTTTTTCGTATTCATAAACCAGTGTTAGCGATAGGATATGATTTGAATTCAATACAAGTAACCAGTGGATAGCCGGGGCTAGCTTAGTACGCTCGTAGCGCGTGCTGCGAAATGTCTATGAATAGCAGCACCCTTATAGTTTAATAGTCCTAATATTTGTAAAAATGTTGCAAGTTTTTTTATTTATATAACCATTCTTTAATTTTTTACAACATAAAGCATTAAAATGTAGGTTTCTCAAAACTTTAAATTTCGAGTTGTTTCCCTTTTGAACTGGGCCCTCGATATGTAAGATGTAAGGAATCTAACTTGCATTATTCGAGTATCCAATATTTGCTTACGGACGTACAAATTACTTCTGTTGTTTGTCCTCTTGATTATTCGATACGTGCGACAGAAAAAGCGCCAAGCTCACGAGATGCTACATAATTACAGCTGGTCAGGAACGCCGTTCCCCAGGAAGTGAGTCTCTTATTTAATGCACAGTGATCAAGACGAATGGCTTATGCACGCGACAGCAGTGACCTTACAAGGTTATTGGACTGGAACCCATTTTGATGGTTTCTTCCGTAACCTATAATCAATGCATCCCTCCTCGAATATTGAAACTGTAAACGGACGGGTAATTATTTGAACGTTATAAACCGTTCCGGCGATGTCAGTGCCACAAGAATTCACTAATCTCGCGTAATTACTTAATTGAATAATGATACAAACCATTCTACTTAAGTATAAATTATTCGTTTAACCTTTTCAGCCTGGTTTATTACAGCAACACCTTTCGTAGAATAAACTGTACTCATTTATGAGATGCATTTCTCTACATATAACTTCGGCATCATGCAAATCCTTCGCTTTGGTATCTTCTCAGTGTCGTATGTATGGTATGTTTAGTTTAATCAATATCGTTACATATTGAACTTTGAAATTTTGAAACCAATTTATTATTATTGTTATTATTATTATTATTATTATTATTGTGATTATTATTATTACTGTGGTTATTATTATTTTTATTGAGTTATTTTACGACGCTGTATCAACATCTAAGGTTATTTAGCGTCCGAATGAAATGAAGGTGATAATGCCGGTGAAATGAGTCCGGGGTCCAGCACCGAAAGTTACCCAGCATTTGCTCGTATTGGGTTGAGGGAAAACCCCGGAAAAAACCTCAACCAGTTAACTTGCCCCGACCGGGATTCGAACCCGGGCCACCTGGTTTCGCGGCCAGACGCGCTGACCGTTACTCCACAGGTGTGGACATTATTATTATTATTATTGTTATTATTATTATTATTATAAAAGGTAAAAAAAGGTAAAGGTATCCCCGTAACATGCCATGAAGGCACTTGGGGGGCATGGAGGTAGAGCCCCATGCTTTCCATGACGCCGGCACTAGAATGAGGTGGTGTGGTCGGCACCACGCTCTGACCGCCTTTTACCCCCGGGAAAGACCCATTATTATTATTATTATTATTATTATTATTATCATTATTATTATTATTATTATTATTATCATTATTATAAGTTATGAAAGCTCTTGGCTATTGAGTTTACCACAAATGCACCCTGTCCTAACAATTTACCAATTGTCATAAATTTCTAAAATTTGTAGATCTTCCTTCAATTATCCAAATATCTATGCCTCGGTATTTCCAGTAGTCTTTTCCCTAAAGACGTTTCTGTGAACACCCTGTTTACTCTTCTTTCTTCTGCAGCTTTTAGCACATGTCCAATCCTTCGCAGTTGTCTTGCTTTAATTCTGGCTACAGCATCACGTTCAATATAAAAGTCATAAATTTCTTTATTGTGTAGTTTCCTCCATTTCAAACTATCTGCATCTCGAACTGCTCTCAATATTATTTTTCATAATATTTCGGTCAAGAATTTTCAGTTTATTCTCATCTGATTTTGTGCGCATCCATAGCTCACAAGCATAGACTAGAACAGACATAATCGAAGTCTTGTATACCTGAGTATATATAATTGTGCTTCTTCGTAATTAATTTACTTTTTAATATGTCCGATAAAACATAATAACATTTATTTGCTTTCTGTATACGGGCATTCCTTGCCATTGCCAATGATTTTGAGCCTAACACATACCAGAGTAATGAACGGCTGCTTCAGCGTACGTATCGGGGAAATTAAAATTTAATTATTTATTTAATAATGACTGTCTATTCTCATTTTCAAAAAAATTAGACTCACAAAACATATATTTACTTGGGAAAACCTTGAGAGTTGCAAAAATCCTTATTTGACTTTATTCTTCAATTATTTATGCTATACCACCTATATTTTTGGCAGTTATTTATTTTATTGGATTATTTTACGACGCTGTATTACCATCTAGGTTATTTAGCGTCTGAATGAAATGAAGGTGATAATGCCGGTGAAATGAGTCCGGGGTCCAGCACCGAAAGTTACCCAGCATTTGCTCATATTGGGTTGAGGGAAAACCCCGGAAAAAACCTCAACCAGTTAACTTGTCCCGACCGGAATTCGAACCCGGGCCATCTGGTTTCACGGCCAGACGCGCTGACCGTTACTCCTTGGACTTTTGGCAGTTATATCGTTTACACCCTGTATAGCGAAATGTATAAATTGCGTCTAAAGTTTCTACGCATTTTTAATACTTTTTCAATTACAGATCATGAGCATGTCACTGGTAGAACAAGCGAAGCATTCCAGACAAGGTAAGATTTTTAAATCGCGAGAGCTGTCATGCAAATCATGAAAACGATACCATATAAAGATTTTCTTCTCTTTCTGAGAACTCATGTTCACAATAAGAGTCTGATGGCTCAGTTCTCGACTCCTGGACTTGAAACGCGATAGGCATGATAATATATTGCGACCATTTCACCTGTCTCGCCTACAACGTCACCTTTCCTTGTTCAGGTTATGGCTCATTTCTGCGAAATCTCCACCACAAGAAAGAAGATACCCACATATTTAATCTTTTAATAGGGATGGTTCTAGGGTCAATGTTCTAAATACCTCTTAATGCTTGAGTTCACTAGCATTATGGAATACCGTAACATGTATAATAAATCATGAGGTGAACGCACCAATAATCTGAAGAATGTGCAGTTTCCCTCATGAGTCAGTATTCGTCAACCACAACTATGCTCCTTTTCTTTTTCTTAAAGAGTTTTACCCTAAGACCATATTTGGGCTTTTCCCACTTGCAACTAAGCAAAACATAGATTTTTTTTCGTTTCTACTGGGCGGGCGACGCTCTATCAGCTACTAGATTATTTAGCGTCGATAGAATTTGTGATAGCGGGATGGTATTTGGCGAGATGAGGCCGAGGATTCGCCATAGATTACCTGACATCCGCCTTACCTTGAGGAAAACCTCGGAAAAAACCCAACCAGGTAATCAGCTCAAACAGGAAACGAACCCACGCCCAAGCGCAACTGGGGATTCGAGCCACAACATCAGAATATCACCGGCCTCATTCATCACCGAAATCATATTCATAACAAATCAGTAATAAATAAACATTCGCTATCTAGTTCACAACAATAAACTAGTCTCAACAACAGTGCACAGGTCTTCGGATTTCACTCAAAAGATTAACTCGCGATATGACCAGAGATGTTAAATAACAGCGAAGAAAAAAAAAAAAACTTTGTATCCTTTCCATGAACCGAATTCCGGTGCACTTGATTGTACAGGGACATCATTTTATTTTTACTAACATTTTTAATATTAACCTGGCTATACCTTTTGCTACCCCTTCCCACGACTGGAGTTCGATGATACTGCGTAAAATAAAAACAAATCATTTTACTAGGTATAGGAGGGAAGAAAAGTAGTTAATCCATTTACGTAAACTAGGAAATATCGCAATTTCGAGTTTGATAATTTTCATTAAGTTTTTGTATAATCAAAATACAGTACATTATTAACAATAAGTGTTTTTACTCACGAACTGAGTTATCCATGCGAACGTATTCATTCTGCAGTGTATATTATACTGTCTACAGTACATTAGCGTACAATATAGAGAATGAAGTTAAATTGAAAAATAATCATAATATGGATACTTAAAAACATTTTTGAAAATGGTGACCGTTCATTTCGATACAGGCTTCAGTTTTTTTTGTGCATATTATCGCACTGTAGACTATTGTACCTAATTCCAATTACCAGTTTCGTCCTTCGTTCTAATAACTCATGTTGAAATAATTCTGTACCTACTCTGTAAAAACGTACCTTACGTACTGTAAATTCAATCTTCACTTCTGTCCGATCCGAAAAAATAAAATTACTCAGACATGCTATCTACTGTCCGTCCAAGTAGTTATGTCGGAGGATCGTAGAAAGGGGGGAAATCACGTGACAATTATTTAACGAGGCCCTTTTATTTAAGTTATTTTAAACAGTTGCATAAGATTACGTAGACGTCCAATTCCTAACAGAAATTAATGTTTTCAGAAAAGACTAAGACAGCCCAGCCACTAGCCTTTTCAGCGGCGTGAGCAGAAGCAGGTGGGGAAAATCGGGATACGACGTAGGCAAACGGACGACAGCACCTGTGCGAAAATATGATTCAATATTGAAAGCTGTTTCGGCACTAGAAAACGCGAACATATTTCTGGAACGTACTATACTCAGTACTGCTTGCCTGCATGTACGCGGCCTTGGTTGTGTTGGAAGTTTACTAGTAGAAGGGGTGGGAGTGAAGTACATTCAAAAACTCAGGTACAATAAAAATTAAAGTAAAAATAAAATGATGTCCCTGTACCTACAAGCACAACCATTACAGCAACAGCGAAGGACAAAAATTATGTTAAAAATAATTGGACTAAATGAGTGTAGGCCTATAAAAGTATCAGAATGTCGTCATCGGCAAAGGTTTGATTTTTCACTGCCTAATAACAATAGGATTCAATTTGAGTTTCCTATGGACGCCCATGTGTGCATTACTTGTCGACCAGCAAAATTAATTCAGTGCTGAACAAATGGCCGGAAACTTCGGGACACATTAAATAATGTTCATCTCGACGGTAATATTCGGTGTTGTAAACTTTCGTCCTGTGCAGACACTTATTTGGGAGAGAGGGCGTAGATAATGAAGGTATTGTCCTACACACCCGTCAAAACAGATATTCAATTGTTTTGCAATGCAATAAAAGAGAATTCATTTGGCAAGGGTTGGTGACCTGACTGTAACAATGAGCAAAATTGAGTAAAGCCTATCAAGTTGTCGAGGGATATAACCTCCACTGAATGTGACCTCTGAAACTTGTGTAAGAAATATTGCAAAGCTAATATAATGGGTTCTAATAGACGTGCGGGCAGACAGATATAATGAAGAGGGCAAATAAACCGCGTTCATAAAAGTCAGCATATTAAACAACACGTTGGGCGTTGACATTAAATACAGAGTCTGTTCTTTCATGAAGCTCAGGAAGAAGTATGCAGCAACCCGCACACAGTGATTTATTAATAGATATCAATGAACGAATATATCCAGGTATGAATAATTAACTGCCGAACTTGCAGACTGTAAACAACGTTGTGTAGAAGTGTCTTTGTATTTCGCTTCTACTTCCAAGCAATATTTACTTTTCAAATGAGTTAATACTTTGGACAAATAAAAATAATTATTCTGCGAATATCTTCTTAGAACACAACACGTAACAAAATATCATTTATTCCTTTACTGAAGCTAAAGCCGCTAACCGCTTGTAATTTGCTGACTGAAGTATGATCTTCTGCTGTGGTTCAAGAGGTAACATTTCTATAGTCGCGACGCTCTTATTCCCGGCGTGACTCCTCCTCTTTGCTTACTTACGTCTTAGGAAGTGAAGGCTCTATAAAGTCTAGGTAGGTAGTATCATTCGCCATTTTTGTTCTTTCGTTGCCGAGCTACCAGACGAGGAGTCTATTTGCCATACCGTTAAACATTATCATGTCGTAACTCGTATGATAATAAATCAAACGCACTGTAATTCAGCAAATAATTGAGAGGCAAATAACGTCCTCGTATGCTTTCTGCATACGCCAACGAAAGAGCCAAAATGGCGGACGATTATATTAAGTATTTATCGAGCCTTAGGAAATGTATAACGTCATCATCAGCGAATCACAAGACGCATACGTTTAAATGTAGCCGACCTGCAACGTGATTGGCTGCCGGAAATAAGCGATGGGGCTATAGCTACAAACCTTAGAACCCGGGTTCGATTCTAGGCTTGGAAGAGGAGCTGTGTGCCTATTCTTTGCCTTGTGCTTGTCCTCATGAACAAAGGAGTACCGCAAATTGAAGAGTGTGATTCCAAAACGCGTTAACCCTTTGAAGCACAAATTAATTTTTTGTGTTTGTCATATCGTGGATCATATCGAAGCTATAATGAATTTTTTTCAATATTTTAACTCTGCACACAATTTCAAAACACAGATGGCACCTCTATGTATACTCAAGAGGTCGTTTCTTGGTGGAATATCTGTGCCATAAAATTTAGAAAGAAAGAAAACGGCGGTTCTTCTGAATAACCACTATGCTGCAAAGGGCTAAGTTCATTATTATGAAACAACTGGCCTATTTTTTTATTCACCTGGGCGAGTTTCCAAGTGACATGCACGATAACACACTCACATTATATATATATATATATATATATATATATATATATATATATATAAAATTTATTTCCAAAAAAAATCGTCTGCAAATGACAAAGAATAATATTATGCATACAAGAATAATCACTGATTACAGTAAGTACGTGAGTCAAATTTACGTGAACATAGAACATGAATTTTAGAAATAATATAAATTATACATATATTTATTACAATCACATACTGACGAAAAAAGGAGGTGAATTTTAATATTCGGTATAAATGCTTTTATGCTCGACCATGCCGAAATGTAGTAATTATACACCTGGTAGCAGCCCTTTAATGGAGCTGATTAAAGTACACCTATCCATTAAAGTTCAGGTTTTCCATCAATCAGAAAGCAATATGAAAGCGCAAGTATCGATTATTATTCTCGGATATGCAATCGAAAGACAACTAGCGAAACGTCACGGAGGCTGGAAATCCAATACTGTCGCAGAAGGTTATGTTCTGTTACTATAATAATTAGCGTTAATTGCAAATAATATTCAAATAAATTCAATTTGTCATCTCGTTTTTCAATATCTAAATCAATTTCCAGGTTATAACAAGATTAATATTTATTTTACTCTCTAGATTATATCAAGGTCAATGACATTTGTTTCTCGGAAAAAATCAATACTTTCGCGTCTGCGGACATCTCACAATTTACGAGATATCGCACAAGGTCAGTTCCGCTCCCCAGTCAGATAAGAATAACATGAATACTTATGAATAATTTCAAATTAGAAATATGGTCGAGCATAAAAAGTCGTATGAAACTTGCTTATAATGGTAATTAAGACGCTCGTATGAAAATTATGAAACTCGCTTGCGCTTGTTTCATAAACATACTCGCGTCTTCATTACTACCATTATAGGCTCGTTGCATAATGTACTATTTCAGGATTGCCACAGATCCTTTAATAGTTGAAGTGATTATTTTAGGAATGATGTAATGGGTTCCAAATTTTTGAGAGTGTTAACAGTACATTGTGGGACGGTACCCTTCACTCCGATTATTAAACCATGCACTTCACAGGTGCCTTCCATCTGGTATTTTTCTCGAAAATACGGAATATTAGGCTCATAAATTTGTTGTTTTTCTTTGTTGACCTCAGATGGTTGGGTCTGGCTCTTCTCAAATCTAACAGTCGGGTCCAGTATAAAGCCTTTAAATCTTGCCTGCCGATCCGGAGTTGCGTTCGGGTGTGTGTTCGATTCCCGCTTGGGCTGATTACCTGGTTGTTTTTTTTTTCGAAGTTTTCCACAACTGTACGGAGAATGCCAAGTAATCTATGGCGAAACCCCTGCCTTATTATTATTATTATTATTATTATTATTATTATTATTATTATTATTATTATTATTATTATTATTATTATTATTACGATGAAATAAACATATTACATAAAACAATTTATATCTTTGTTATACTTCGATCATATTTACCAGTTAATATTTTACGTCTCATTTATTTAGCTTTATTCCAATCCCTTCTCCAGTATGGAATTTTAGGATGGGAAAATGCTTGTAATTGTGATCTCACTCCACTAATACTTATTTAGAAAAGAATAATTAAACTATGCCTTAATAAACCAATTGATTATTCATCCAAGCTTCTGTTCACTGATTTTAATGTTTTGAAAATTAAACAAATTTATTATATTGCCTTATTAAACTTCATACATAAAAATCGCAATAAATTCCAATTGTATCATCATAAATATTAAACTAAAAGATTCGATTTTATACGACTAGAGGAACCAAAGTGTTTCACAAGCACAGCTCTTAGCCATAGTACCTACTTTGGTCCAAGGTTATATAATAAAACAATTGAAAAATACCCAAATTTGAGAAATTTTAGTATCATAAATTTAAAAAATACTGTTAGGAATTTAATTTTTAAAGAATATATATTGATTTAATATGTATAGGTATTTGTATGAGTTAAATTTTTAAAATTGAAATTGGTATTTTTAAAGTTAATTTATTCCTGTAATTTTTTTTCTTGACCCAATTTGTGTCAAATAATTATCTTTGTTTGTGTTAAGTATGTGTTTAGTTAACTCCCTGAGCACGAGTTTTTACTCCTTCAGGGAAGAATTAAGACTGTATTTTTGTACATGTTATTTTACTAACAATAAACAATTTATAAAATTATTAAAATACGAGTGTATCAAGAATTAGTTGTAATTAAATACAATAAAATTTGTAGGAATAAGTTACATGAAATTTAAGATGTTTGAACAACCAACTAAAGATAATTAATTTCATGTTCTCTACATCTGTAGATGTGAAATACCTGGGAATTATTGTTGATCAGCACTTGAAATTGGATAGACATATCACCTTTTTATGTAACGGATCCGTAAAACAATCTACAAATTTGTAAACCTTCGCCGTTACTTGCCTACTCATGTATTACGTTTGGTTTATTTGGCTATAGTTGAATCTTTTATCCAATATGGTATAATTGGATGGGCAGGCATTACAAAAACTGCTCTTCTTCCTCTAATTATGTTGCAAAAACGTATAATCAAAATTTGTTTGAAAAGTCGATTGGATTATCCAACAAATTTGATTCATTCCGAAATGAATGTTTTTAGAATCGACCAAATTTATAAATACTCTTTAATGAAATTCTATCATAAAAATAGAATGAAATTTGTAGCTCAGCCACATGATCATAGTACAAGACGAAATGAAAATATTAATTTAGTTGAATATAAATGTTTCACATCTGCTGCTTCACTACACAGTACAAATTATGGTCCACGTCTACATAATTCGATAATAAAATTTCATCCAGAATTGACTACTTTAAGCAATGAAATTTTCAGATCCAGAATTAAAAAATTTATATGACAGACTTCCCTGTATTTATATTATGTACCATGTATTGTAAAACAAGTTTATTTCTATCTTAAGTGTATTTTTTCTATCTTATCTTGGTTACTATATCAACATGACCTGTACTAATTAAACTACTAATAATAATTTACTTCTGGAAATGTATATTATAATACATACAATGATGAGGAATATGTACAGTGATTCAACAACAGAGATTACTTTAAAATCTCCACACACTTGTTACTTATGTTCTTGATTTTACTGTTTCTTCATATATTAGCTCATGCGATAAGTATAACATTGTAAACTAATTTCATAATTATGGTCCATGGGCGTGAATTTGAACTGCCACTGGGGGAGACCCTGGTGTACCAGCATCATGCGGAAGTACTGCGTGAAGTCTGCAGCCAGGTAGTGCCACTCGAAACTTCTGTCCACCAATCTCAACATCGTCTCTTTTTCCACTCAGTTATTACTAGTATTATTACTTACTAAATTTATTATCGTCTTTATGTGACCTTTTTTCTTAAGTATTTCGTCTACAAAGTATGTATATCTATGTAACGGAACTGTCCCCGAACACGAGCTTTGCTCTTTCGGGGTATTTTAACGTAACGTTTTTATGTATATGTTATTGTTAAATAAATCTATACCAGTCTATTACTTCATATTTCCACTTAACTCCTGTTAGTTTGCATCAACCAAATGAATTACGCTTAACAATAACATTATTTCCCAGTATTAAAAAGAAAAGATTAAAATTACAGTCACGTTAACGCCTAAAAGATGTGTATAATATTTGCATATCACGTAATTCCGGTATAATTTCCTACGTGACTCCAGCAACATGAATGTCACCCAGCAGGAAGAAACTCCGCGAATTTTAAGTGAGCCATGCGCCGCAGACCATGGAACGGAACGAAACTGCAGAGAAAAGACATTCACATCGTCCTATGTCCGGATTCTTATATAATATTTATGAAAGATTAAAGCCGCATATAGTTATATTATAATTATTGCAACAGAAATGAGGCCGTAGCTTTTCAGCTGATACAACGTTGTAATGTCCCTTCTGTAGGAAGACGCAGCGCCCACAATGCTCTCATTTGTTCCACTAGACAATTGAAAGAAGCGGAATCGTACAGCATTCAGAAAGCGAAACATTTTGTTACACATATGCCGGATGTCAGTCTCCTGGAGTAAAGCACTGTTTTACATGATCGAAAATTTTGTAACCACAAACTTCTTCTTTTCCTTTTTCTGCATTTTACGGCTTCTGTTCCGAATTCATGGCAAATCTTTCCATATTTTTCTTAGCTTTTCTACACTGGATCCTAATGTCATATTCAGTACTCATATTCCTTCTTCTTCTTCTTCTTCTTCTTCTTCTTCTTTTTCAGTCCCTTCTGCTGCTAAGCGTCGGGTTCGCCTCTCTCCGTCCATTTCATCCATTTTTCCCGGTCTCTACACATTCTCTTCATCTCTACCACTGTTTTTCCTTTATGTTGGCCTATTCTTTCTATTGTATCCTCCCATTTAATCCTTGGTCTTCCTCTTCTCTTTCTTCCTTCCACTCTCATTTCCATCACCTGTTTAACCTTCCTTTTCTCTCCCATACGATATACATGCCCAAACCATTTCAGCTGCCTTTCATTAATCACACTCATATTCCAATTTGAACAATTTTGTTTGTTCGATTCAGTCTACACCCTACATGTTATTTCCAGTTAGTGAGATACTGTTAAACTTTCATTATTTATTCAATACATTTGTAAAAAAAAAATCCAATGTTTACATTTTTATACAATCTAACTTTGTGCACAACATTTGTAGACATAAAAGATGACATATAAATAGAAATAATAATAATAATAATAATAATAATAATAATAATAATAAAAATAATATATGACATCTCTTGGTATTTGAGTCCACAAGTTCCTTACTTACAAATGACTTTTAAGGAACCCGGAGGTTCATTGCCGTCCTCACATAAGCCCGCCATCGGTCCCTATCCTGAGCAAGATTAATCCAGTCCCTATCATCATATCCCACCTCCCTCAAATTCATTTTAATATTACTCTCCCTTCTACGTCTCGGCCTCTCCCAAAGGTCTTTTGCCCCCGGTCTCCCAACTAACACTCTATATGCATTTCTGGATTCACCCATACCTGCTAATCCCTGCCCATCTCAAACGTCTGGATTTCATATCCCTAATTATGTTAGGTGAAGAATACAATGCGTTCAGTACAGTGTTGTATAACTTTCTCCATTCTCCTGTACCTTCATCCCTCTTAATCACAAGTATTTTCCTAAGCACTTTATTCTCAAACACCCTTAGCCTCTGTTCCTCTCTCAAAGTGAGAGTCCAAGTTTCACAGTCGTACATACAAGTTTCACAGAATACCAGTAATATAACTGTTTTTATAAATTCTAACTTTCAGGTTTTTTGAGAGCAGACTGGATAACGAAAGCTTCTCAAGAGAAAAATAACAGGCATTTCCCATATTTATTCTGCGTTTCATTTCCCTTCCGAGTTCTATGTATCTTTGTTACTGTTGCTCCAAGATTTCTTTAATTTTTCCACATTTTAAAACGGTAAATTTCCTATTTTTATATTTCGTTTCAGTCCACAACATAGTTCCAAACTAGTCTGTCTTGGCAAAATTATTTCTAGTGAGAAATGTCAATCAATTTTTCATTTTCTAAGTTTCCATTATATCTTAGTCGAGGTCTTTCTGTTGAAGGTACTTAGAACACTTGTATGATTTTTTTCTTCTGCAAATCTACTACCTTGGGCCATCTATCTAACAATGAATTATCTTGTTTTCATTTGGAAACCATGTAGTTATTCCGATGGAATGATTCTACTTCCTTACTGTTTAACTTTTTACAGTCTAATCTAATTTGGGTTCAGGAGACATTTTTGTCCAAATTTACTTACAAAAATATTGAATTTATATCCATCCAGTTAACAGAGAATTAATTCGTTAAGTGTAGTGAGAGTTTTTCCCCAATAAGTAAATCGTAGGTTAACACATTAAACAAAGCCGTAACTCACTTCTTCCAAATCCCTGTCCCTGCCTCTTAATAGTACGAGCACAATGATGAAAAAGATCTGCAGCTAAAAATCATTACTGTAATGAGTGTTGATACTTGTATTAGTGTTTAATAATAATAATAATAATAATAATAATAATAACCATCATCATCATCATCATCATCCTTGCATGTATTGGGCCTAGTGGCCCGTTACGGTCTCTTGGCAAAGCTTGAACGGTCTGCCCAAGGATCTCTTCCCACAGGACGGTAATTTAAAATTTGGCGTGGAATTCTAGAACGAGGCATTCTGATGACATGTGATCTCCAGTTTTGTCTGTATTTCTGTAGGTATTCCGTAATCGGTTCAATCTGCAGTTCTTTCATAATGTCAAAATTTCTAATGTGATCCATTCTCGTGTATCCCGCTGTACGACGCATAAATCTCATTTCTGCCGCCGTTAATCTTTGTGAATCAATATTACGAATCGTCCAAGCTTCACTACAAAAAGAGAGTAGGTAGGTCTGGCCAATGTTTTATAAATTCTGGTGCGAGTGTGTTTTTGTGCTAAGATTGGTTTGAATATCTGATTAATTATCCCCATTGCTCTGTTGAATTTAAGAATTTTCTCATTCAAATCCTTTTCTTCTTCATATGAAATTTGGTAACCGAGATAACTAAAATTTTGTACTTGTTAGATGATCTTATTATTGATACAAATTTTGCTACGGACTGGTTCCTTTCCTAAAAAAGCCATCACTTTAGATTTATCAGTTGAAATTTCAATATTGAAACTTTCTGCCATTTGATTAAAGTTGTAAACTAAACGTTGTAAATTATCTTCTGAAGTTGCCATAAACACAATATCATCAGCAAATAATAAGGTATCTATTTGGGACAAACGACTTATCGGTATACTTCCATGTGGTTTCAATCTCCATTCCTTAATAATGTGATTCATGCATATTATAAATAGTAGAGGAGATAAACTACAACCCTGTCTCACTCCTTGATTTATTCGTTTCCATTCTGAATATTTGTTTTCAATCCTAACCTGTATATGATTATTATTATAAATATTGTAAACAGCTGTTATTAATTGATTTGGAATACCATCATGTGCGAAAATATACAATAATAAGTTCATGCATATGTATATACACTTTTTGCTGGTTGAGTGGAAGAGAAGGCCTTACGGCCTTAACTCTGCCAGCTAAAATAAATCATTATTATTATTATTATTATTATTATTATTATTATTATTATTATAATTTGTTTCTATCTACTCTGTCGAAGGCTTTCTTCATATCAATAAATGCCAGGTGGGTTTCAATATTAAATTCTCTATGTTTTTCGATCAAAAGCTACAGTGTAAAATATAATAATAATAATAATAATAATAATAATAATAATAATAATAATAATAATAATAATAATTCGTATATCCATCATATTCCATTGTTTTCTGAATTTTGAGAAGCGAAAACTCTGATGTTCAATTTACCTAATGGAGAAATGGGTTCTTGTAAAACAGCCTATACGTGAACAATCCACAGTTGAAGCGGCGAGCGGCACTTCACTTTGTGGAGCAGTGGTGGTGCTTTTCTACAGCAGCGTTGCTATTTCCTTCCTCCGCATATGTGTAAGTGTGCTCAAGGAGCGTGCAATGTAATAAACAGGCCGTGTGCACTACATTCCAAACAAGGACGAACGCGTGCATGCGGCCAAAAGTGGCGCAAGTCACTCCACCGCAAAACACCTTTTGTTACGATTCGTGAATAATTCCCAACTTTCTAAGCTTTTTTCTAGTTTGAATATAAGACCAATGCGATTGATATTCACGTACGTATCTGCATTGGTTTAGTAAGAGGCCTACATCGCTTGTATTGGTTTCGTAAAGGCATCTAATGAAGCGAGACGTTCTCGGATAGAATATGCAAGAAGTTTTGTTTCTATTGTAGCTATGTGTAATATAGCCTACGTAAGAGAGATTATAGGTAATGTATATGCTAGTAATATTTCCAGAACTTCAAGGGGATGCACATCTTTCGTTAGTGTAATTGTACTATATTTCAACATTTTTTCCCTCAGAATCTATAGGTACACGTTTCGTTAGTATAATTTTATTATATTGCTACATTTTTCCCTCAGAATCCTTAGGTCCACTGAAAATAAATGTTGTGCGAGATCGTGCGTATTTGCTTGGTTTCCGCACAAAACCAATCCGCGGAAAGTCTAAAATTCCACATTCAGTATTCCCAACCTAACACACATAACAATTTCCCTCTTCTTACCGCTTAAGTGACATATTGATTTTACTGCTTTAGGCTTTTAACATATTATTTTTAGAGACGTTCAATATATTAATAATTATAAATTGGAAACTTACCACTGCAATTTCACCTAAATTGCACTGTTAATTATTGTTTTTAAATATTTGCAAAAATTAAGTAAACTCTACAACTCCACTAAAGTTACTGCATTCGTGATGCAAGTAACATTAAGGAAGCCGTGAAAAAATCAACAAGATTCCAGACTCATCATAGACTGGGGGGGGGGGGAAGACAGTTGTATATCACGGCCTGCTGGAGTATAGTAAACAAAGAAAACATTTTAAAGCAACAATGTTGAAGGTAGATATGTTTGTTTTGCAAATTTGCCGTCATTGAACAGAAACCAAGATGGAGATTTCATTGCAACTAATTAGAAATTCCTCTTTCAGGTATGTAATAAACGATCTTCGCACAAAATAATGTACGATACAAGAGCGGTATGTTTTCTTTCAATTCTCGGAAATTAAAAAAGCTTAACTACGTTTCGCTTTTTCAAACTTTTCCTCGAACATGAAAACTTCAACATACCGCTCTTGTAACGCATATTACTATTGCCATTCTTAACATACACTATGTGCACGTCACTAAGCAACAGTAATTTTTTTTAATCCTAGTAACTTAGTTACTATTTAGGCTAAAACATTATGGAAATTTGTGTAATATTCTATTCAATGTGGCAGCGTTTAGTCCTACATGAAAAATTACTCAAATACTTTAATTCTGATGTGATTCTTATTTTCAGGCATTTCTAATAAGCATGCCTACAAAATAGAGTAAAATCTCTGACATGCCAGTTCAAAAATATATATTTTTTTATTTCAAATATCATATTAAATTTTCTTAAAGAACTCGATAAATATTCTTTTTTTAAATAAACTATGTAGTCTGTCATCAGACATGGAAAACCGCCTGTATTACGTGCTCATACTACAAGCAATACAAATTCAACGAAGTTAATTTATCAGCAAGATAAAATGCAATCATCGCTCTTAAGGAAATGGTTCTTGAGAACACACAGTGCTGGCGTTTTGACATCCCTGCTCTACATGAGAGATTTTAAGGTTTTAGACTATGTTGTTCACACAGGAGAACTATACATGCAAGCAAAGTTTCATTAAAATATCTCAAGTACTTTTTGAGTTATCAGGTAAACGCTGTCGGCTAAACAAAATACTCCACTTACTTACTTAGTTACAAATCGATTTTAGAGAACTTGGAGGTTCATTGCCGCCCTCACATAAGCCCGCCATCGGTCTCTATCCTGAGCAAGATTTAGTCCAGTCTCTAGCATCATATCCTACCTCCCTCAAATCCATTTTAATATTACCTATGTCTCGACCTCTCCAAAGGTTTTTTTCTCTCCCGTCTCCCAACTAATGACATGCATTTCTGGATTCGCCCATACGTGCTACATGTTCCGCCCAAAATACTTCACTAATTTTCATAACTTAAAAAAAATCTATTCTGTTTTCAAAACACAATAAAACTGCTTAGTGATATGCGTATAGATAGTGTAGGCTATATTAGGTATGTCAATTTTTGTTTCCAAAGAACCTATATTATATCCTGATAAGAAATGTTGAAGTATAGTAAAATTACACTAGGGAAAGGTAACCCCCCCCCTTAAAGTTCTGGAAATATTGGTAGCATAATATTACCTATCTTTTTATGGATATTAGACTTACAGTACCTCCTCCCTTAAGTGTTTAGGACATTAAATTCGTAATCTATTTGCTATAGTTCAAGGATAACTACAGTAGAAGATATTATACATTTTCTAGAAATTTCCTTCCTTCTTGGTATTTTGTATTTTGCAGTAGCACTATTAGGTCGTATTGTCAGAAATCTGACGACATTGTGGCGTCAACTAAACGAATGTGTTTGCAGAATCTTCTACTCGTGTGTGATTATACTGATACTAATTTGATGAAAAATTAAATTTTATTTAGGTTGCTTTGGTAACGTCTATTTTTTCGAAATATAACAAAACAAACATATTCAAGTATTTTTTCACGGATTATTTAGTTCTTTGTAAATTTACTTCTCAAAATAATTGTTTACGTATTTTCAGACGCAAATTATCATTTTTAGTGCCACTATGAATGCAGTAGAGAGTCTGCCAATGTGTTCAAAACATTAAATTTAGATCTAAACTATCTTCATTATGGAAGTATTAATAATTCAAGCAAGAGCGATAAATAGTTGTTTTGTAATAGTAATTTTACATAAGTAAGTAGCGTTCTTGTGCTTAGATAAACTTCATTTTAGCAAAGTTTAAGTGTCTAAAGTCAGCTCTTAAGAGCAACAGAAATATAATACCCATATTTATAAAATGTAAAGACTCCTGTGATAAGTTTCCTCTTTTCGTATCATTATGTTACATTGTCAACAATGTATTTATTATTGTTATTGCTTCTCCAAATACACAGTTACCTTATTTATCCATAAGCATATTAGGGTGAGTTACTACATCAAAACTGTATGAAAATACATACCCTATACTACAAGTTGTAATATAAAAATTATATTAGCAGTTATGATGAAAAATTTGGAGCTGTCTAATAAAGCAATGTAGAAAATTAACGAAAAGTTTATAGCAACATCCTCTTTTGAACACTGGACAATAAATTAATGTTACACTAAGCTATATAATGCGTGATGATAATAATATTGCTGTCTTTATAAAAGTGGACAGTGGAATATTAGATGATACATTATACTTGTGGTTTCCTTTCCAGCTTCGATACTCAACCTACATGGTGATGAAGATAGAGTTAATAACGTGATACCAAGGGGATTTTGATTAGTTAGAAGTCAATAACGTATTGTCAACATGAAATATATGAACGAACTCTTATTTAAAAAGAAACCTTTAGTTAATCAATATAAAATTAATTTTAAGAAGTTCAGAATATGGAGCAATATTTCTGTAAACTTAATTGCAAAGTTAACAATTTTCGAGATCATAAACGTATCCCTTTTAACTTCATATTTATTGTCCTCCCATGAATGGCTTGTAGAATATAAAGGGCAATCAATAAATTTCCGGACTTTCTTCTATCTAGGTAACATACAGGACATAGGAAACGAAGAAGTTATCAAGAACTAGGAAAACGCCTGAAATCTATACTAAATGTATCACTTGAAAGTCAGAGATGAAGACTAACCATAAGGCGTAAAATGGGGAGATTCCAGGAAAAACCGCAATAGGTCCTTGACATCACAAAATCACGTGTAGAAGCTCAGTTCTTAAAGACAATCTGACGCTGTTTGATAGACTGAATCAACAGACATGGAAGCAATGATCTTTAGTGACACGCGCATGTGTTTTTAACAGCACAATAAATACAAGTGCAGTTCGGAAATATATTGATTCCACCTTATTAACTTACAAGTTCCCATATATAGGCTACACAAAGAAAACTGTATAATAAAATAAATCTATTAGTTCTTATATTGAAACTTTAATAAATACGAGAAAAATACTCTCCGCGAAAATAATATGTAACTGTGTCCATAATGATGTCTGTGAGATTACTATGACAATCTTAACATACAATGGAATACAATCAAAATCCGCTAAGGAAAAAGTGATTTATATGAAGCATTAAGAATAAACTATACCAAGGAAGAGTGTATTTTCCAGGAACGAGATTCTTGAAACAGTTTGTAGCTCCTAAAAAATTATACAAATTTCGGAATAAAAAGTAACAAAAAATATATTATACATCAGTAGATAGCGTTTTATAGCTCTATTCGGTACAAATATTATATCACAAAGGAAAGCTGTTAGACACAGATATACTTTCGAATTATGTAAAGAATTTTTTTTTTCCTATGAGATAAGTGAATTGATTTTTGGTCATGTTTCCCACACTTTTCAAGGACTTTCGCTGAACGGTACTTCGCGGCGGCGATGTTCGACTGTTAATAACCGCTGCTCCGAACGTGATACGTCAGCTGATCCTTGAGGTGAAGTTCCGCAGTCACGCGAAGTTAAAACTTGACACAGTTCGACTTTCTCAGAGATTTGAATTTTTATTCAAACACGAATTGACATTTGTCTTCATGTCTTAGTCTTCTATCAGCAAAAACCATTATAGTTATTTTAACTGTGTCATATTTGTTTACGATATTTCAAGGTCGGCACATGAAAGTAATAATGATAATGATGGGATAACATTCAAGATACTCCATTTCCGTGGATATTTGACGTTAACTTTGCCCGAAGACTTACTTCGCTTTTATGTGATATACAGAGAATTATTTTCTTTCAACGTAAGGAAGTACTTAACCACATTATGGAATATATCAATAATAATAATAATAATAATAATAATAATAATAATAATAGTTTTATTTTCCCTGGCAGAGTTAAGGCCATCAGGCCTTCTCTTCCACTCAACCAGGATCAAATCACATACAGAAAAAATACATATCGGTATACAAATATGAACTTAAAAATAATAATAATAAACAAAATTGAGTAAAAAAGAGAGATTGAATACATAATCACAAACAGAAAAATACATTCTAGTATACAAGTATTAACTTAAAAGAAAAAAAAAATAATACATATGAATATAATCTCACAACTAAAGGAATAGTACAATTAGTATGATCAGCACAGCACGTGTTACATTGAGACAATGGCATTAATACGCACCTAACCAGGAATTTTTAATAGTAGTAGTAGTAGTATTTATTTAACATGGTAATAGGATATTTTTAACTCCTTTTCACTTACTGAATCTCCATCCGATTGCCTCTTTCACTTGTGAGGAAGTTTACAGGATATTTCAGATATAAGTACTTCAACTACACAAGAATTTAGTAAATGCATCTATTACCATGAATATTATTACCCTTATTATTATCATCTTCATATACTCTGACTGAGGTTCTGGCTGATAGGTATATCTATAATCAGGCAGCACATCTCATTTTACGACAATGTGTGAGAGAAAGAACATTGTTTGCATACATCTGAAGTCTGATTAGTGTAATATGTTAATGTAATGGAGGTGGTAAGGAACTGGCCACCATACCCCATTATCTCCTGGCTTAGTTGAATCATGAGTGATGCCTTATTGGTGTCCATTATAAACTTCAAACCTGTCTTCGGACTTTTGTCTAAACACAAACACATCATAATTTTTTATTATTATCATCATCAATATTGTTATTATTATATTATAATTATCCTTATTATTATTAGCCTTATTATTATTATTATTACCATTAATATTATTATTATTATTATTATTATAATTATTGATCCAAAATTATTTCATTTTGTGTTATTAATATAAATATACAGTATATATTAGCACTTATTACTACATACAATACAAATAATAATAATATGCGTTACAAGAGCGGTATGTTGAAGTTTTCATGTTCGACGAAAAGTTTGAAAAAGCGAAACGTATTTGAGCAGTTGTAGAGTTTACTTAATTTTTGCAAATATTTAAAAACAATAATTAACAGTGCAATTTAGGTGAAATTGCAGTGGTAAGTTTCCAATTTATAATTATTACTATTTTGAACGTCTCTAAAAATAATATGTTAAAAGCCTAAAGCAGTAAAATCAATATGTCACTTAAGCGGTAAGAAGAGGGAAATTGTTATGTGTGTTAGGTTGGGAATACTGAATGTGGAATTTTAGACTTTCCGCGGATTGGTTTTGTGCGGAAACCAAGCAAATACACACGATCTCGCACAAACATATATGGACGTAGGGCTGTTCCTATGAATAACTATTTTGTGCTAAATGGAACATAACAAAGATTCAACAAAATTGTATTACAAAAATCACTACAATTAATACAAAACAGGGATAATTCCGAAAATAAAAGTATAGAATCTAGTCAAGACCAGAATATAAGTTGGAATGAATAAATATATTGAAATTAAGAAAAAAGAAAACGGAATATGAATACTAAACAATTTGCTTAATTTCTTTCTTATATTTAGGGGAGAGTCGGGTAGTATCGGACATCGGATAATATCGGACAGTAAGTTTCTTTCATCTACCACCATATGGTAGTACCTGAATGACATGGTTACGTTTCTGTGATGTATAGAGAAACGTAACCATGTCATTCAGGTACTACCATATGGTGGTAGATGAAAGAAACTCACTGTCCGATATTACCCGATGTCCCATACTATCCGACTCTCCCCTATTAAAATCAAAATTACCTAGGTCAGGATTTATTACCAATGTGGAGTTGTATAATCTTGGCCAATAACTCTGGCTATGATTATTTATTCCAGTGGTTGTGTAACATTTACGTTCAGCTAAAGGACATGTAAAATTTCTTCCGTAGGATAAACTTGTTGTTCTTGCTTATATTTCCGACGATTATTAGGATAATAATTTAATAATGTAAGTTATATTAAATGTAAATTTTATATATTCGTTCAATTTGTAAAACGTTAAAATTGGAATAAATGAAATTTGGTGGATAATCAATTGACTTGGTTTGCTATTTAAATTATCATGCTCTTTGTTTTACTTTTTTTTTTTTTAAACTTATTCTGAAAGTGATTATTTTGCTAAAAATTATTAGTGAGCTTTTTTTGGAAGATGTTCATTGTTGTATAGATGGTGTTAGGATAATTTAATTTCAACAGTGGGTTGAAATTATTTCCAATTAATGTTGTAGTACTGTAACATTCATAGTTTCTGGCTGTGTTTCTCACCATGAGAAAACTGTATAGCTTGAGGAGTTTGCCTTGAAATTGAAAGATGGCAAGTTTAACTTCAGTGTATAGGGTAAATTAGGGTCTGTTGGACAGTCGGGCATGTTGGACACTTTGTACTTTAACGTGTTACCTCGCCACTTGTGGACACCACATTCTGCTAGAAGTCAATGACAGAAGTAGCCCCACTCGTGGCTACTTCTGTCATTGACTTCTAGCAGAATGTGGTGTCCACAAGTGGCGAGGTAACACGTTAAAGTACAAAGTGTCCAACATGCCCGACTGTCCAACAGACCCTAATTTGCCCTATGCTATAAAACAGTGTCACCAATAACATATCCAAAATTCATTAATAAAATTTTGGTACACTTTTTCAACAAAAATGGATCGCAACTTCAAAATTACTCTGCATTTTTAAATAGGAAGATTATTTTACATTTTATACATTTTCTGTACGTTCACACTCAATAATAGGCCTACGTAAATTATGTAATATTCCAAATGCTTAACAAAAATTGGTAATTACCCCCTTGGTAGTAGTAAGTTGTAAATAAAAACCTAGGTAGTACGAGGATTAATATAGAATGAGTATCAGGAGGCAATAAATAAACGAATTCCATTTTGGATTCTGAGATATGTCCCAAGCTCCGAGGACACAGCCATAACGTTGACGGCCACGTCCGCTGAGAGTCTGTCATTAAGGAGGTCTGCGCGGCCTCTGTCAGACACAACACGTACTGCGTGACCATGACCAACGCCACGGACTCAGGGGCGGGAGAGGCATCACATGATGAAACATCAGGCTTTCACGACGCTCGTGTGTTCATGCGCTTTTCAAGAGTTTAGACTTGAGGCCCATTCACAATGAAAATTAAACATAACCGTAACATAAACAGAGAAGTTTGCGGCCAGGCTACCAAATGGGATCATTCACAATGATTCACATAAACATTGACATTAACATTGCCGTTAGACGTTAACATGAAAGTTTGCGAACTCCAAACTTCCATGCTTATGCTTACGTGATTTGCAAACAGAACACAATCGTGGAGCGCTGAAGTATACGACAGAATATGAGGAAATGGCGTCGTTGTTATGTTTCCATGGTTACCAAGTATGTTTGCTGTTATATTTATGTTCCCATCGTGAATGATGGTATGACTTCTTGATTTTACCGTAACGTTTATATTCGTAAGTTAACGTTTACGTTATGTTTAATTTTCATTGTGAACGAGTGTGAATTCTCTCCGACAATATACAACTACTTACAGCTTCCATCGTGAGGGTTCTACCGCTTCAGTCCTCAAAATAGTCACGAAGCGTAACAAAATGTACGTAAACTTCAACGGACAGTTTAATAACGTAAACTACTAAATAGTACATTATGCAACGAGCCTATAATGGTAGTAATTAAGACGCGAGTATGTTTATGAAACGAGCGAAAGCGAGTTTCATAATTTTCATACAAGCGTCTTAATTACCATTATAGGCAAGTTTCATACGACTTTTTATGCTCGATCATATTTCTAACTTGAAATTATTCATAAGTATTCATGTTATTCTTATCTGACTGGGGAGCGGAACTGACCTCGTACAATATCTCGTAAATTGTGAGATGTGCGCAGATGCGAAAGTATTGATTTTTTCCGAGAAACAAATGTCATTGATCTTGATATAATCTAGAGAGTAAAATAAACATTAATCTTGATATAACCTTGAAATTGATTTAGACATTGAAAAACGAGATGACAAATTGAATTTATTTTAATATTATTTACAATTAACGCTAATTATTATAGTAACAGAACATAACCTTCTGCGACAGTATTGGATTTCCAGACTCCGTGACGTTTCGCTAGTTGTCTTTCGATTGCATATCCGAGAATAATCGATACTTGCGCTTTCATATTGCTACAATGGTGTTTTCTAATTGGTGGAACACCTGAACTTTAATGAATAGGTGTACTTTAATGAGGTCTATTAAAGGGCTGCTACCAGGTGTATAATTACTATATTTCGGCATGGTCGAGCATAGAATATTAAATCAAACACATTTTGACGTATAACATACATATTGGACCTCCATTAATAGAAAAAATGGAAGGATTTGGTGGAGCGGAAATTACGCTGACGTCATTAGACTTCGATCGCCATGAAAATGTTTGTATCATACTTACGGACCGAATTTTTTAGTAGTAGCGATACGTGCGAAATTTTATGCAATTACTTTCTTTGTTACATTTACCCTACCTGATACTTGAAATAAGTACCATATTTAGGCCTAAGCAAAGTAAACTTGCCAAATAACGCGAAATTTACATTATTGTACGAAATATGTCAATAACCACAAAATATGCCCCTTCTATAGCAAAAAATTCGAATGCATTCATTCCTAGTGTTCTGCTCAAGGGCGGGTCTTTCACTGCAAACCCAGCATTCTCCAGTATTTCATATTTTCTGCCTTCCTCTAGTCTCCGCACATGATCCATATATCTTAATGTCGTCTATCGTCTGATATCTTCTCCCGTTCACCATTCCTTCCAGTGCATCCTTCAGTGTACCAAAATTATATCCAGTATTGTTAAAAACATGTTTGTGACTTTTGTTTCAGCCAATTTTTCGATCGCCAATATTTCTGCATTTTCTCTATAGATATTGTGTACACTCACTTTTCTATCTTCATGAGTATCGAAAAAAATATATATTAGTAGAGTCAGAAAGTACCGGGACTTCGGGTGGCAACGCCATGCTCTATAGGCAACATCTCTGCCTTGTCCGTGTGGTATATGACCTACTCTCCAGGCGTATCGGCTGCGCACGAGAATGGGAAAGACTAACAAAACTGTATGTAATCTTTTTCTGACATAGACTACTAAAGTGTATCTTAAAACAAAAAGAGAAAAAAAAAAAAATTCATTGGTTTTACACCATATTAAATTGCGCAATAGTCAGGTGAGTATCATCCTCTCTTCTTACCTACTTACAAATGGCTTTTAGAGAAACCGGAGGTTCATTACCGCCCTCATATAAGCACGCCATCTGTTCCTATCCTCAACAAAATTAATCCAGTCCCTACCATCATATCCCATCTCCCTCAGATCCATTTTAATATTATCCTCTCATCTTCTGCGTTATGTAACTTTCTCCATTTTCCGTGAGAATCAAAGTTTCACAACCATATGCGAAACATCCGATAGACCTAATATAACTGATTTCAGTATTTTTTTAAAGCAGACTAGATCACAAAAGCTTCTCAACCGAATAACAGCAGGCATTTCCCATACTTATTCTGCGCTTAATTTCCTCTCGAGTGTCATTTATATTTGTTATCCTTGCTCCAAGATATTTGAATTTTTCCACCTTCTCAAAGGTTAAATTTTTCAATTTTTATATGTCCTTTGCCCTTAACAGTAGAAATTACTGTATTAGTTAGGACATTAATTTTAAGGTGCGGTATGATAAGTTGTGCAATCTACATTCTGTGTTATTCTTAGTTTTAATTCATGCAATAGTTTGCAGTCCAGATGTAATTATCACCCGTGTGAGTGAGTAGGAAAACGTGATAGCACACAACAGCTTGTTAGGATTAGCTCACCTAGTGAGGAGATAAAAAACCAGGAGCCTTTGTCTTCTTGGTATTTTATAGGCTTTTTTATTTAATCCAAGACCATTCGTGAATCTATACTAATAATAAATCTGTAGCCAAAATTTTTCTGGTAATTTTCGATTTTCCAAAAAAATGTATAATTAACCATCCTGAAACCGAAAATCGCTTTTTTGAAATTTTTGTTTGTATGTCTGTCTGTCTGTCTGGATGTTTGTTACCTTTTCACGCGATAATGGCTGAACCGATTTATATGAATTGAAATATAAATTAAGTTCGTTGTAACTTAGATTTTAGGCTATATGGCATTCAAAATATTTTATTTAAAAGGGGGGTTATAAGGGGACTTGAATTAAATAAATCGAAATATCTCCCTTATTATTAATTTTCGTGAACAATGTTACATAACAAAAGTTTTTTTAAAGGTGATTTCCGATAAGTTTTATTCTATGCAACATTTTGATAGGACCGATATTTAATGAGATAAATGAGTTTTAAAATTAAAATAACGCCATCTAAGGCGCTGCAATTAAATAAAAACAAATGACTTCGTCTATAAGGGGCCTTGGACAACAACATGTATAATTAACCATCCTGAAACCGAAAATCGCTTTTTTGAAATTTTTGTTTGCATGTCTGTCTGTCTGTCTGGATGTTTGTTACCTTTTCAAGCGATAATGGCTGAACCGATTTATAAGAAAATTGAAATATAAATTAAGTTCGTTGTAACTTAGATTTTAGGCCTATATGACATTCAAAATATTTTATTTAAAAGGGTGGTTATAAGGGGGCTTGAATTAAATAAATCGAAATATCTCCCTTATTTTAATTTTCGTGAACAATGTTACATAACAAAAGTTTTTTTAAAGGTGATTTCCGATAAGTTTTATTTGATAGGACTGATATTTAATGAGATAAATGAGTTTTAAAATTAAAATAACGCCATGTAAGGCGCTGCAATTAAATAAAAACAAATGACTTCGTCTATAAGGGTTCTTGGACAACAACATGTATAATTAACCATCCTGAAACCGAAAATCCCTTTTTTGACTTTTTTGTTTGTATGTCTGTCTGTCTGTCTGTCTGGATGTTCCCTGAACCAAATGATCATATTTTAATTATTTGCATGTAATAACAATTAAGAAATATGTTAAAGGAATTATCATTACACCAAATGAGTGATCTCTGGACCAAAATGATCGCATTTTAATTATTTATATACAATTTAAATTAAGTGGCATATTAAACGATTTATCCTTCTATCAAACACGAAAGTTCCCTGGACCAGATGTCCTATTTTAAGTATGTAATGACTTTATATTTATTTCTAACAAGTGCAGCGGAGCGCATGGGTACAGCTAGTAATAAATAATTTAGCTGAAAGTGCCAGCCAACTAAATTGGCACAGTTTTCAAAATAATCAATAGGGCCTATAGAAGAGTAAAGCGAATTTCAATATTGAAATAGGTTATTTATTTTTGTACCGATATATCTATATTATTACATCTGTCTGAAGTGAAAGGCACAGCTACCGCTGTATTGTAGGCCTAAGGCATTCCTATGAGAGCCCATATTGAAATTTCAGTGAAGACAGACGCGTGTGTTGTACGTAACACTGCATCAGAATTAAATTATTCCAATTTGAAATTGATTCTAGAAATTGAAGGGTCACGACTCGAGCAGCATTTTGTTTACAATTTCAATTTAGCGTCGCGTATTGGAATATTTTCACGTTGCTTACGTTATGTTTATAAAGCCGCCCCTTCATGAGCTCGCCGCAGATATAACAAGGGCCAGTCAGTAATAGAAATAAAGGACCTTGGCCTCAAAGATTGCTCTTCTCACATAGGCTGCATCAGCCACACCTCAGGGTGGAGAATGAAAAGCTGCATTGTAATAATGTGGGAAGGAATGTCTTCGTTTTTTCATTTACAGGCTTGCACAATGTCACTGTTATGATTTTTAGGAGGGTAGTCAGGCCTAGTTGTGGGTGTCACAAGCGCAAATATAATGCAATGATAAATTGTGATGTTCTACATCTACAGGTTTTTATCACACATTTAACAATTTTAGTGAGATACAAATCTGGCTTTCAGGTAGTAGCTCTCTGTAAAGCAGGTTTGAATAATTTCAAGGAAAAATTGTTCCGGGGCCGGGTATCGATCCCGGGACCCTTCGCTTAGCGCGCGAACGCTCTTCCGACTGAGCTACCCCAGGAACTATACACGACAACTTCACAATTTTTCCTTTGTACCCACACGACTCAAATGAGCTGACAAGACGCCAGAACTCAACTATGAGTGCACACAAATACTCTGTGTGACTTAAATTGTGGCTTTCTGTTAACGTACCTTCAGTAACGAATGTATTATGCAAATCTGGCTTTCAGGTAGTAGCTCCCTGTAAAGCAGGTTTGAATAATTTCAAGGAAAAATTGTTCTGGGGCCGGGTATCGATCCCGGGACCCTTCGCTTAGCGCGCGAACGCTCTTCCGACTGAGCTACCCTAGGAACTGTACACGACATCGTCACGCGCTAAGCGAAGGGTTCCGGGATCGATACCCGGCCCCGGAACAATTTTTCCTTGAAATTATTCAAATTTTAGTGAGAGACTGGAAATAAAAGCAATACATCAGTTTTTTTGTTTTTTCTTCTCTTCTCAGTTTATTCTACTTGTTTTCTCAAATGTTGCCCTCCTCTTTGTACAGTACAGACATTAGTTTCCTCGCACTTTCTATTTTTAACTTTTATAAGAAAACTAATTGAATAATGATAACATTCAATAATTTATTTTTAACAGGGTTAATTGTAATTAAAATTATTATTATAATTATTATCGTATGATTTATATATCTTCATGTCGTTTATCATCTGATATCTTCTTCTGCCCCGAACTCTTCTCCCGTTCACCATACCTTCCAGTGCATCCTTCAGTAGGCAGTTTCTTCTCAATCAGTGACCCAACCAATTCCTTTTCCTCTTCCTGATCAGTTTTAGCATCATTGTTGCATCATTCATCTCTCTTTCCAACACAGCATCATTTTTTATTCTGTCTGTCCATTTCTCACACTCCATTCTTCTCCATATCCACATTTCAAATTATATTCTCTTCTCTTCACTTCCTCGTAATGTCCATGCTTCTGCCCCATACAATGCCACAGTCCACAAAAAGCACTTTACTAGTCTCGTCCTTAGTTCTTTCTCCAGAGGTCCGCAGATGCTCCTTTTCTATTAAAAGCTTCCTTTGCCATTGCTTTCCTCCTTTTGATTTCCTGGCAGCAGCTCATGTTACTGCTTACAGTACACCCCAAGTAATTGAAGCTGTCCACTTGCTCTACTGCCTCATTTAGAATTCGCACATTTACCTTCTTTATTTTTCCTCCAACAACCATAGTCTTCGTCTTGTTTGCATTTATCTTCATTCTATATTGCTCACAGTTGTCATTTAGCTCCAGTAGCATATCTCTTAGTATCGTCTCCTCCTCTGTTAACATCGCCATATAATCAGCAAATCTTATGCACTTGATTCTTCTTTCTCCTACTATCACTCCTCCCATGTTCTGAAAACAGTTTTTCACCAAATTTTCCAAGTAGATGTTGGATAGGATAGGATAGGTGATAAAGGACATCCCTGTCGTACTTCTCTCCATATTATTATTATTATTATTATTATTATTATTATTATTATTATTATTATTATTATTATTATTATTACTATTATTATTACCGTTATCAATATTATTATTATCATTATAATTATTATTACTATCATCATCATTATCATTATTACTATTATTACCGTTATCAATATTATTATTATTATTATTATTACCGTTATAAATATTATTATTATTATCATTAGGCCTATAATTATTATTACTATCATTATCATTATTGCTATTATGACCGTTATCAATATTATTACTATTATTATTATCATTATAATTATTATTACTATCATTATCAGTATCATTATTATTACTATTATTACCGTTATCAATATTATTACTATTATTATTATTATCATTATAATTATTATTACTATCATTATCATTATCATTATTGCTACTATTACCGTTATCAATATTATTATTATTATTATTATTATTATAATTATTATTATTATTATATCATTACTATTATTGTTATTATTATTATTGTTATTATTATTATTATTGTTATTATTATTATTATTATTATTATTATTATTATTATTATTATTATTATTATTATTATACTTTCCTTTCCATTAATTAAATGTCTGCGATTTTTTTACGGACTGCAGAACTTAAGGCTCCACGACTCAGAAGAAAATGAGCATTACGTGTTGTAAAATGAACACGCTTAAAAGGATGCTGTCAGCCGTGCAGAGAAAGGTCGTAGCCGCGAACCAGACGTGTCATGGTGCAAACTGCACTGTGAAAGGTTAACAGCACGTCGCTCCGTCGTATGATCCCCTCGGCTCGGCTCGTTCAACAAAGCGAGATCGAGCGTGATCTTCTCGACGTAACTTGGTTCTTGTTACCCGAAAACAAAGACTTGTCTGAGATCCGCCATTAATCTTCACGCCGATGGACCATAAATACCCGTGTAATTAATTGTTTCGTGTACAGTCTTCCAAACTGATATTATCCTGGTCAATGCACTGAAATCACGTTCTCCGACACTCATTTAAGTTAATTTGTTCGCTTTACAACAATGTGTTACAATATTCTTAGGTTAAGCTGGTGGATAAACACTAGAAAAACCATAAAAATTAAAAAAAAACAAGGGAGGAACTTGTCATATTTCGCCTAAATATAACCCATAAACACCTAGAGCCCATATGTGTAGAGAAGAGTTGTGTAAAAAAAGAAGGATGCTAGTAAGAAAATGTGATCAAGAATACTAAAGAATGTGCAAAACATACATAAAATTCTAAAATGTCTAAGGGTCATTACATCGTCACTCATATTATTTTATAATTGGTTATCAAAAAATCCTTCTTACTCTGTTGTTGAGTTTTTAACATAAATTCGCATGAACTTGTTTTTTAAAATAAATTTATTTACATTTTGTTAGTATTAAGGGTAATATATTACGTGGGGATTGTTTTAATTATTTTTAGTTTTAATATAAGCTTATTTTGTGCTTTCAAATGTATCATGTATGACGAACTTTAATGTATCTTTAATAAATAAATTTAGTTACTTTTGTAGAATTTAATTATCGTGTGCGATTTCTTTTAATTAATTTTATTTATATGTTGTGGTTTTCAAATGTATCATATATGACAAAGCCTATTACTTGTACAAGGACCAATCAACAAGTTTCCGCACTACCCTGAATGTATGTAACACAATGCCCATAGGAAACGGAGAAGTTCTCTAGAACCAGGGAAACGCCTGGAATCTACACTAAATGCATCACTTGAAAGGCAAAGAAGAAGACTAGCCATAAGGCGTATATGGAGAGATTCCAGGAAAAATCACACCAGATCCTTGACATGTTCGCACAAATTCACGTGTAGCAGCTCAGTTTTTAAAGACAATCTGACGCTGTTTAACAGTCATGGAAGCAATGATCTTCAGTGACACTCGCATGTATGTTTAACGGTACAATAAATACAAGTGCAGTTCGGAAATACGTTGATTGCACCTTGTATGTTTAAAGGCCTAATAAATTTAATTGGATTGAATTGAATCAAAATGTAACAACTCTATCCACACATTCTCAATTACACAGTTTCTGTTTTTAATTGTCTATTTTCACTTTATAAGGCATTTCACTGCCCAATAGAAAGGCTGAAAATAGGTGTGCAGCTATTTGAGAAATCATAATTTATTAATAAGAAAAATAAATAAAGTGCTGTCACCCACATTACAAGACAAGAACATGGATGGATAATGTATGTATACAAAATAATGGCAAACTCTGCTCTTTTAAAAACTGAAGAAATGTGTTTTTTTTCTGTTGGACATCACAATATAATGGTGATAACTGGGTAGGAATATAATTCCTGTAGAATATATATTTAAATTATAAAAAATCTGCTAGATTTTTGTCACTCACATTACAGTTTTCCGTCACTCACATTACTTGGTCAGAATTACTTAGTACAAAAATTATTTTGAAGCACAATTTATGCTAAAAAGATATTGAAATATATCAATAACACATTATAGGCTAAATGAGATGAAAAGCAATAAGGCTATAGTACTTAAAACGGTATATAATGTCTATCTTAGTGTAACGTTACCGATTTTATTGCTTAACTCAGGGCTTCGGAGAAACCAAATCTTAAAAGAGTTTACTTAATCACGATTATACGATAAGAAAATACAAACCTTAAAATCACTGAAATTTGCATAAAAAATCAAGCAGCAATTTATGATATCTTGAAGTTCAGTTTCAAAAGGAAAACGGTTTCCCACCAAAATATCCTTGTAAATAGGAAGTGACAGGTTAGGCAACGATCAAAATAAAAATCTTACTTTGTCTCGTAATTTTAAAACTTTGATGAACTGTCCCAAATATCAATTGCTTAAATATTTCCAAAGTTTGGTAATTTTCTACAAATATCTGCTTTAGACATATAAATTTATATAAACTTACACATGATTGTTATTAAATACATAAAAATTTAATTTAACAGTAGATTTAGACAAGTGGAATTCTGACATTGCTTTGATTCCCGACTATGGATTCTCTTTTATTTAAATATGCTGGCCGTACTTTTGTATTCTTACAGTCTAAAAGACATCTTATCCTTTCAACATTAACATCCGTATCTTAATTTTGCTCTGCTACTTGTTTCTCTCTTTCTTAGCCACTCTCATCCAATTTCATCTCAGCTCGTCACTACTCTTTTCCCCCCCCCCCCACAACGAAATCTTTTTGGAACCATTTTTATTTGTCGTTGCTATCGCTGTTTTTGTGACATATCCAAATAGAAGCAGAAGATAACTTCTTAAGTGACGCTGCAAAACCCGGTAGCCAAGGCTGTCATACGCAATTATGTTGTCAGTTGTGTGTTTATTCACAAGCTTTGTATTCCTTTGGCGTCTTTGTAACGCAATGGCGAATTGCAGACAGACTGTCATGATAATAAAATTGTTCAACTATTGTCAAGAGGGTGTCAAAAATAAGGCATGAGACACATAGCAGGTCTATTATGTAGCTTTGTAGCAGGATGGATAAAGAGTAAAGATGTCTGTGCACACACATAATTAAGGTTCACGGGAGGCAGGGAGGAAGAGTTCTCTTGCATCTTTTACAGCGGCACTAGAAGGATGTTGTTCATCAGTGTCACATTGTGGTCATCTTTCATTCCCGAGAAAGAAGGGTATGAAAGGATACGAAAGCAGTTCTGAAGTTTGGAAAATATAAAAAATTCCGTTTTCACACGGTCTTAAATCAGGGTTTTACCGTCTGTAATCTGTTCTCAAGTAGAAACTACTGATTGATATCGCAAATATCTAAGTAGCTTTAGAGAAATTAAATGATACAGGACTTGGACCGTGAGCGTCAGTCTCATTCTGTTTCTGTTGTGACAATGAGAATCTATTTTGCATTGTATTGCAGTGTTCAAACAGGCACGAAATATTGAAATGAAAGATCGTAAACACGATATTACACAAACAAGCACGACAAATCGCACTCCCATTAAAATAGTGTTATAACTCGGAAACTGTGATTCGTAAAAAATAATATAGTGCTTCCTAGTAAAGTACTACTACCATAAAAATTTTAAAATATTTTAGTAATCCAGATATCAAAACCTTTGATAATTCGATATTTTATTATTAGAATTTCATACCTCGAACCAGTAAAATACCGTAATGTGGTAAATTACTGTACTTACGAAAATAATCCGGTCCACACCTGTGGAGTAACGGTCAGCGCGTCTGGCTGCGAAACCAGCAGGCCCGAGTTCGAATCCCTGTCGGGGCAAGTTACCTGGTTGAGATTTTTTCGGGGTTTTCCCTGAACCCAATTTGAGCAAATGCTGGGTAACTTTCGGTGCTGGACCCCGTACTCATTTTACCGGAATTATCACCTTCATCTCATTCAGACGCTAAATAACCTAAGATGTTGATACAGCTCATAAAATAACCTACTAAAAATAATCTGTAATTATCGACGTACGACAGTATTTTAATTGCGGTGCAAAATTATGTACAGAGTGAACAGGGTGGAAGTGGAATAACCCTGCAGATTGAAAGAGATGATAGGGTACAGTTAAAAGAATGGAAAAACTATATTACGTTTCGTGATTAAATGCACGGTTAATTAGAAAATTTATTCGGAAGTTTCAGCAATCTGGCAATATCGCAGCTAACATAGCCGTCTTCTTTCTCGTAATAAAAATGTAAAACGTCAACGAACTCAAGTCTGTCTCTGTATGCGAGCCTCCTTCTCTGGCTAGACGTTGCAATCTGCTCGCATCGTTCAGTGGCTTGAAATTAGTAGGGTTAAAATTAAATTTACACGAAAATCGTCCACGCTATTGAAATATGCCAGAGGGATACATGATTATTTATTAGATTTTCTACCGAAATGGAGAAAAATCACGATCCTACTCACAATAGTCACCGAATAAGAGGGTGTTAAAGATTTGGAAATTTTTTTCCCGGAAAACCATGAACTTTCCACCAATATGGTATTACACTTTTTGCTACATACAACATGAGCTATTCGTTTTGAAAATCTGCAGGATTATTTCATTTCCACCGTGTAGATTTAACAACAATAATAATAATAATAATAATAATAATAATAATAATAATAATAATAATAATAATAGTAATAATAATAATAATAATAATAATAATTATTATTATTATTATTATTATTATTATTATTATTATTATTATTATTATTATTATTATTTATTTAATCTGGCAGAGCTAAGGCCAGTAGGCCTTCTCTTCCGCCCACCCAGACTCTAATTCTAATTGAATACAATTGCTTACATAGCTATTACATTAATATCTAGACCATAAAACAACATGAAAGTAAATAATGAAAGTTAGATAAGTAATGTTAGTGTGACAATAATAAACATTGGTAAGAAATAGTTATAATAATAATAATAATAATAATAATAATAATAATAATAATAATAATAATAATAATAATAATAATAATAATACTAATAATAATAATGAAATAATTTAGATATTTATCTGTGATATATATAACCATTTAACATTGAGAAACCTGAAACAGCTATTATTGTTAACAATTGTTAGAAAAATATTTCGTTAGCCTATTCTTAAATTGGTTTGATGTCTGACAGTCCCTGACATTACTCGGTAGGGAATTCCAAAGTCGAGGAACAGCCACAGTGAAAGAAGATGACTATGAGGATGTTCGTGGGAGGGAATGGATAATATTGAGGAGTGTTATGATCGTGTGTCTAGGTTATGATGGGTGTATAAATTTTGAAAACGAGACGCAAGATAGACAGGAGTGGAGAAATGCAATATGTGAAAGAGAAGGGAAAGACAGTGGATTTTCCTACGATCTTCTAGACGGAGCCAGGACAACATTTCGAGGGATGGTGTTACGTGATCAGCCCGGCGAATATTGCAGACGAAACGGACGCACATATTATGAACACGTTGTAGTCTCTGCGCCGAAGTAACGCTTAGGTCAGTAAGCAGAATATCACAGTAATCGAAGTGGGGCATCACGAGTGTCTAACATTTTTTTCATGGAAAAGGGTAGAAAATTCTTCAATCGCCTAAACGGCTACTCATTGCTGAGGAAATAACATTGAATTTCATCAATTTTTTAGTACTTAAAAGTACTTAAAGGTAAGCTATATGTCCTCACTTAAGTGCATGACCTGGTTACAAATTCTTTGAAAGGCGATGTCACTTCGTAACAGCACTGTGACTCAAATGGTTAAGATGCGAGACTGTCTGGAGCATGGTGGAAACATTTCCACCATGGTCTGGAGATACAGATGTCATAATGCTGCGACCTTGCCCATAGTCCTCGCATCATCCGTTAAGGTTTTTTCTTGTCTCTATTTTGGTGAACGCTGCATTCCAGAAGAGTAATAGGCTCATGTACCGAGGTGAAAGGGCAGCACGTCTCGACTTAATAGACCCGCGCTCCCCTATTTTCATCCGCCGTATTGTAATCATCCCCGTGTTCCTTTACTGTAAACTGAGTCCTTCATTTAATGTTTTTATAAACTAATCTCAAGGGAATTACAATCTTTCGGATGACCATCTACAATGGGTCTTTTTCTAATACAACAATGTAAACGATTATATTCACTTGTTTTGTTCTTGTATCCAATGCCGTAATTTAAAATGAGTTGGGGAAAAGTAATGACTTTTGTTCAGGTGTGATTACAATCTTACTGTTTCTTGGAAATGTTCTATCATTGAATTTTTTTTTTTTACAAACGTTTGTACATTTGAAGCCCTTGATAGAAACTTAAAACCCATGTATCGCTAAAATTCTCGGAAAATTGCAGATACACATTCATTCACCCAATAATCGACCTGTCTGTAGGTCTCTTCAGAGTTGGGTTACTGGTGTTCAACAGAAATCTCACAGCATTATATAAACGATGCTATTAAACTGAAGCATACCGTTACAACCACTTATTATAACACAGGTATCCAGTAGAGGGGGTTCGAAGTAAAATACGATGTAAAGCCTGAGTTCTGAAAAGAACAAAGGGCTTCACAACGGAGACGTTACAACTTAATAGCAGATATCTTCCCATTAATGACAAAAAATCAAAAGTCGAAACAAATCGAAGATTACGAAACTTCGTATCTCAACTTAAAAATCTCAACAAAAGAATATTTTTACAATGGAAACAATCCACGTGATTACGGAGATTGATATGTTCTGATGGGAAAAAAATTCCAAATTTCCACATGAGTAAGCACAGAATGGGTCAAGACTTCCATTATTATTATTATTAATAATAATAATAATAATTATTATTATTATCATCATCATCATTATTATTATTATTGTTATTAGTATTATCATTATTATTATTATTATTATTACTATTATTACAAGGCAGATACAGGCGGCAACGAAAACTGCGAAGAAAACGATGATGGCAATTACGAAGAAGACACTGACAATTCTGAGGAAGACGACAGTTCTACTGTGAAGAAGACTACGACAACTGCGAAGAAAACAATTGCAAAGAAAACGGCAACAACTGAGACGAAAATGACGTGACTATCGTGAAGAAAACGACGACGAAAATCATAAAGTAGAAACTACAACAATTGCGAAAAAAAAATCTGTGACAATCGTGAAGAAAATGATGACGAAAATCGTGAAGGAAAACGACAATTGCGAAAAAATCTATGACAATCGTGAAGAAAACGATGACGGAAATCGTGAAGGAAAAGACAATTGCGAAAAATCGACGATAATCGTGAAGAAAACGATGACGAAAATCGTGAAGGAAACTACGGAAACATTTGCGAAAAAATCTACGACGACAATCGTGAAGAAAACGATGACGAAAATCGTGAAGGAAACTACGGCAACATTTGCGAAAAAATCTACGAGGACAATCGTGAAGAAAACAATGACGAAAATCGTGAAGGAAACTACGATAATTGCGAAAAATCGACGATAATCGTAAAGAAAACGATGACGAAAATCGTGAAGGAAACTACGACAATTGCAAAAAAATCTACGACGACAATCGTGAAGAAAACGATGACAAAAATCGTGAAGGAAACTACGACAATTGCAAAAAAATCTACGACGACAATCGTGAAGAAAAAGATGACGAAAATCGTGAAGGAAACTACGACAACAATTGCGAAAAGAATCTACGACGACAATCGTGAAGAAAATGATGGCGAAAATCGTGAAGGAAACTACAACAACTGCGAAAAATTTACGATAATCGTAAAGAAAGCGTTGACGAAAATCGTGAAGGAAACTACGACAATTGCAAAAAAATTTACGACGACAATCGTGAAGAAAGCGATGACGAAAATCGTGAAGGAAACTACGACAACATTGCAAAACAACTACGACGACATTCATAAAGGAAACGACGGCAATCGTGAAGGAAACTACGACAATCGTGAAGAAAACGACGACGAAAATCGTGAAGGAAACCATGATAACAATCGTGAGGAAAACCAGGACGATAATTGTGAAGATAATGACTAATACTGTGAAGACAATGACAACTAAAATTATAACACATGGTAATGGAGTTAATAAAGACAAACATGGAGATAGTTATGATGTTATGAAGATTATGATAACAATTATAATGACGGTAACGATTGTGACAGTAACAATGGCACTTGTAACCTTTCCTCCTGTTTTTGCTTAGGGGTGTTGCATCTTTACAAACTGAACCTAAATAAAATATGAAAAAGCACCATTGTAAGCAGCGCAGATCGCCGTGATTCCCAGGGTTTCTTACACCTGTTCCAATTTCGAAACATTCGCTCCGGATTAGAGGAGGAACTAATCGCGATTGCCACATGAGGTCAGCTTATGAAATGGACGTTTGTTACGATTTTTATTTCTGTTAAAATAAAAAATAAACAAAGAGGTTGAACTCTCATTTTATGCCCTGAAGTCGATAATCGTGATCGACCTCGCCTCGACTGTCGACTCCTCCTATCTCGATCCCGATGTTCATTCACTTTCCATGGCTTGTGGTCGCATACTTATGCTTTGTAGTCACTGATGATCGGATTTCTCCAGCCTTCATAAGCGGTACAAGTAACATGGAGAACAATGTATCTTGTAAAGCAAGATTTCTTGAAATATTCCTCTGGTATCACTTCCAGACAACAGCAACCAGTCCACATCTGTGGAGTAACGGTCAGCGCGTCTGGCTGTGAAACCAGATGGCCCGGGTTCGGATCCCGATCGGGGCAAGTTGCCTGGTTGAGGTTTTTTCCGGTGTTTTCTCTCAACCCAATACGAACAAATGCTGGGTAACTTTCGGTGCTGGACCCCGGACTCATTTCACCGGCATTATCACCTTCATTTCATTCAGTGTCGTGAGATTCAAAACATTTTGTTTCCTTTATGAATGGTTTCATGGCCGGTGTGAAGCAAACTTTCCACTTTTTAAAGGCCTTAAATTTCGCAGTGAATGCATGTATAAATTATAAAAAGTAAGAGTAAAATGCGAAACTTTACAGTGAGTTAGGCATTTTTAGGCGAATATTAACAAATTAGGCTCTAATAATCGTTTTAGGGCATTTTAGGGCACTATAAAACTCTTTGAATACCTTTCAATTTCCATGAAACACAAATATTAACAATTATTTTTACTTTTCTCCTAAAGAAACAAAATAGGCATTTGCCCTAGAATCCGATGTCTGGTTATAACAGAACAAAATGTACAATTTTATGTTAAATTTGTTGAAGTTTTGTCACTTTTGTCCAATAGGTAATTTTTTTCATCTTTGGAGTCATTAAAAATCATTTCCTCCAATTCTTATTGATTTTTTTAGTATTAAAAAATCCTCGTTTTATTTCTCAGCAATCTTACCTACAAATCATAGTTGCTGCTTTTTTACTGCTTAATATTCTTCTTTGCTCATGAAACTGAACATCAGTCGGTGGTCATAGTGATCCAATAAGCTGACAAAGAATGTGGCGAGAATAGGTTTTACCTGTCTACTGCACTCTACTACATATACTACTGTTCAGCTCTCGGCCCGCTAGCGTGAAAAATACAGCAATGGAAGTTTAAAATTTCCTTTCATATCGAGGCTGGGAAATAGGATGGGTAGCAGGAAGAGAACAGTGAGAAAAGAAACGGGTTTGAAATTTTGAAAGTTTAAGCCATACAGATATGTATAAAAATAAAAAATATAAATAAATAAATAAATAAATAAATGAATAAAAATCCTGCTTTAGGACGATCTTAAGCTGCAAAGAGTCTTTGTTTGCAATGGGATATAATATTACTTCACTGAAGGCTTCAGTTATTATTTCATTTTGAATATAATGTGTATTGCATAAAAGCATGCGCAACGTATGATTGCCACACATTATGTAATGCATTAATGTTTCTATTACTTAAATTTTTATGATGAGCCATTTTTAATTGATGAAATAAAAAATTAACACACACACACACACATATATTTCTTTTAATTATTCATCCGTATTTTGTTTATGGATTTGTATTAATAATGGACCATATTCTGTAGAAAGGAACCAAGCCACAATAGTACATTATGCAACGAGCCTATAATGATAGGAATTAAGAATCGAGTATGGATATTTATGAAACGAGCGCAAGCGAGTTTCATAATTTTCATACGAGCTTCTTAATTACCATTATAGGCGAGTTTCATACGACTTTTTATGCTCGACCATATTTCTAACTTGAAATTACCGGTATTCAGAAGTAAACATTTTCTTTGTATCTGACAAGATCGGAAGTGACCTTGTTCTAGATCGTGAATTGTGAGATATGCGCAGACGCGAAAGTATTGATTTTTTTTCCGAGGAACAATAATGTCACTGACCTTGACGTAGTCCCGTTAAACTTGATAATATTATAATATTATAACCTTGATTATTGAATTCGACATTGAAAAACGAGATGACAAATTGAATTTAATTGAATATTATTTACAATTAACGCTAATTATTATAGTAACAGAACATAACCTTCTGCGACTGTATTGGATTTCCAGCCTCCGTGACTTTTCGCTAATTCTCTTTCGATTGCATATCCGAGAATAATCGATACTTGCGGTTTTATAACGGTACAAAGCTGACTTGTCATTGGCTGAACAGTTGTAACCTGAGTCGTCATTGGCTGAAAGACCTGACCTTTAATGAGTAGGTGTACTTTAATGACATGCATTAAAGGTCTGCTACCAGGTGTATAATTACTACATTTCGGCATGGTCGAGCATAAAGAAATTTAATGTCTTTGGTAATTACATAATTCCAAGGATCCATATTTTGAACAAAGATATTTCGTATACTTTTGGCTAAAGCGATAAGTAGGCTATGTAGTTATATTTACTTGTGAATATATCACTCACGTTTAACTTTAAAATGCATTTTTCTCAGTTTAGGTATAATGTGGGTTGGTTCATTTCTACGAGATGTGGTTCAATTAAGAATTAATTTTTGATATAAGAAAACAGTAACAAGAAAGTAATTTTGATTTCTTTTAAAAACCATCTGCTTTCATTCTCATCATCTGTCCATAACTTATATAATTCCATCTTCAATTTATTAAGTTTTACGGCCTTTTTTAAACTTTTAGGGCATTTTTATGTTAATGTAAGGACATGTTGTTGGTCACTTATCAGCTGTTTTTAGGTTATCAATATCCGCATCCTAGTAATGTCCAAGTGATCTCTTGTATTATGGTGCAGTTCTTTGGCTCACTATTGCACGCATGAACTAGACACAATAAGGTAGCAGAGTGACTGGAAATGTGGCACTCTGCATGTCAAGGACTAGTATGCATTGTTCACATGCTTCATTAGCGTCTAACACACCCCATTTATAATACGATGCGATAGGTGTGTCGCTATTCCAGTGAAATGCCACTTGCCCTGAGAATGCACTTTAGCCTGGTTAGACGCCATTCGATTCCAGATCGCAGCAGAGATGAGGAAGTGAATGGAGTAGAGCAATCAGATCTGCGAGCGTTAGTGCAATGGGCGCGCAATTAAGTTTTATGGAGATAGCCTACTACACAATATGATTCAGGGATCTAAGCTTCCTCGGTGAGAGTACTCGTTCCAGTCTAACAAAAGTTTATTAACGTTATAGTAAAGAAGAAGGAATAGAACACAATTCTCTTAGACGTCCTTGGTGGTCTATTGGTTACCATGTTTAGCACTGGGTTCAAATCCTGCCGAGGGCAAAGTAATTTTAATGACAGTAGAAAGTAAAATAAAGACCAGCCATTCCAGGCAAACTGTAAATTTCAATGAAAAGTATTTTTCAGAAATATTTGTTTATTATTAATGTAAGACATAGATAAGGCTCTAAATTTAAATATTCTAATGTTTTATTTAATATTTGGGGGCTAAGAGGGATGAAGTTACAGGAGAATGGAGAAAGTTACACAAAGCAGAGCTGCACGCATTGTATTTTTCACCTGACATAATTAGGAACATTAAATCCAGACGCTTGAGATGGGCAGGGCATGTAGCACGTATGGGCGAGTCCAGAAATGCATATAGAGTGTTAGTTGGGAGGCCGGAGGGAAAAAGACCTTTGGGAGGCCAAGACGTAGATGGGAAGATAATATTAAAATGGATTTGAGGGAGGTGGGATATGATGGTAGAGACTGGATTAATCTTGCTCAGGATAGGGATCAGTGGCGGGCTTATGTCAGGGCGGCAATGAACCTCCGGGTTCCTTAAGTAAGTAAGTAAGTAATGTTTTATTCTCAAAAGGAAAATATTTCACAAGTTTTAAGGACATTGAATCTAATTGGTCTTGGGTAGGTAATGGGTACTTTTTGTTTTCCTAAATTTGCAGCACTTACTCATAGAGAGATCAGCTGTTAATGTATGTTTTTCATGGAGCTATTGCTGAAAGAATATTTTGAGAGCCTGCACTGTTAATTCCAGAGCTCCAGGATCAAGAAACTTTTTACTCTGTACTATATTCTTTCTACCATATATTTTCGGTTGTTGAGTTAATAACAATTTTAATCTTACAATTCAAGTGAATCAAGTGAATATTTTGACTTAGAAATGTCACAGTTGTTTTGAAACTGAAAGAATTAAGGACATTAACTCATCTGTAACATCCGTGGCATGGAAGAAACATAAAATATTTACCGATTAGGTTTTTGTGAACTAATTGGATGCCATGAGATTTGCTTAGCTTTCACATGGACACTATGACTATGAGAATGATTTTTTTTTTCTTGAGGCAGAGACCTGTGTTTTACACTTTTTGTTAATAAGGTGTGAAGTGAGTTCACAAATCTTGTAACATCCGTGACGGAACATTTTCTTTATTTTCTTCAATAATAATAAATTTCATTCAAACAACTTTTTTTCTATAAAATGATCTTCTAAATTGATTCTAATATTAAAAGTTGATAAAAGTCAGTTAATTTTCAATATATAGAGTTTGAAAATAGTGAAAATGTAACATCCGTGACAACTGGAATAACTGAGGCGTTAATACTGTGTTAGAGCGCGTAAAGGAATCCTATGTAAATCTCAGGCAAATTTTTCGACCGTTTCTCATTATTGTCGCACATCACGAACCTAAATATTCGTGCGCTTGTCCCAAAAGCCATTTGAATTAAATCAGTATTTTCTCAGTACAGATAATACAAGTAATGGGAAATTCTATTGAGAAGAAATTTTCCAAAGCAGGCCTACAGCTAGTTTATCAGTGAGTATGACTGATCATCCAATTGTTAAGATGTTATCATGAGAACGGTTCTCTGCTTTCTTAATAAACAGAATAAAAAAGGTAATTCCTTGATAATATGGTGACAATGGCAAAATGACTTTAACAAAAAATAAGTAAAAATGTAAACCTCTTGCTATTTTATATTCTTCAATTTCATTAAGGTAAGATTAAGCACCCTACACCGTCAATGCCACAAAGTTAAATTTGCTTATTTAATTATTAATTTTCTCAAGAACTACTTAATATACCAAAACGAACTTTTTACAGAACAAACTGACAATCATCTATCAAGAAATACAAGTTGTAAAGATAATTTAATTTTTAAAATTGCGTTTATTTTATTTTGTGTTTTATGCAAATGTCCCGTTTTCTTAGGAACTATAAAAGATAGATGTATGAAAATTTAAACACATATTTACAACAGTGCCCTCGATTTATAACGTGTTGGGCATTCTACCTCAATTATAGGATTATTCATGAAGTTATTTGCAACAAAAAATGTAAATAAATTAATGGGATCACATTCATAATTACGGAGTTACGGTAATTTGAAAACGGCAGAAAAAAAAACTTTTATTTTAGAATTTCACTAACAAAAATTAAAAAAATAATTAAAATACAAACAACTGATTGTTTATGTATCAATCTCTTTCACTTAGAGTGGATTTAAATCACATTTTCGAAAATGCCTTCCTGAATCTCAAGGCAACGATCTGCACGGGTGTGAACCACACTTGTAGCATTTCGCAGCTTCACACGTTTGTTTGTTTGTCGCCGCGCATCCAGAATGCGCTGAAGCAACTCTTGGCGTATTTGTACCTTAACCTGATATATTAAGTCTTTCATCCAGCCCCAGATATGACTATCAACACACGTGCATGTAGTTATGGCAACAAACATGTCTAGCGCTCCATTCAATATGACGCGTTTCGAAAATGTGTTGTAACTCCGTAATTATGAATGTGATCCCATCAATTTATTTACATTTTTTGTTCCAAATAAACTCAGAAATCACCTCCATAAACCGAAGGAGAACTTTTTGAATCACTCTGTATAAGAAACAATTGTTTTCTAGAAAATTACAAAATGAAGAATATTCATATCTTCGATAAAAGTTCATTTAATAAATTAAGCATATCTTCTGGCTTTTATACGTATAGGCTTATGTCAGCCTCGAAAAATTTTAACATCAGGCGAGGAATGTAAACCGCAAGCTAATTGTCAGGGAAATTTCCTCAGACTTGTTACTGCACCTTATCAAAGAACTTCAATCATTGTGTTTCGAGCGCAGTTTCACACTGGATTGCGGCATTGCATACAGTTCTTAGGTTGTGGGTTAACGTACCGCGAGCTGTGGTTTGGATTAGGATTGCCTCACTCTCGATTTTCTGTAAGTGTGTTAATGGTGTCGAGTTGCTCCTTACGATACAATTCCCACGTTTATTTCCACAATCGTTTGAAGTCTGTTAGCAAAAGTATCTTTACCGATATCTTCGAATCTAATTATGCCTATATTTGCATAACAAACAAGACTCAACATAGTTTCAACATCAACCCAAAGGCAATCTTTGAATTATTCCGACAAACTTAATCAGCAATATTTTTAAAATGCTTGAACTTTTTAAGCACATTATTTTTCGGGAGAAAGTAACACAGCAGGCTAACTAAAGCATTTGTAAATCTATTCGAGCTCTATAACTTATGTAGCCTAAAAATTTGAATTAGAAATTTACGGTATAAATATTACAAACGTTGACAAAATAAATTGTGGAGGAGAAATGAAGAAACAAGGAAAATTGACGAAAATAGACAAACAAAATAAAAATTTAACAGAACGTGGAAAAGCAAAGGAAGGGAAAAAATGAAGACAAATAAGGAAGAAGAACTGAAAAGAAGAAATGGGTAAACTAAAATAAAAAAAACATAATAACGAGACAAAACAATTACAGGAATAGGAGATGAGAAGCAAATTTAAAAGAGAAAACAATAAAGAAAACAAAGTAAGGCTAAACAAAAGGAAAAGGATGAGAAGAAGAAGAGAAGTGAATCGAAGTGGATGAAGAAGAAGAGATGGAAAGTAAAAAGGCAAGCAGAAGATGAAGAAAAGAAGATTCAAAGAAAAAGTAACAAAAGGGGACAGATAAGGGAAAAGAAAAAAACGAAAAGGACACACACAGAGAAAAGAAAAAACGAAGGGAAAGTAAAAGAAGAAAATAACAGACAAAGAGAAAGCAGGAGGAGATGAGAAGAAATGAGGAAAAAGAGAAGGAGAAAAGAAAAACGGAAAAATATAAGAAGAAACGAAGAGAAACAGAAGGAAAGGGATAAATTAAAAAACGGTGGAGTAAAATAAGAAATGAAGAGAAAAGAAGGAAAAAGAAATGACGGAAAACAGAAGATGGAAAGAAATGTAAACATAAGGAAAAAGGAAAGGAATAAACATTTAAGAAAATAAAAAATAAGGGAAAACGAAAGAAGAAAGTAAAAATGGAAAAGAAAGAATAAAAGAAGAAGAAAAAAGAGAAAACAGAAGAAAGTAAGAAACAAGGAAAAACGAAAGGAAAAGAGATAAACATAAGAAAAGAGAAACGAAATGAAAATGCAAAGAAAAGAAAATTGGAAAACATAAGAAAAACGAAGGGAAAACAGAAGAAAAGGGCGAAAACGGAAATTGAAAGAATAAAAGAAGAAACAAAATAGAAACATAAGAAGAAAAGGGAAAACAGAAGAAAAATACAAAGGTACATACAAGAACAAAAGAAGAAACGAAGGGAAAACATAATAAAAAAAAAGAAATGTGAAACGAAATAATAAAATAAGAAAGGAGAGAAAACAGAAGAGAAGCAACGAAAGGATACAGAAGAAGAAACAAGAAACAAAGAGAAAGGAGGAGGAGGAGAACAGAAGAAATATAAGACACAGGACTTGGAGAAAATGAACTGGAAAGAAAAAAATAGAAGAAAAGGTGTGACAAAAGGAAAATAGAAGAAGAAAAAATGTATAAAGGAAGGTAAAAAATAGAAGAAAATTACAAACACGTGTAGTAGTAGGAAATAGATAAATGGAAGGCAAGTGGCGAAAGGCAACAGTCGTGTTAAACTGCTAGAAGCTAGTTGGTTACCCCTGCTCTAGAATAGGGACTGTCCGTCCGCCGTGATCCACCCACGACGACCGCGCCTCTCATCGTGCGCCTAAATTCACGGATCGGGTTGCATCGACAGCGTGTAGGTGTGAAAAGCTTGACGGAAGTTTGTCACGGATTTTCAACTGCTGGTGAGGGTCAAGGGCCACCTCATTCCTTGGACACCGCACAGGCGGCAGCCGTAATAGGGACGACACGACGATCAGCACTGTGATACGAGGTTCACTGACTTGGGACGCGCAGATAATTCGTGTCGACATTTATACAGACAGCGTGGAGCTTTCTCTTCGGCAGGCCGAGGATCGGCACCAGGCCTTGCCTTGTGCAACGCATTATGTAATCGCTTTATGTTTGTTCTACTTCTGTGACTGTAGCATAAACAATTAACATCTATCGACTACAGCAAGACTATCTTGCAAATACCGACGGAAGATATGAGAGTTCACCGGTGTGCAGTGACGGTTGGCATGTATGAACGTGAAACTAGCAGGTCCAGGTTTAAATTCTGGTTCTTCTTCTTCTATGGCGCGTCGGCCCGTTTTCGGGTCATGGCCTCCCCAGTTGCACTCCACCAAACTTGTCGATCCTGTGCTGCGACTCTCCAATTCCGGATTTTGAGGATTTGTAGTGCATCCTGACATACACCATCTTCCCATCTGTTACGTGGTCTTCCCACCGGCCTTCCTCCTCCGAAATCTCCTGAAAATACCTTTTTTGGGACTCGATGTTCTTCCATCCTAATTAGATGACCTGTCCATTTGAGTCTCTTAATCCGAATAACATGCGAAAAGGGTATGTATGTATGTATGTATGTATGTAGGCCTATGTATTTATTCACACTGCAGTGGGTATATACCCGGTGGCAGTGGTAACTAATTACACTCAATAATGACAATAATAAACTTATTAATTAAAAATACAATTAATAATAATACTAATAATTAATACTAACAATAATTATTAATAATAATAATAATAATAATAATAATAATAATAATAATAATAATAATAATAATAACAACAACAATAACAGGGAATATACTAAATTAAATGAAACGATCACTTAAAATAACATTTGAAATAAATCTAATTTGTATCTTAAAACTAAGATCGAACTAAAACCCACGAGTATATGTTCATATCTGCACAAGTACCTTTCAAATTACACTCATTTCGCTGTCAACTCACTCACTGCAATGGAACTACGACACATTTCACTGATTCTATCCTGATTTCACTAACACTTCAAAAACATTTCACTGTTCAAATACTATGCACTGCCACTATAAACTATAAAGCTTCACTGACAGGAACACGTTTCACTTACACAGCACACTTCACTGACACGACATACTTCTTCACTGATACAACACACTTCACTGACACAACATAATTCTTCACTGATACAACACTTCAATAACAACATATCATTTACACCCTTTAAATACTGTGTATAATTACCGTCTATTAGTAAGGTCCTTAAGCCTATTTTTAAATACATTTTTGGTTGTTGGTAAAGCCTTTAGTAAGTCTGCAGGTAAAGCATTCCAGTCCCTGATAGTACGATTGAGAAAAGAAAACTTTCCAGTATCCGTCCTCTGCCTTCTTTCCCTCAAGGGTAGTTCTCCATACAAGGAGTATAGTTCGTTATATCTAATTCTCCATTCCCCTTGCACGCATACAGGTCCGATTCTCCTCAGGATTTTCCTTTCCCACGGCTTTCTTTGAGAGGGTCCACGTTTCACTTCCATACATCACTATACTCCAAATGAGTGTTTTGTATAGCATTACCTTTAATCTCTGGTTTATGTCCCTGTTTCTGAAGATGGGAAGTACTGAGAAATATGCTTTATTGGCAGTCTGTATTCTTGCTTGTATTTCTACCATTTCCTCATTTTTGTTGTTTAGATGTATCCCAAGATATTTAAATTCCTTCACTATCTCTACTTTGGATACTTCCGGAACGAGCTGATCTTCTGTATATTTCCTTCTCCGAGCCTGTACCATCACCTTCGTCTTTTGTTCTGGTTGGGATAAGATATTTTTGATTGAGTTTTTTTCGGATGTTTTCCCTCAACCCATTAAGAGCAATGCTGGGTAAAGCGCTGGTTTTCAAGAGCCACGGGTCCGATGCACCGTGCGTGAAATTCTGTTGACGCTTGCGGTATACATCGTCGAATGGTCTTTATAACAGAGCGTCACTGCGTTGTTTCACTATACTTCAGAGTACCGTGTAAGTCAGGGCTGGGCAGCAAGAGCGGATTCTACTCTCTCACGGGGAACCATATGCTCTTCATCCCCTTTCTTCCCCGCCGAACACCGCGCAGCGTTGATTCAGTGACTGATGAATATTAAGCGTCGCCGTTTAGAGTCTGGATCCGCTCCCGATGCCCAGCCCTGGTGTAAGTACTTATGTACAATGAGTGTGTCAATTAAAAATAATTCTTCATTGTTCTACACGCACTTTTAACACTCACCTATATAATCACTGATTAACTTTGCAACTTCTTTACTGTGTTAATATGAGGAATTTTAGGTTTCGGACAATGAAGACTATCACTTCGAAACTAGACAGTCAGGTAAAATTCCTCATATTAACTCAGTAGAGAAGTTACAAAGTTAATCAATAAAAATAATTTAAAAAAACATGTTTTTTATTGATGGTACAAGGTAAATAAATATATACATAAAATAATATATGTCCCTTGCACTTAAAATAAATAATTAAATACTGCAATAACGACATAAATCTACTTACGCGGTATTCTGAACTCGTTACCGTTGTTTAAGTGAAGATAGCTGACAACATAAATCTAGCATAAGATGAAGGATGGTTAGAACAAAGAAAAATTCTCTCTGGCACCGGGACTCGAACCCGAGTTTTTCAGCTCTACGTGCTGACACTTTATACACTAAGACACGCCGGATTCCAGTTTTTTTCTCCGTTACAGAGACTTTTGTGAAGCATTTCATACTTTCTGCATTAAAGATTTCACTGCTAGTAATTTAGCGCTTTTCAAATATGCTAGTTGTATCAGGGGATGTGGAAAGGAGTTTCTCACAAAATGTGCTTTCCGACAACAGGCGCTCCCTAACTTTCGAGAACTTGCGCATGCTGGTGGTTACCTACTGTAATAATTCTGAATAAGGTAATATTTTTTATACGTTCTCTTTCCTAGAACATACAAATTCGCGAATTTAAATTAATATTAGTTTTTAATTTCAGTTGTTACAGAAGTAAGAACTGTGCTGTACTGCCATACCTTAAAATAAAGACAAACATTTTTAAGTCATTTTTCAGATCATTTTATAGATATTTTTTTTTAGATATTTTAGGTCATCAAAATCCGGGCCCTGCTGATTATAGTACACCCCAAGTATTTGAAGCTGTCCATTTGTTCTACAGCCTCGCAGCGAATTCGTGCGTTTACCTTCTTTATTTTTCTTCCATGATTATCGGAATACTAACATGAGCGTTGTAATCCAACATAAATTTCCCGCTTTTAAGCAAAAATTTCAATTTCCTTTACTTACCTACTTACTTACTTACTTACTTAGTGGCTTTTAAGGAACCCGGAGGTTCATTGCCGCCCTCACATAAGCCCGCCATTGGTCCCTATCCTGAGCAAAATTAATCCATTCTCTATCATCATATCCCACCTCCCTCAAATCCATTTTAATATCATCTTCCCATCTACGTCTCGGCCTCCCTAAAGGTCTTTTTCCCTCCGGCCTCCCAACTAACACTCTATATGCATTTCTGGATTCGCCCATACGTGCTACATGCCCTGCCCATCTCGAACGACTGGATTTAATGTTCCTAATTATGTCAGGTGAAGAATACAATGCGTGCAGTTCTGTGTTGTGTAACTTTCTCCATTCTCCTGTAACTTCATCCCTCTTAGCCCCAAATATTTTCCTAAGCACCTTATTCTCAAACACCCTTAACCTATGTTCCTCTCTCAGAGTGAGAGTCCAAGTTTCACAACCATACAGAACAACCGGTAATATAACTGTTTTATAAATTCTAACTTTCACATTTTTCGACAGCAGACTGGATGATGAAAGCTTCTCAACCGAATAATAACAGGCATTTCCCATATTTATTCTGTGTTTAATTTCCTCCCGAGTATCATTTATATTTGTTACTGTTGCTCCCAGATATTTGAACTTCTCCACCTCTTCAAAAGATAAATTTCCAATTTTTATATTTCCATTTCGTACAATATTCTGGTCACGAGACATAATCATATACTTTGTCTTTTCGGGATTTACTTCCCTTTAGGAACATGAATTTACCGTTATTCGGGAGATTTCCCTCCATTTCGCAACACTGACTGCATCAGCACGGGGACCTTGTGCAATGACGCAAAGTCACTCTTATCTTTTATATTTCCTCCCTCCTTCAACTTCTGTTTGCATATTACATCTTGACGGAGCTACGGTGCGTTTCAAGAGCGCAGTACAGTACACATAAAGGAGTAATTGCATTAAATTCTTATGTCCGCATCCCTGGCGTTCTTTGTTATCACCCCCATAAACCACCGACATCGGCGATCTACTTCAAAAGACCGGATAAACATCAATTCTGTTTCATTTAACGGCAGGATGTAAATATGTCATTTCACTCTGACATTAAACTACGTGTCATATTTAATAACACTAACCCACTGTCATTTATAGATTTCTATTTTCATCGCAGACAGTCTGAGTTATGTGCATACATAAATGTGCCAAAGTGATAAACATAATTCTTGCATTGTTAGGGCCTGTATCGGAGACGGTAAATAACTGAAAGTCTGAACAATAGCTCAGTGTCTTATATTTGTGCGAAGATCGACTGTCTTTGTGGGTGTTGTCTTAGGCGGTTTTTTAATTTATTTTTGAGAAGGTAAATTTTCGAAATAATTTTCATCTAACAAGGAAACTTTCATAACTTCAAGACGAAAAAAAAAATGCCAAAATTTTGTGGGGAGAAGGGTTCATTCATTCATTCATTCATTCATTCATTCATTCATTCATTCATTCATTCATTCATTCATTCATTCATTCATTCACTCACTCATTTATTTATTTAACCTGGTAGAGATAAGGCCATCAGGCCTTCTCTTCCCCTCTACCAGGGTCCGTATGTCCGTAGCCAATTTTATTTAGTGTTTATCCTGAAATCTGTCTTAGCGTCTTCGGAAAATCACAGGCAGGATGAGTTGTCTGAATTTAGAAGAATAGCCAATTGACTGTGAGATGACTATTCGAATGAATAAAATGAAAAATAACAGGAGAAACACTAAAAGGTAGGCGAAAACGCGTTCTTGCAAGGGAGTTCAAGGCTGAGGAAAATTGAATGTGTCAGCTCCAAGCCTGTTGGCCACTTGTCTCAATACGAGTTTCGCTGCTACATTGAAGGAACTCTAGAGAATTCCAAAAAAATATTAGATTGAATATAAAGCAAGACGGACCGCACAGAAAACCAAAGGACGGCTGGAATTTTACACAAAAAAGTGACTGCGAAATTGACAATTGAAGATAGCACCGCTCAAAATCTTACAATTTCTCTCAAATGACATTACAGATGCATGTATGTCAAAAAAGTACGTTTATGCTCGACCACGCCGAAATACACCTGGTAGCAGCCCTTTATTGGACCTCATTAAAGTACACCTATTCATTAAAGTTCAGGTCTTCCACCAATCAGAAAATACCATTGTACCAATATGAAAGCGCAAGTATCGATTATTCTCGGATATGCAAACGAAAGACAACAATAAATCAATAAATCACCTATAATTGAAATAAAGTCAGTTCTGTTAATATAATAATTAGCGTTAATTGTAAATAATATTCAAATAAATTCAATTTGTCATCTCCTTTTTCAAGGTTATATCAAGATTAATGTGTATTTTATTCTCTAGATTATATCAAGGTCAATGTCGACATTTGTTTCTTGGAAAAAATCAATACTTTCGCGTCTACGCACATCTCACAAATTACGAGGTATTGCACAATGTCAGTTCCGCTCCCCAGTCAGATAAGAATAACATGAATAGTTATGAATAATTTCAAGTTAGAAATATGGTCGAGCATAAAAAGTCGTATGAAACTTGACTATAATGGTAATTAACACGCTCGTATGAAAATTATGAAACGAGCGCAAGCGAGTTTCATAAACATACTTACGTCTTAATTACTACCATTATAGGCTCGTTGGATAATGTACTATTATTTCACTACAAGAGACGAAAATACTTTTGATGTTCACGAATTTGGATATGATTATGAAGTTTAGGAGTGCTGTGACTCTAAGAGAGCTATAACCTCATTTGTTACAAGCCCCTCCCCTTAAGTGAACCCATGTATGTGAAGACTAATTAGTCCTATAGTTCACAGAAACAGAGATGTAAAGACCCACAGAACTAAATAAAGATCGAGGGCTATGGCCTTTTGACTAAAGCAAACTTCTACATTTATGAACTGTCCACCTCTATACACGATCGACTTCGAACCTCATAAATCGTACGGCACTAATTTATAGTCCAGAGTAATAATTAAAAGATTAAAAAATAAGAAACAAAGCTTTATTCTACATATGAATTATATTCGATGGGGCATGCATACAACAAATAAATTGGCTACGAGACATATAATCTGTATTCATGAAGCCCTTTGAATATAATAACCATTTTAAAATTCTTGGAACAAACAAAAGCTTCACGGTAAATGCTTTCGTACCATGACACTAGAGCTGAAATAACATGTTAGCGTGTATTCATTAACGGAATTCTTTCTATTAATACCCTAATTTAGATAGTATTTGTGTCTATTGACTATTTCGTTAATGAACGCCCACCAGATACATCTAATGACGTAAGTAACACTCAGGGAAATAATGAAATATTAGAGTAGGAGTTTTAATTACATTGTGTTCTTTCATTTATCTTCATTGCAAAGTGATTAATAGCTATTTGTCAAAGTTATCTTCATTTTGAAGTATTAAGTCATTTTTTTGTGGAAGGTAGTGTGAAATAGAGGGTGTTACTGGAATGAAATTTATAAAATTAAGAAACTGAGAGAAGTCTGAAAAATCCCAACCTCCGATCTTTCCACCAAGAGTCAACGAAGAGAATCGACCCAAGTTAGCGAAATAATAAGTTATCGGATTGCCATATCACACAGCCAAAAGTTACATTAAAAAATATACATGAAGACTGACGTGGACTAAATCATCAGTTTTGTGTTCTTGATTTCAATTACACATCAGTTACACAGACAGGATAATTAAGGCATGCAGTTAACCACGCTTCCTGTACCAGGCATGTTGTGTCGAATTTCATAATATATGTTTACATTGTTTAAAAGAACGGAGAAAATGTAGCTTCACGCTACTGTAATTATTTAGGGTCAAGTAGGCCTAATGTGATATAATAAAAAAGTCGGACTAATATGATACAGACTTTAAAATATGTCCAAAGGCTCAGTTTGAAAATATTTAAAACTGCGATTATGAAAGTACATTTTATGCTGTTTAGGTAGCAATATATCCTCTAATTGAGGTTCTGGCTGATATGTACATCTATTATCAGGCAGTACATCTCACTTGACGATATGTGTCAGAGGAAGAACTATTGTTTGTATGCATCTGAAGTCTGACTAGTGGAATATGTAGCTAGTCGATGATGTACGTAATGGAGGGGGGGAAAGGAACTGGACAATCTACCCCATTATCTCCTGGCCTAGTAGCCTCATAAGTGGTGCCTTCTTGGTATCACTTATGAGGTTCAGACCTGTCTTCGGAGAGTTGACTAAACAACAACAAGTAGCAATATTGAACAAAGTTTAAAAAAAATCATTATCAGCCTCATAAATGTATTACAGAAAGGCAGTTTTGTTTCTTGGAAAAGCTTTGATGTGATACTCGGTTCCTTTTGTTATTGCTCTGAAATGAATAAAGATAGATTAATTGAATAATTTTTTAATGTTCCTTTTACTCAAAATAGCGTCAGCTTCATTTGTGTCGTGTGGACTAGAATCCGTAAGCTTCTTAAACAGATAGCAATATTATTTTAAATCAACTGCCTTCGATATATTAATAAGAAAAAGTTTATATTCAACATATTTATATTTAAAATCAAAGATAACAAACAGGGTTTGGAATTGAATGGGTTACATCAGCTGCTCGTCTATGAGGATGACGTAAATATGTTAGGAGAAAATACACAAACGATTAGGGAAAACACTGAAATTTTACTTGAAGCAAGTAAAGGGATAGTTTTGGAAACAAATCCCGAAAAGACAAAGTATATGATTATGTCTCGTGACCAGAATATTGTACGAAATCGAAATATAAAAATTGGAAATTTTTCCTTTGAAAAGGTGGAAAAATTCAAATATCTTGGAGCAACAGTAACAAATAATATAAATGACACTCGGGTGAAAATTAAACGCAAAATAAAAATGGGAAATGCCTGTTATTATTCGGTTGAGAAGCTTTTGTCATCTAGTCTGCTGTCAAAAAATCTGAAAGCTAGAATTTATAAAACAGCTAAGTTATATTACCGGTTGTTCTGTATGGTTGTCAAACTTGGACTCTCACTTTTAGAGAGGAACAAAGATTAAAGTGCTTAGAAAAATATTTGGGGGTAAGAGGGATGAAGTTACAGGAGAATGGAGAAAGTTACACAACGCAGATCCGCACGCATTGTATTCTTCACCTGACATAGTTAGGAACATTAAATCCACACGTTTGGGATGGGCAGGGCATGTAGCACATATAGGCGAATCCAGAAATGCATATAGAGTGTTAGTTGAGAGGTCGGAGGGAAAAAGATCTTTGGGAAGGTCCAGATGTAGATGGGAGGATAACAATAAAATGGATTTGAAGGAGGTCGGATATGATGATAGAGACTGGATTAATCTTGCTCAGGATAGAGACCGATGGTGGGCTTATGTGAGGCCGGCAATGAACCTCCAGGTGTCTTAAAAGCCATATGTAAGTACCTATATTTGAAATTTAGATGCCATATTTTACATACTTAATTGAATTTAGAAAAAAATTTTAACAGTAGGGGAGACTGTTGTACCTGTAAACACTTTTCACATTTTATTTTTTTTAATGTTGAGAAATGAAATTTTTTAAATGTAAAAATACTTGAAATAATTATTGAAGATTCCTTTACAACTTCCTGTATGTATTTTCCTGTGTTACAGATCTATTAAGGATGGAAAAAATAAAATGAAGGGATATGTAATGTGTTCAAAGGTACAACAGGATCATGTACCTTGGAACATACCCTCTTGTAAGTTGGAACACATTGAATATAGATGGGAATATAGCTGTAAAAACTGACAATTATATTTAAAATGTATTTGCAATCATAAACCAGAGCAGGCTTCTCTGATTGAGATTTTATTTCCTGGAGAAGCAATAACTGCCTCAACAGCTTTCTTCAAGGCATCCGAATCAATTGGGGACCTCATTAATTCCAGACTTACTTCGTGACATGACCTTAAAATAAAAGAAAAACAAAAACCGATAGTATCGTGTAATTTGGAACATGTTCCATGGTACAAGATGTTTTGTGTTCAAAGGTACAAGAGGGTGCATGTTAAAACAAATATGGCTCCGAAAACTAGAGAGTCAAATAAATCATGGAAATTAAAATATGTTATTACTCACCACATGATAGAGAACACACAGTACTTGAAATATATTAACAAATGCAATCTGGTTTTGTGTTAGAAAACATACATCAATGAACGAAATGTTTACTTTTGGTACTAACAAAAATTCTTTTGTCCACAGAACTCACACTTTGCAATAAATCAAACTGAAACTATGACCAGAGCTACTTAGCGGCTTTCTCTACAATCTACTTCAGTTTGAGTCCTCTAGGTAGCAGCAAAAATTAAAAAACAAAAAATGTTCAAAGGTACACTATGCTAAAGGTACAACAGTCTCCCCTAATGAACTTTTATGTGTTGAGGTGTTCGAGTTTTTGTAGTGTAATATTGACGATTTCTTAAATGTGATGTTCTAGAGTTAAGCTGGATTTGTGACAATATTTCGCTATTATTCAGTAGACCGTTGAATATTTTATATACAATAAAAGTTGCTCAGCAAATAATCTGCGACTAGAAAGATGCATAAAAATTAAATTCGTTCAGTAGACTGTTGCACAATTTTTTATGGAGGCCGAATAAAAATATCTTGAAAATAGATGTTGAATTGTTTTTCAGTTTGATTATTATATTCCATTTCTTATAATGATTTATTAAACACCGTACTGAATAAAATGTTGTAGGTATGCCATATGAGAATAAGCAGGTTTCATGCAATAATAGATATTCTATTCGTGAATAAAATCCTACTTTATACTCTTGTAGAATAAATTGCTGTGTATTTTTAATTATAGTTGAAGTAAATGAACTGGAGATGGTAATATCATTCGCAATGTGATAAAGAGACTGAAACCCATTCCTTTGACACTTAATATTTTAGGAGAAAAATTCGCTCCGGCGCCGGGGATCGAACCCGGGTCCTTGGTTCTACGTACCAAGCGCTCTGACCACTGAACTACGCCGAATTCAATCCACAGCATCGGATCGAACCTTCCTCCTTCAATGTTTCCCTTTGTGGCCTGACTCCAAGTTAGGCATATATATGTTGACGTGTACCCGATGTCAACTGCCATTATAGGCTATAGGAGCGCACTCAGCTGAGTGACATGTGGCCGGGAATCCGCAGTTATTGGTACGTTATTGGAGCGCTTGGTACGTAGAACCAAGGACCCGGGTTCGATCCCCGGCGCCGGAGCGAATTTTTCTCCTAAAATCTTAAGGCCTAATTGTATAAAACTCCCTGACTAAAGATCAACTTTGATCGAAGATCGAAAAGTGAACCGAGTTCAGACACTTCTATTGTACAAAACTTTTCTGCGATCAAATTACCTTGGTTCAAATGCAATCTAAGCTCACGTGAAAAGGATTTGGCAACATCGTATAAACAGGTGAAATACGTGATGCGCGGACAGGTTTGTTCAGTGTTGCCAATCTAGCGACTTTAACTCTTTTGCAACAACAATTTCTTTTAACTTTTATATTGCTTAAATATGGATTTAGTGACCTTTTTAGCACCCCATAGTGACAAAATTTAATCTTTCTTTGTTGATAATGAGAAATCTAGCGACTTTACAACTACTTTTTGGCGACTTTTCTTACACTCTGTTGGAGACACTGGTTTGTTTTGTGCAATGTACATAATGGCGGACAATAAGAAGAAAGTTGACTGTTCTCCGAGTTGTTATCATGTTATGGTGTTTGATACTGCTAAACATAATAAAGCTTTATAAAACGACAATTTTCGTTTAGTAATACAGTTAATTAAAAATTTATGAATGTACCTATCATATCCATTAATAATTAATGGTTGTCATAAACATAATATAATTATATGTTATGTTATTTGATACTGCTGAACACGATAGAGCCTTATAAAATATAAGATTGTGTATTAAGGCAAGACATTGAAAGAAATATATATAAATGTACCTATCAAATCTATTAATATTAATAATAATGGATATTTTATTTGCACAATCTGTCACTCGTATATTTCAAACAGAAAAGAAATAACTGAACTTGGATCATCTAACTTAATCGGAGAAATTTCTTCAGTCAAAGTTGACTTTAGTTTGAGACAAATTAATCTCAGATCAGACTTTATACAACACAAAATTCCAAGTTCAGCTGACACAAGGATCAATTTAACCTCTGATCTAAGATTAAATGGTTTATACAATCGGGCCTAAGTGTGTCAATATTACAGATAAATTATGTAGGACAAATTAATACTGTATATCTATAATATTCCATTCCTTTGAGGTTATCACAGCATGTTCTCCTTATCAAATAACAAGATACAATTTTGTACGTGTACAATCTAACCAGTAAGTATTAGTTACAACTTATGCCAATTACTTATTTTGGAAAAGAGTATATTTTCCTCCTCGAAGCCCACGTGTACGACTTGGTCTCTGTGCAGAGGAATTCTTTACAGGGGCCGGCCGGCGCTAGGCCATTACTTCTGGCATTCTTATGCTAGACTATTCATCTCTCTGGAGCATAAATCACTTTTACTTTCTACTGCAGCCAGCATTGTACAAACCAGTTGTGGGTATAATGTCACAGTTGATTTAAAAATAGGAAGGGAGCCCATTAATGAAGCTGTTGTCAGTTTGTGCAGCTCAGCATCCCCGCCTGGGCACTTGCATGAGCGCCACTAAACGAGTTTGCTATTTTTATGTCACATCATTTCTGAAAGGAAATTCTCCGTCAGTCGTGATACGACGCTTAAGGCGCAGTTTTAAGACCGCGTAAAACTCAGGTCGTTGGTTCGAATCCCTCCTGGGGCATACATCTTTGTCCTATACTCCCTTGAGAGTACCTTGGCCTGTTATGGATATGATGCCATTACTGGTGACGCTCAATGTAGTGATTAAGAAAATGCACTTCATTCGTGAGACAATTGAAATACGGCAGTGTGCCGGCTATTTACACTCTACTTGTCGTTCCAATTTAGGATATGTTGTCTGCCTGTCCTCCAAAAGTTTGAATTTTTAAAGCGAGTTTTTACTCTTGGGGCGATAATTATGGGTTATTATTCAGATGCAAAACATCCAATGTCTAGAGTTCAAAATCTGAAAAGAGAAGGAAACGGAAAGAAAACGAAAGAAATTGAAAAGAAAAGGAAAGGAAATGAAAAGGGAAAACAAAGAAAAGAAAATAAAGAAAGAGAAAGCAATGAAAATTAAAAACGGAAAAGAAAGCAAAGGAAATGAAAAAGGAAAGGAAAAGAGGAAAGGAAAAAAAAAGGAAAAGAAAGCAGGGCACATGAAAAAGGAAAGGAAAAGAAAGAAAAAAGCAAGGAAAATGAAAAAGAAAAGGAAGGAGAGGAACGGAAAAAAGAAAATAGGCAAGAAAAAAAAAGAAAAGGAAAGGAAAGAAAAAAGAAAAAAGCAAGGAAAAAGGAAAGGAAGGATAGCAAGGAAAAATAAGGGAAAGGAAAAAAGAAAAAGAGCAAGGAAAATGAAATAAGGAAAGGAATGGAAAGGAAAGGAAAGGAAAGGAAAGGAAAGGAAAGGAAAAGAAAAGAAAGGAAAAAAAGAAAAAACAAGTAAAATGAAAACAGGAAAGGAAAGGAAAGGAAAGGAAAGGAAAGGAAAGGAAAGGAAAGGAAAAATAGAAAAGAAAAAAGCAAGGAAAAAGGAAAGGAAAGGAGAGCAAGGAAAAAGAAGGGAAAGGAAAAAAGAAAAAGAGCAAGGAAAGGAAAGGAAAGGAAAGCAAAGGAAAAAAATAAAAAACAAGGAAAATAAAAAAAGAAAAGGAAGGAAAGGAAAGGAAAGGAAAGGAAAGGAAAGGAAAGAAAAAAGAAAAAGCAAGAAAAAAAAGAAAAGGAAAAGAAAAGAAAGGAAAGAAAAAAGAAAAAAGCAAGGAAAAAGTAAAGGAAAGGAGAGCAAGGAAAAAGAAGGGAAAGGAAAAAAGAAAAAGAGCAAGGAAAATGAAATAGGGAAAGGAAAGGAAAGGAAAGGAAAGGAAAGGAAAGGAAAGGAAAGGAAAGGAAAGGAAAGGAAAGGAAAAGCAACGAAAATAAAAAAAGAAAAGGAAAAGAAAGGAAAGGAAAGAAAAAAGAAAAAAGTAAGGAAAAAGTAAAGGAAAGGAGAGCAAGGAAAAAGAAGGGAAAGGAAAAAAGAAAAAGAGCAAGGAAAATGAAATAAGGAAAGGAAAGAAAAGGAAAGGAAAGGAAAGGAAAGGAAAGGAAAGGAAAGGAAAGGAAAGGAAAGGAAAGGAAAGGAAAGGAAAGGAAAAACAAGGAAGATGAAAAAAGAAAAGGAAAAGGAAAAGGAAGGAAAGGAAAGGAAAAGAGGGAAGGAAATGAAAGGAAATGAAAACAGGAAAAGAAAGCAAGGAAAGAGGAGAGGAGAAGAGAGGAGAGGAGAGGAGAGGAGAGGAGAGGAGAGGAGAGGAGAGGAGAGGAGAGGAGAGGAGAGGAGAGGAGAGGAGAGGAGAGGAGAGGAGAGGAGAGGAGAGGACGAGCAAAAAAGAAAGGAAAATATAGTCAATAAAAAAGGAAAGAAAGGGAAAGCAAATTAAAAAGGAAAGGAAAGCAAAAGGGCAAGGGAACAGTCTTTCGCAAAATTTTATTCTAGGTCCGTACTAGGTAGCCTATTATGCGTTTTCAATATTCTTAATAGCAAACACCACCGTGATAACGATTCTGAAGGCGTTTGACAGAAAATGGTAACAAATTGATCAAATCTCATTAGTGCAGAGTCTTCTGTGTGTAGCAATTATTGTTACCGACGACAAGGACAATAATTTGAACATTTGAGTTAAGTCAATGATTTACTATTAAAAGTCTAAGTACTACGAACCAAAAAAAAAATACTTATTTTTCTCAAAAGAACATTTCTTTACAGTACACAAGAAACAAACTTAAGCCACTTATACACTTCCTGTCTTAAAACAGCTTCGTTCACGTTAATCATCCTTGCAATATCCCATCATGATGAAAGCACCAGTAATGCTTGCGGAATCATCTTGTTTCACATGTGAGACACGTTTCATTTTCTAAACTTCTTTGTCACAAAGTTAAGAAAAGAAAAATTTGACTACGTTTGTTGAATATTTCAAGAGCATTAACCGGCCTTGAACCTGCTGCAGTCCTCATAGGGTAAGGCACCAAAACCCACAGGCTCACGTGACAAATCAACCACCGGGATGATGCATTCGGCCAGATTGTAATCCTGATCAACTCTTTTCTTTGCTTCACGCACCACGGGAGGGGTGAGAAGAGAAGCCTTCGGGCCTTGAGAAGTACTGGACATGTTTTCAGTACCAGCCTCGTCCCATGATTATGAAAACAAGAATCCTAGCTACACTCCGCACTTGTTTTCGGGTAACAAATTCCAGTCCACTTTCCTTTACGTTTAATAGAAAATAACTGCAAGTTTACTAGGGGGATAGTTGTGGAGTAACGGTTAGCACGTCTGACCGTAAAACGTGCCCCGAATCAAATCCTGGTTGGGACAAGTTATCTGCTTGAGGTTTTTCCGAGGTTTTCCCTCAACCAACCGAAGCAGAATTGCTGGGTGACTTTCGGCGTTTGATCTCGGATTCATTTTACCGTCATAATTATACAGAGTGAACCGTAAGCAATGTCATTAATTTCAGGGAGTTATTCTTTGAGATATTTCAAACAAAAAAAAGCTTCAAACAATTTTTTTCGTTTTTGCTTCCTTTTCGAGATAAAAATTATTTCATATGAAATATTTGCTGCTGTCAGGAAGTCAAAAGGAGCATAGCAATGGCCAAGGAAGTTTCTAATACAAAATGAAGCATCTTCTGCGGATCTCTGGAAAAAGAACTGAGCAAGAGACTAGTGAAGTGCTTTTTGTGGAGTGTACCATTGTATGGGGCAGAAACATGGACATTACGACGAAGTGAAGATAAGCGAATAGATGCATTTGAAATGTGGATATGGAGAAGAATGGAACGTGTGAATTAGACAGACTAAAAAATGAAACTGTGTTGGAAAGAGTGGATGAAGGAAGAATGATGCTGAAACTGATAAGAAAGAGAAAAAGGAATTGGTTGGGTCACTGGCTGAGAAGAAACCGCCTACTGAAGGATGCACTGGAAGGAATGATGAACGGGAGAAAAGTTCAGGACAGGAGAAGATATCAGATGAGAGACGACAGTAAGATATATGGATCACATGAGGACACAACGAGGAAGGAAGAAAATGGGAAAGATTGGAGAAAGCAGTGAAAGACCTGCCCTTGGGCAGAACACTCTATGAATGAAATATTTCATAACGTGTTTCGGGAAAACTATTGATTTAATTTCCAATTTGCTCAGTCAATTTAAGAGCAGTGTATTTTTATAATAAATGGTTGAAAAAATTCTAGTTTTATCCTTTAAATGAGTAGAAATTTGATTCGAACAAAACATTGGAAAATTCCTTTGCTGAGCGAAAAGTTACATTTGTTCGGATAAAATTTGTGCACGTTTAAAAGACAAGACTAAAATTCTTTCAATCATCTATTACCATATTATACTGCTCTCTTACATTGACTAAGCTTACTGGAAATTATTTCAGTAGCTTGCCCAGAACACGTTATGAAATGTTTCATGAAACATTTTTTCTCTTGAAAAGAAAATAAAAAACGGGCAAAATTGTTATTAAACTTGTTTGTTTGAAGTTTTTTCCTACACAGATGATGTGAATTTTTAGAGGAGTTAGGCCTACTAACTACATCTGAACTCTCTATCTACATTACTAATTATACAGAGAAAAAAATTCCAGAGCTAAAAAACACATTAACGCTTGCGTTTTCAATTCTCTTCTTCTTCTTCTTCTTCTTCTTCTTCAGAACTTCTTAGTCTATTTTTTCCTGGCTCACCTAATACGTCTTATTCTTCCTCTAGTTTTGTGCTGGAGCAACCATTTACGTAATCCAACACCTAATAGATTGAGAGGAAAACAGGTTTATTAACTCCAATTGCACAGCTATTAAACATGAACTAGAAGAAGTAATGAAAATATTTCTCCTCCTTTGGTATTTTCGTCAGAGCTGTTAAGAATCTTTGTTTAAGACACCATAAATAAGATCTACTCTCATTCTCCAGCCACTATTTTTTAAGTATACAGTCGTCTTCCAAGTGATACTTTTGTCCTATGACAGTGTGGGAAAATTTTTGGCAAAAGTTCGACAGTTGAGGGTGGAATTGGCCGAGGGGGAGGGAGCCGATGGATAAGAGAAAGATTTATTAGTGTTGCAATGAGTAATATTAACATTGAGCGAATGATAGAATTAGGAGATTTTTTTTTTTTTTTTTTTTTTTTTTTTTTTTTACTGTGTCTTCTGTATTTTATTGCGTGTGTATGTTTTTATTTATATACTGTATTACCTTTATATTTATTATTTGGATTATTTGGTCCAGCTTCAACAAGAAATTGAATTGTTTATACTGTATATATATATATATATATATATATATATATATATATATATATATATATGTGTGTGTGTGTGTATGTGTCTGTGTCTGTGTGTGTGTGTGACACTGTGCGTGTCTGTTTTTCTCCCTTTTATTTTATTTGTATTATTTTTGTGAAATTTGGTATAAAGTTAGATTAGTTATAATAGTGGTAATCAATGATAACGGTAGTAATAATAATAATTGTTGTTTCACTATTTTATTATTAGTAGGCATTATTTTCGTTTTGAAGATTCAAACTGTGCATAGTTACAGCACGAATGGCCGTATGAGCTCGTGCGAAGGATCTTGTGTACATGAGTTTGTATAATTTATTATGCATCAATAAATGCACTTATCTATCTATCTATCTATCTATCTATCTATCTATCTATCTATCTATCTATCTATCTATCTATCTATCTATCTATCTATCTATCTATCTATCTATCTATCTATCTATCTATCTATCTATCTATCTATCTATCTATCTATCTATCTATCTATCTATCTATCTATCTATCTATCTATCTATCTATCTATCTATCTATCTATCTATCTATCTATCTATCTATCTATCTATCTATCTATCTATCTATCTATCTATCTATCTATCTATCTATCTATCTACTTTTGTGGGAATGCAGAATGCTGCGATCCATCATCCCAACCACCTGTTTCTCCATCCATTCGGTAATAAATTCTATTACGCTTACAGTCCCAACCCTATGAAATGATAAATCGCCCCTCAGATGTGAGAGACTTGTACAGCAAGTTTCGAAAACACAATGACCTCTTAACCGGGCACCAGTCTGCGGACACAGTCCAGTGACTCCGGCGGGTTTATATTTAGTTCACTGTGCAATCTCAGGACCATAAGAACACGAAGGTCATCTAAAGTACTTGGCGAACTGACGACGCCCGCCCGTATCAAAACAGCCAGGAACTTCGTGACATGTGGTTCAGCGGTTACAAAGATCCTTTGTTCGTGGGGAAATACTATGCTCAGGACACAACGATTTTGGCAGGAATTTAAAGGCTTTGGGTTGCGTGTCGCAGATTACGATAAACGAAACCTATGTCTAAGGCATCCTGCCTAGGACTCGCGTTACGGAATGCGCGCTGGTTCGAGTCCTCATGGGGGAAGAAATTTTCTCATGAGATTTCGGCCAGTGTATGGGACCGGTGCCCACCCAGCATCGTGATGCACTTGGGGAGCTACGATAGGTAGCGAAATCCGGTTGCGAATGCCAGCTATAACGGCTGGGGGGATCATCGTGCTAACCACACGATACCTCCATTCTGGTTGGATGATCGTTCACCTCTGCTTCAACATGTGGGAGTGAGGCCAGCAGCCGGCTGGTCGGTCTAGGCCCTTCACGGGCTGTAGCGCCACGGATTAATTAATTAATGTCCGCCGCTACGGTTCAGTGGATAATGCGTTCCCCAACCCAAGCAATCCGTGGTTCGATTCACGAAGTGGGAGGAGATTTATCTCCATTCCTCGGGACTTTTTAAAATATCTCAGAAATGCGGTCAAATTCATGTGAGAGAGCATAATGTTGGTCCAAAGAAAGATGAAAACAACAAATGATGTTATAGCCTTCTGAAAGAAGAGTCATAGCTGATGGAGACTAATGGTGTTACGCTTATCTGTATTTAAAGGAAGATTAAATGAACTTAACCACGTTTATAATTGTCTCTACATTCTCTACATTGCCTGTTCAGACTGCTATGGATGGGACGTAAAAACAAAATAAAAATAAAAATGAACAATAATAATAATGAATAATTTTGAGGGAAAAATTGTTCCGGGGCCGGGCATCGAACCCGGGACCTTTGGTTAAACGTACCAACCTCTACCAACTGAGCTACCCGGGAACTCTACCTGACACCGATCCAATTTTTCCCTCTGCATCCACAGACCTCAAAGTGGGCTGACAACCGTCAAGCAACCAACATTGAGTGCACACTAACAATTTTTCCCTCAAAATTATTCAAAGCAACTTTACAGGGAGTTATACCTGAAAGCTCGATTTGAATAATAATAATAATAATAGGCTAATAATAATAATAATAAGTGGACAGAGCAGTACTATAAGCAGTAACATGAACTGTTGCCAGAAAGTCGAAAGAAAGATACTAATAACAAACGAGCTTTTAATAGAAAAAGGAGCATCTTCGGCGAATCTCTGGAAATAGAACTAAGGAAGAGACTAGTGAAGTGCTTTGTATGGAGTGTGCCATTGTAAGGGGCAGAAACATGGACATTACGACGAAGTGAAGAGAAGTGAACTATTTCAAATATTTATAGACTCCAAAAATGATATATGACAGGTGCAATAGCCACAAGGATAAACACCAGTTGTACGGAAACAGCTGACATGTATTGTTCTATTTATTTTTATTGTTCTCCTGAAAAATACAATTTTGACAAGGGTTGTTTCTGTAATAATGTCTTCATATGAAATGTGGATATGAAGAAGAATGGACTGTGTCAAATGAACAGACAATAAGAAATGAAGCTGTGCTAGAAAGAGTGGATGAAGAAAGAATAATGCTGAAACTGATCAGAAAGAAAAAGAAATTGGCTGGGTCACTAGCTAAGAAGATACTGCCTACTGAAGGATGCACTGGAAAGAGTTGTGAATAAGATTGAAATTAAATTATGGTTTATGTAACGACGCTTGCAACTGCAGAGGTTATATCAGCGTCGCCGGTGTGTCGCAATTTTGTCCCGCAGGAGTTCTTTTACATGCCAGTAAATCTACTAACATGAGCCTGTCGCATTTAAATACACTTAAATTCCATCGGCCTGGGCCGGGATCGAACCCGCAACCTCGAGCATAGAAGGCCACCGTTATACCAAGTACGCCACCGAGGCCGACTTGTGAATAGGAGAAAATTCGGGACAGAAGACGATATCAGATGATAGACAACATTAAGATACATGGATCATATGCGGAGGCTAAGAGGAAGGCAGAAAACAAGAAAGATTGGCCAATACTGGGTTTTGTCAAGAATACAATGCATGCATTTCTGCGTTGTGTAACTTTCTTCATTTTTCTGCGACTTCATCCTCCCTTAATCCCAAATATTTTCCTAAGCACCTTATTCTCTAATACCGTTTACCTTTGTTCCTCTCTCAAAGTGAGTTCAGTTTCACAATCAATCAGAACAACCGATAATGTAACTGTTTTATGAATTCTAACCTTCAGTTTTTTTAAGTACACTGGATGACAAAAGTTCAGAAAATATAGTAGTAATTGACAAGGTAACGGGAACAAATTTCAATTTTTTATTTAAAATGTATAGTTGATATTAAATGTTTCGTGAAATTATATAGTTAAGAACTTTTTTTTCATAATGTATAAATAAATAATGTACAGTTTTTAATACATTTTAGTAAGTATTTCTGTGTAAAAATTCTGTATTCACAATTATCATAGTTACTAAGAAATCCAAAATAAATAAGTCATGTGTCAAAATATGGTAGTTTCACTTTGTTATTTTCCTAACAGAGGACACTTCTAAATATCGGACGTTTTTAAAGTCCCGGGAGATGTTCACTATTGGGAAGCGTCACTGAAGTATTACAGTATACGGGTTTGCCTGCGCTATAGTCATTGTATTTTATGCATTTTCAATCTACCTAGATATAACACGCTTGTACAGTATACTCTCACTTTATCAGTGACTGGGTGGTCCTCATAATCGTTATGTGAGGGTGGCGGGTTGAGAATTAATTGTTAGTGTCTCGTATTTGAACCTTCTAGCCCCCGGCCAGTCGCGTCTACCGATCGATCTAACACGCGTTATACACGCATTCTCTCTCAGCTTAAGAAGTACGCATATTTTACATTTTAATTAAAAGGAGTGCACACAACACCATGTATTTGTCTCGCTTCATTTCGTTTTGAGATTCAACCCCAATGAACAACAGCAAGTTGTAGGTTCATAATCCGATCCTCATCCATTCTCCAGTATGGTAGTTAATTTCCAAACATTTCGTGCAATTTTTGAGCTAAATCGCAGTGGATACTGTAGAAACGTTTTGCTAGTAATACACAACTATGTGAGAAGAAATTATGCAATATGCACATCATAATGTATTCATTTTTCGAAGAGAGAAATCCAAAAAAAAATCTATCCAAATACATGAATTTCTTGAAGGAAAAGTAGTGCATCTATTGGGGCAATATGCATCCTCATTGAATCTACCACCATTTTTTCGCAGTCCACATTATCATTATCATTATCATTATCATTATCATTATTATTATTATTATTATTATTATTATTATTATTATTATTATTATTAATGCAGAAACCAACATGCAACTCTGATCTTGATAACCTCCTTATCGATTCCTTTGTTGTGACGCACCAATAAAAATACACACCTACAGTGTTCTAGATATCTAGCGCCAAAGAATGGCGCACCATTTATGACAAGTCGGTCGGTCAGTCGGTCGCTCGGTCGTGTAGACATACAGGTAGTCTAATCGATCTGGCAGACATATAGGCAGGCGTCCACACCTGTGCAGTAACGGTCAGCACGGTTAGCAGCGAAACCAGGTGGCCCGGGTTCGAATCCCGGTCGGGGCAAGTTATCTGGCTGAGTTTTCTTTTCCGGGGTTTTCCCTCAACCCAATACGAGCAAATGCTGGGTAACTTTCGGTGCTGGACCCCGGACTCATTTCACCGGCATTATCACCTTCATTCAGACGCTAAATAACCTGACATGTTGATACAGCGTCGTAAAATAACCCAATAAAATAAAATAAGTATAGACAGGCTGGTCGGTCTTGTAGACAGATAGGTCCTTTACTTCGCTCCATAACGTCTGACAGGCGATGTAAATATTGTTGGTATACGAGGAGAAAAGTACTTGCTATTCTACCAATGGCAGAGATCTCATTCCACGCCTGACGTTGGGCGGAGATAGAACACTTCAGACCGCCCAACTTCAAGACAGGCGTGGAATGAGACCTCTGACATTGGTTCAACAGCAATTATCGTTTTTTCTCTCTGTCGTAAATATTTACGTCGCCTGTCAGACATTATGGAACGAAATACAGGTACCTTGGTCGGTTGGGTAGCCAGATAGGTAGTTATGATGATCGGTCGGATAGGTATATAAATAGATAGTTACGTACGAATTACGTTGATAGGTCTGGTAGATAGATAAACAGGTGGATCGGGTAGAATTAGGTAGTATATGAGTCAGATAGCCAAGTTTATTGGTCGGACAGTTGTGGAAATGTGTTTGTCATGAAGATTGATCAATAGATCGGTCACACATGAAGATGGATAAGTAGATCGGTCAGACATGAAGATAGATCGGTAGATCGGTCAGACATGAACATAGAACGGTAAGTCATGGAGATAGCTCGGTAGATCGGTCAATCATGGAGATAGATCGGTATATTGGTAGGTCAGTAAGTCAGGGAGACAGGTCGGTAGGTCGACCGGTCAGATAGACAAGTTGATAGACTGGTCAGTATGAAAGAGGTAGATTGCTAGACTATTCATTGTGAGAGAAACAGGTTGGTAAATCGGTCATTTTGAGATATATTGGTTAATATATCGGTCATTATTAGGGAGATAGTTTGGTGGATCGTTCATTGTTAGAGGCAGGTTGGAAGATTTGCCATTGTGAGAAATATAGGTTAGCAGATCGATTATTGTGAGAGAGAAAGGTTGGTATATTATTAGAAAGATAGATTAGCAGAGCTGTCATTAAGATAGAGGTGAGTAGATCGGCCATTATAAGCGAGGAGTTGATAGATAGACCACTGTGGAAGAGATAGGTTGGTAGGTCGGTCAGTGAGGGAGATATGTCGTTGTGAGATAGACAAAGGCAGGTAGGTTGATTAGTCGTGTAAACAGGTCGGTAGGTAGGTCAGTCATGGAGATACGTCGATAAATCGGTCAGTCAGAGAGATAGGTTGATAGTTCGGTGAGTTACGGGGACAGGTTGGTAGGTCGGTCAATCAGGGATACAGGTGGTACTCAAGGAGATAGTTCGGTAGATCGATCAGTCATGAAGAGACTTAGGTAAATCAGTCAGTCATGGAGATAGTTCGGCAGATCGGACTATCATGGAGATAGGTCCGTCAGTCACGGAGAAAGGTTCGTAGGTCGGTGAGTCAAGAGGATAGGTTGTACATCGGTCAGTCAAGAAAGTAAATCGGTAGATCGGTCAGTCCAATCATGAAAACAGGCGGTAGGTCTGTTAGTCATGATGGAGAATGACCAGTCAGCCAGGGAGATAAATTTTTCGGCCGAACCAGTGAGTCATATTTTTTGTAAACGTGATGCGTCAGGATCATTGTTGCATTATTAAATCCAAAAATGCGTATTACGTATTCTGTATGTTTTTGTATATGTGGATGGGATTATATTTTAAGAATTTAGAAGGTATTACCTCAGAAATGCTAACATATTTATAACAATATGAGCATTTTCTAACATAGCATGGATTTAATTTTCGTTTCAGAGACTGATACATAAATTTTTGGCCACAATAGTCCTTTTGAGCATGCATTCCTTTCATAAGCGATTTATTGGCGATGGTATTAAAGCAAAAGGAATGTAAGGGCGAGTACATGTTCCACCAATAGCTGATGAAGCAGGTCACCGACTCCGCTGGTTCTTGGAACCGATTCATGGACCACTGCCTGCCTAGCTTAACTTGAGTCACATGACTTAAGAACATTGGCTTAATACTTGCTCATTTTATTTTTAACCATCTTCCTTAATTCTAAGAAATTTCGTCTCGATCAAAGCGTCTGTGTTGTTGCAATGTAGCTCGGAGCTTGTTTCTATTTAATGTGCTGTATGAACGTTTGCAATCGAGCGCCAACCCTGTACTTAGATTTCAGCGTAATTAATAATACGAAGCAGACTGTTAAAAATACAACACGCCTTCTGTGCTGCATGATTCCAAGTCCTATAACAACGCATGTCTTATGTATCATAACAGCCATGTTTTATGTTTAGAACAAACAGCGAATTCTACTGATGAAAACTAGATTCGGTTATTTTGTATGCTACAGCGAAAGGAGTTTTAGATGCTTACTTACTTACTGGCTTTTAAGGAACCCGAAGGTTCATTGCCGCCCTCACATAAGCCCGCCATTGGTCCCTATTATGAGCAAGATTAATCCAGTCTCTACCTTCATATCCTACCTCCCTCAAATCCATTTTAATATTATCTTCCCATCTACGTCTCGGCCTCCCCAAAGGTCTTTTTCCCTCCGGCCTCCCAACTAACACTCTATATGCATTTCTGGATTCTCCCATACGTGCTACATGTCCTGCCCATCTCAAATGTCTGGATTTTATGTTCCTAATTATGTCAGGTGAAGTATACAATGCGTGCAGCTCTGTGTTGTGTAACTTTATCCATTCTCCTGTAACTTCATCCCTCTTAGCCCCAAATATTTTCCTAAGAACCTTATTCTCAAATACCCTTAATCTCTATTCTTCTCTCAAAGAGAGAGACCAAGTTTCACAACCATATGGAACAACCGATAATATAACTGTTTTATAAATTCTCACTTTCAGATTTTTTGACAGAAGACTGCATGATTCCAAGTCCCAAAACAACGCATGTCTTATGTCCCATAACAGCGCATGTTTTATGTTTAGAACAAACAGCGAATTCCACTGATGAAAACTAGATTCGGTTATTTTGTATGCTACAGCGAAAGGCGTTTTAGATGCTTACTTACTTACTGGCTTTTAAGGAACCCGGAGGTTCATTGCCGCCCTCACATAAGCCCGCCATTGATCCCTATCCTGAGCAAGATTAATCCAGTCTCTACCATCATATCCTACCTCCCTCAAATCCATTTTAATATTATCCTCCCATCTACGTCTCGGCCTCCCCAAAGGTCTTTTTTCCTCCGGCCTCCCAACTAACACTCTATATGCATTTCTGGATTCGCCCATACGTGCTACATGTCCTGCCCATCTCAAATGTCTGGATTTTATGTTCCTAATTATGTCAGGTGAAGTATACAATGCGTGCAGCTCTGTGTTGTGTAACTTTATCCATTCTTCTGTAACTTCATCCCTCTTAGCCCCAAATATTTTCCTAAGAACCTTATTCTCAAATACCCTTAATCTCTGTTCTTCTTTCAAAGTGAGAGTCCAAGTTTCACAACCATATAGAACAGCCGGTAATATAACTGTTTTATAAATTCTAACTTTCAGATTTTTTGACAGCAGACTGGATGACAAAAGCTTCTCAACCGAATAATAACAGACATTTCCCATATTTATTCTGCGTTTAATTTCCTCCGGAGCGTCATTTATATTTTTTACTGTTGCTCCAAGATATTTGAATTTTTCCACCTCTTCGAAGGATAAATCTCCAATTTTTATAGTTTCATTTCGTACGATATTCTGGTCACGAGACATAATCATATACTTAGTCTTCTCGGGATTTAATTCCAACCCTATCGCTTTACTTGCTTCAACCAGAATTTCTGCGTTTTCCCTAATCGTTTGTGGATTTTCTCCTAACATATTCACGTCATCCGCATAGACAAGAAGCTGATGTAACCCGTTCAATTCCAAACCCTGCCTGTTATCCTGAACTTTCCTAATGGCATATTCTAGAGCGAAGTTAAAAAGTAGAGGTGATAGTTCATCTCCCTGCATTAGCCGGCAGTGAATTGGAAAAGCATCAGATATAAACTGGCCTATACGGACTCTGCTGTAAGTTTCACTAAGACACATTTTAATTACGATTTTTAGATGCTTACGAGTTGAAAATACAGAGTCCTGCAGAAACAATTACACGATTTATGATTCGGAAAACAACACTTTAATTAGAAAAACAATATTGAACAACAAACTGAAAATATACCTTAAAGACTACCTTTTAGTTTTACGTTCATTCCTTGAACATAACTTCACTCAGGCGAGTTTCACCAGACGTGACACAAATCTCTGCACGGCGTTTGACACATCACTCTCTGCAGCACGTCTCGTGGAATTTATTGAATTTCGGTTCAAATTTTGTTCTTCAAAACTTGAATCGTGTGAAGTCGTTCTTGATACACTTTTTCCTTGAGATAACCCACATAGAAAGAAATAAAATATCAGGCCACAGTGCAGGCCAATTTATGTCGACAAAGCGAGAATTTCGAAATATCTTACTGCATCCGTGTACGATAGTCAAAGAAATTTAATTTCTATACAATTACTTAATTAAATGGATGGAAGTGCAGACCTAAGTCATAATGTAAGACGCGCCTAACACTTCTGCTGACATACCCAAGGCTTGTGAATGCTGAAGAACAGATCGGCGAGGACTCTGGTGGAATGCCGTTCTTACTGTCTCCACATTTTCTGAACTACGTATGGTTCTTGGACGACAGGAGGCTTCCTGTCGGTAACTGATGTATTTCTCCTAAATGCATAAACACAATCCAGGATGGTTTGACGAGTTGGAATGTTTCTATTTCTTCCGATATGAAAGTGACGCCTAAAAAGACATTGTGTTTGTGCAGCCGAGTCATTCTTCTTAAAAAAACTTTTTACTGCAAAAGTCTGATGTTCATTCAACCAACGTTCCATCATTACTAAATGGTACTAATTACTCTACATATTGTTGTGTACAACGTTATATAGCCACAGGCGTAGCTCAGTCGACTGAGGCTCTTTGATCAGGAGTTGCGCTCGAGTGAGTTCGATTCCCGCTTGGGCTGATTACCTGGTTGGGGTTTTTCCGAGGTTTTCCCCAACCGTAAGACAAATGTCTGGTAATCTATGACGAATCCTCTGCCTCATCTCGCCAAATACCATCTCTCTATCACCAATCCCATTGACGCTAAATAAGCTAGTAGTTGATATAGCGCCGTTAAATAATCAACTAAAAAATGTTTCGGAATACGTAGTTTTTTACTTTCGCGTGTTAAATACCAGATACAATACCTTGTTGATTAGTTTCAGACTGTTGTGGGCTATCGTCAGAGGATACTGCAGATCTGAGGATAGCTCACAACAGGCTGAAACTAGTCAACAAGGTACGGTACCGTACCTAGTATTTAACACGCGAAAGCAAAAAACTACGTATTCCGAAGTGATAGAGTGTTAAAAGTTGTGTAATCAAGATGTATAAAAAATGTTATGTATTACATAGCACAAGGAAATGCTGACAACTTTAAATTGTTTAATTGTTTCTGCCGGACTTTGTAGTTTAGGCGTAAGAAAGACTAAATAATTAAATATGCAAAAAAAGGAAGGATATTGAAGAAAGACAGCAAGAGAGAGAAAGGAGCTGTCCTACAATAAAGAAAGAAATTAAAGTGTGAAAGAAAAGGAAAAGAACTGAGACAAAATAAGTGAAGGTAAGAGAAGACAAAGAAACGAAATAAAAGATGAGAGAAGGGCAATGAGAGAAAAGGAAAAGAAGAATAGGGGAAAATGGGTATGGAGAGAAGTGAAAGAAGGAAATTAATGAAAGGAGTAGAACAAAGAACTGGACTGAAAAAGAAAAACCAAATATTAAAAAAATAATAATAATAATAAAAGGCGAGAAACAAAGTGATGGAAAAACTCAGGGGTGTGGGGGTAATCTGGGTATAGTGGGGTAATTTGGTTATAAGTTGTAATTTATCGAATAAAACTTTACATAATCTTCAAACACATGCCAATTTAATATATGTTGTCTAATTCACAATTGTCTATCGTGGAGTGTTAAAAATTTGTGTTGAACACACTGACACTGACTGTTGAAAAACTGTTTTGTTTACTAGTGTATGAAATGACCCATCATATTCAAAGCAATATTGTTGGGGAATCAGCTGTGATACAGTAACCAAATTCATGTATGTGTACATTACACATATTTAGAATATGTTTTGAATAAATTTGGCAATATATTACAAATGTGCGATAATTTGGGTATAATTATAGGTTAATTGGTAACTAACCTAGTTTTTGTTCGAAATTATGCCACGTATACAAATTATGGATTGGTGAAAGAAAAATAAATATCCGAATTGTTATCTGCCCCTGATTTTAAAGGGAGATATCTTAAGTTTACAAAATAAGTCTGATCAAAACCTTAAGTATTGGCTGGATTCTTTTACCTTGTTAGATGTAATTAAATTTTTTAAATGCCTACCTAACCTCTCCATTCTGTTCTAGGATACTTACACTAACCTCTGGTTGGGATAATTTGATTTCATAAGAACTTTAAAGCATGTTTTACTTCAATAATGCACATTATACCTAAATTTCCCTATCCATGGGATAAATTGAGTAGACTACAGTTAAACTTAGAGTTATTATGCTAAGAAGAGGCCAACATACTTGAAATGCAATAGATTCATTCTAGAAAGCCACAGTGACTGGAAAATTTTATCATGGTAACAAGCTATGGGTATCTAAACCTTAAAAAGAGTTTTTATACCCAAATTACTCCAACTCACCCTATAAAATTAAGAGAGTGAAAACAAAAATACTTAACAAAATAAAGATACAGAAAGAACAACAAAAAAGAAAGGCGAAGAAAATAAAGAAAATGAAGATGTAAATATTAGAGAGCTAAAAAATAAATAGTGAGAGTGAGCAGAATAAAATGAAAAGAGAACGTAATCTTCGAACTCTATGATGCATTTAAATGAGTGTACAAAGGCAATTATACGATGAAATTAAAACCTAGAGAGATCAGAGCGTAACTAAGCATCAGTCTTGGTGTTTAATGTTTATACTAAACACAGTAACAGTAGCTCCGTAACCGAGAATTCATTTCCTGACACTATAATTAATCCACAAAGACTGCGGAATGCATGCCAATTAGTAAGCACACAGTCCTGTATTTCCCTTTAAATTATGACGAATGCCTGGCGTAGCAATTTATATTGCAGAGAAGAGACTCGCCTCAAAGGTAGCTAAGTCCTGAATCACTCGGAAGTATTCACGTTTCAGTCATCTGAGATTTCAGTACGCTTGAATTTCAGTTGAAATACTTTTTTCCTTCCTCTTTTTTTTTTTCCTCCATGCTCGTATTACCTGGAATTTCTGGTTGGCGGGATTCTACTGGATGTAGTTGTGTAGACTTGTATTGAAACGTGTTTGTAAATATGTAATCTGCCTCCATACTAGCGGGGTCGAAGATTTTCGTGTAAAATTTCTACGTACTTCGGAACTAGGAGAGGAGGCTGTGCACAACTTTTAATCACTAAATTGTGCACCAATATGACTGGGTTAAACCCCAAATCTCTGCGCAATGCATATGAAGAGAAGGCATATGTCACTGTTGATAGTGATTCGTCCGTTGGATGGGGACGTTAAGCCTGGCGACCCCATTGGTGGTATTACACAGGAGTAGGCTATGTACCGGCACCGGGTTCCCCCTTCTCCCTTCCTCCTCATCATCATCATCATCATCACACATTCCTTACACAACACTTACACATACACTCACCCTAGTACACGACATAATTCTCCACAGATACACATCATGCACAGCGTGGCTCGCCGAAATGGTGTACAACTTGAAAATGGGTTGCAGTCCTGTCATCTATCTGCAATATTCGGAACCCGAATCACGTAAAGTAAAGTGGGTAGGCACTGGATACACACCCACCCACCCACACACACACACACACACACACACACACACACACACACACACACACACACACACACACACACACTAATAATTATACCTGTAAAGCTTATTTTGAGGAGTTCCTTTCCCTGCCACCAAAAACCATTTCTCCTTCATCACGCAATTATAATTGCCACATGAGAAGTGCCCAAAGTATAGTCTGGATCAGTTTACTTAATACCCCAAGGGTGAAACCTAACCATGTTTCCCCTATTACTACATATGCTAGTGGATTATAGTGATTTTCTAGCTCTCAAGTTGAATTTTCTTTTACCAACTTTGTTTCGAATTTCGGGTACTGACAAATACTACAGCTGGCAGTTATTTTCTAACTGTTATGTTCGCAGCAATGATTTCGGTTTGCAGTAAAGCAAGCTGATGAAAATGCAAGCAAGTAAGTACATTTTTAGGTTAGGTCTCATGAATCGTACACTCTTCAGTCAAAGCAATAAATTTCATATTGCCTGACAATATAAATTATAATATTAGATCATACTAATCCCAATTACCTACATAATATGCGAGAAGTCCAAGAGGAAAATATACTATTTCATAAATAAATTATTGAACCATTTAGGAAACACCTCGCTGCATGAAGATGAGATGTGGTAAATAAGCAAGACATTGTTATTGTTAACACTATATTATTATTGTTATTATTATTATTATTATTATTATTATTATTATTATTATTATTATTTCAGTACGTAGCATTGTGATTTTACCCTCTTTGGTGATATCTGGTATTAGTTGGCAATACTGAAGAGATGGCCAAATTAGACTTTAGGAACTACTCTTACGTGATCCTCACTATACCTAGTGAATACACGTGACAAGGGTACCATATCTCACAAATTGCCGAAGGGAAAGGCTCAAGAAAGATGAAGATGTAAACAAATTAAATAGAATTCATACGTGGTACCTCCGAAATGAAAATCTCGTCTAAAATAAAGTCGCACGTAATAAAACTATTCTGTGCTATAATACATGGACAGTACGGTGCAAGGTCGCGCGGGAAGTCCAGGCATCGACACAGAAGTCCGCGCTCTACTCTTCATTAATGATGCATGAAGAGCTGTCCGACAGTTCCGCAGATTAATTTACGTAATGAAGCGCCTCGGCTTCCAGGAGCCGATGCTCACATTGCGAGCAAACATTCTACAGATAAGGCACGCGCAACTATATCAACAGTCAAACCAAAAATAGAGCCGCACTATTGTTCAACAGTGCTGTCTTAACTTCGTAATTCACAATTCCTGTTATCTTTTTTGAATGGAATTGAATTTATTTATTTAATACTTTACACGTGAGCTACATTAGGGATTGCAGCCCGAAAGAGCAGAAGTTCGTGCTCGGGCGCAGTTCAGATCAGTTATACAAAATATATCACAAAATTAAGAGAGTTCATTGAGCACAATAACATTAATAAGTGGTAAAATACATACAGCATGTAATAAAAGGGTCTATACAAATAGAAAATACAAAAGTACATGAATATTAGAGTATCAATTTTTAACTCAATTAACTTAAACAACTAAATAATTAATGTGATTTGTTTCTTAAATCCATGTGTGTTAAGTGTACTTAGCTCAGGGTAAGCTCTAATTAATGCATTATATATTTTGGGTCCAAAATTTCTGCTGTGTTTTAATCGAGCAGTTGTGTGGCATTTGGGAGTATTTAGAAAGAAACTGTAGTTTTGTCTCGTATGATATTCATGAGGATCAAATTTATCTGTAACTTAAGTTCATATTATTCTTCCTTCTCCTTCAAAATCGTCGTCATAATCATCATCATCATCATCATCATCATCATGATGGACCTAATATTCAAAAATGACAAGGGAATCTAACACGTAACACATTTTTGCAACAAGCTACTATGTAGAGTTAACCACAGAAAAATTAAGCCGTAAGAATATTCTAAGTCCCAGATACAAGACACTATCGGAGACCCAGAGCACTGATACACAAGATAAGGCGTAAATGAGATACAGATTCACTCTATTAGGTTTGTTGTTGGAAGTCGTTCCGACGGACCGCTGTCCAACCTTTGGAATTTCTCTCTCTAATTGTTGGATCGAGTGTACACTGACGTTCAAAGATATCTGACCTACGATTTTATGATCGTGTAAGCGAACTTTCTAACCACGGGATAAGTCAGAACCAAAGGTATAAAAAATTGACAAACTTTGAAATAGTTCCGCTAGGTGGCACCATTATTGAAGCGGTTAAAAAATGTCACGGAAAATGATTATGTTGATTAAGCGTAAATTATTCTCATAATTGACAATATCGGCGATTTCCAGCTAAACCCAGTGTTGTTTTACAATCAGTAGAGTGGGATGAAAAACTGAATTCTATAATGCAGGTATATTTATGTACGATTGGCAACAATGACTACTATTTTCGTTATCATAGAAGTAATAACCTAAAGAAGCCACACTTACACCAACAATTTATCGATCACTATCGATTAGTAGGATCAGATGTCTTTGAATGCCAGTGTACTAACTTGGGTTTTTTTTTTACCTAAGCATTTGTATTGGAAGCAGTTTTTAACTTGAGTTCTTTCTGTGAGAGTTAGATCTTACTGTATGCCACCTACACACATGCACTATGTTTTTTGTGTGTTAATTTCTAAGCCCCATTTCTTATATTCCTCCATCAATTTTCTCGTCATACAGAGTGATTCAAAAGTCCAGCGACATAGACCAACTCCGTTATTAGTGTAGAGGAAAGTTGTTTGAAATATGTAGTTTTAAATCTAATGTGTTTCAACGCTGAAGTTGTACCCCAGATCATATATAGATTGCACATCTCTATGTTAAAATCGGTTGCACTTTGAAGAGAACAACTGCCAGGATCGCCACCCGTCCGCCGTAAACGAACACGAGATGGCAATACAGTCGCTAATGCAATTCAAATGGGAGTCATGACGTGACTCCTTATGTAACAATAGATGGCAGCATAGTAAACCTGACAAAAGCTGTTACCGTCAAAGCCTATAACACCGAGCAATCTGGGTATATATGTTCTAGGGTTGTATGCTAGTACGATACAGCTGCCAGTTCCAATGCTGCCAAATTAGCCACTTTTCGGCTAGTTTCACAGGATTTTAGACACGCATTATTTAACGCAGAAAAATAGTCGACATGCAAAGTTTAACGATTATTTAACTTCTCACAGTGCAAAGAAACATTTCTTTATATTGATATCTAAGAATTCAGGGGATTTTCTTCTTGTCTGGCCGTTTTCCCTGAACTTGTATTGGCAACACTTTTAATCATTATCGCCATAATTTCGTAATTTACCCGATACACTATGTAACGGTATTTAAAATCTGGTAAAACTAGCGGAAAAGCTACTAATTTGGCAGCAGTGGGACTGGTGGTGTGTAGTACTAGTATACAGCCTCAACGGTGTAGTCATTCATTCATTCATTGTATTCTGCTCAAAGGCACGTCTTTCACTGCAAATCCAGCATTATTCAGTCTTCCCTTTTTTGCCTTCCTCTTTGTATCCTCTTATGATCCATATATCGTAATGTCGTCCATCATCTGATATCTTCTTCTGCTCCGAACTCTTCTCCCGTTCACCATTTCTTCCAGTGCATCCTTCAGAAGGCAGTTTCTTCTCTATTAGTGACCCAGCCAAACGGTGTATTCTACGTTGAAAATTCAAGTCATTACACAAAACTACATATTTCCAACAATTTTCCCCTCTTTCCTACTTTCGCTATCTGCAAGAAGAACGAAGTCACACTCTTCTGAGTCGTCCTGTACGTTCCAAGTCATCGTAGGCTTGGGCAAAATAATGCGGTCATCTGGGAAACAAAGCGTGCGAAGGTAGTTATTGTTATGCGTTGGTAATCACATACTTTTTCCAATTCCAAATACATTTTGAAAAGAGTAGGAACAAGCAATATACGATACTAGTCATTATTTTTACAAAATTTAGCTACAGGCAGTGGCGGTGCGTCAAAAAGAGCACAAGAGCACGTGAACACCTTGTTTCCATTAATGCACGACTAGTTTTATTATTTAATACCGTATTGACGCAGTGGGGATGTATAATATCAGAATCGAGTGTTTTAAACTTCCCGCATCTTACATAAACTTCTTATGTAAACTTGGCAACATGCGTTCACGTACAACCCGTGCTCTTTTCAAGAAGGTTACAGGAATTTCACGCATGCGCGGGAGAAAATTGTCTTTCGCTGGCCGCTTATGACTCGTCAAGAGCACAAAGCGTTAGGTGAACAGAGAATCTATCCTACAGATATCAGGTGCATCGATGTCTATCGTTCACGTGCTATATCTCGAGGAGGAAATTAATAGTTTATATTTTAGACTGTAGGTGTCAGCATCTCACTGTCGGAACGTTTACTTTGTGTGGATGTGCTGCTACAAGAGTGTAGTTTGTGAATTACTATACTTCAGTGTCAGCATATAGCAGATAGCAGAGTTTTGCTTTCAAACACGTGCTGGCTGAATGTGATGGTGGTATGAATTTAAATATCTGTATGGTGGTGTATATTATTTAAGAATAATATTTACTGGCATGTATTTATAGTAACCAATCTATGCGAATGGGATTATAGTACTGGTATAAGCTATGGTGTATCAGTGTGTTCTGAATCAAAATATATTACTAAGCAAACGCTTTTGTAGATAACGGCATTATGGTATGTATTAATTTTTAACAAACGTGGGCCACCGGCGTGGCTCAGTCGGTTAAGGCGCTTGCCTGCCGGTCTGAAGTTGCGTTCGGGCGCGGGTTCGATCCCCGCTTGGGCTGATTACCTGGTTGGGTTTTTCCCGAGGTTTTCCCCATCCGTAATGTGAATGCAAGGTAATCTATGGCGAATCCTCGGCCTCATCTCGCCAAATATCATCTCACTATCACCAATCTCATCGACGCTAAATAACCAAGTAGTTGATACAGGGTCGTTAAATAACCAACTAAAATAAAAAAAAATTAACAAACGTAAACAATGAACTCTGTTCAAGCAATTTTGAACAGCAAAGAACTGGGTAAACTGACTTACCAGGAAAAATTGGAAATAAAAAGACTGGGTATTATTATTATTATTATTATTATTATTATTATTATTATTATTATTATTATTATTTTACTGTATGTTGTTTTGAATTTATATACGGTTTTTTCGATAGTGAAACACTGGAATCATGACATTTCACATTAGGCTAAACGTACGATTTCAAATTCTCTTCGATTCTGGAACAGAAAATTGTGAACACATAATATTTTATCACGAGCCGCCACTGGCTACAGGCTCGTAGTTTGTCAATCCCTGCTGTAAACCATACCGGAGTGAAATAAAAATTAGCTTGCTAAAAACGGATAAAACTGCGTAGGTTGTAATTGTTGTACGTATTGTTCCGAATCTGGACGGGTACTAAGAGTCAAGATCCACGCCTCGGACCCTCCAAGATGTGCCGGGGTTATTTACCTCTGCCATGCGATCTCGCATTAAGTAAAGTCTAATTTGGGGTGTAGATTCTTCGGGAACACAGGTTAAACCATGTAATTAGATATGGAAGCATGTTTCGTTTTATTTTTTTTAAGTCAGTCAGGAGGGCCGTGTAATGAGATGGGCAGCTGTTACGAATTCGTGAACAATCGAGCGTGGAGACATCCGACAGCCGTGGCGTACGAGCAGTCCTTCAAGTCAAACGGCAACTGATCCCTATGTTATGCAATCTCGTCTCCGGTTTTAAGCCATTACTCTACAGCTCTGCAAGTTTGTACGTTTTCTGCGATTCCCACAGCATTTTTAAGTCAATTCCAATTTTTAGAGACGGACATTTTGAGAAATGATTAAAGCGTGGTTTCCCACGCTGAAGATCCGAGTTGAAATCCCGATTGAGTCCAAGTGGAAGTTTGGGTGTACAAAAAAATAGAATTTGACCAAGATAAAATGCTAAATAATGAGGCGGTTTTGAAATGGAAAAAGTTACGATATCACAAAACAAATTTATATTTATTTAATATTATCACCGTCCTCAGATTGCGGATCGAGGAGACAGCCTCCAGATATGGAGGGTAGCTGAGAGTATATTGAATAAGCAGTCGCGGACAGCCGATAAGGGGTGGTCCTCCAACTTGGGGGTTGGGCGAAGGGCTAACAACCCATCATCGTAAAAACAAGCTTGTTACGAATCCTTCAATGGGATACCGGAGGGAAAAAGACCTTTAGGGAGGCCGAGACGTAGATGGGAAGATAATATTAAAATGGATTTGAGGGAGGTGGGATATGATGATAGAGAATGGATTAATCTTGCTCAGGATAGGGACCAATGGCGGGATTTTTTGAGGGCGGCAATGAACCTGCGGGTTCCTTAAAAGCCAGTAAGTAAGTAAGTATTAAATTTTTTAGTAATAATAATACGAGTAACAAAAATATATAATGATAATAATAATATATTTATTTATTCTGGTGGTGTTAAGACCATCAGGCCTTCTCTTCCACACCACCAGAAATAAGCATACATACAAAATTTTAGGACAGAAGCAATAGTCTCCAATTTCTACCTGACCGACTGTATAGGGTTCCTATGATGAACGTTCTATGAGGTAATAACTATAAGAATTCCTATAGTTGATGCTGATTCCTGAGAATTACAGCAAAGTATGAAATCACATAAGCAAGAAACTTCATTTTGGCGACATATCAACCTTTCTGTTAAATTAATTATAGTTAGTCATTTGAGACCGGTAATTAAATGAATATCTCATTGCACTTTATTAAATTACTGTGTTACGAAGTACTAATGTTTCTCATGATAGAGGTACTCAAGTTTCCAACAATGATTTACAGTGCATGAAATGACATTAGCACCCATGCAGCCTGAGGCACTTATGTATTTATTGTCTGTTCTCTGAAAACATTAGACGCTTTTAGTCGTAACCCGATTATTTATGTGTATTTGATGTGTCCACATACATCCGCCTCCAGGTATAATGAAAAGCCACTGGGAGTTCCTCCGCGCTACATAAAGCATTCAAGCAGGACTCCCTAATATAATATTCAAATTAGATATTTGCATCCAGTTTTTTGCTAGTTGCAATGTGATTTCCCTCCGATCACAGGGATTCTGACTTGATAATTGACCTTTTTATGCTTAGGTGTGATCTTTACAAAATAGCTTCTTAATTAGTGACAAATTACAGACTATGAACCTATCATTTTTCTCTCCTAATGCACACAAGAGAACATTCATTTTACTAGTGTCTAAATAGGAGGTGCAACTTTATTTTTAATTAGAATTCAATAATATTTTATAATTTCTTAACATTATCGACAGTAACACAAATCCAACACATCCGAGGCTTCGATTCCCAACAGATAATTCAACATTTACGTTGATTTCTTATGGACTGGGTGGAAATCCTTGATTGTTATGGGGCGTGGGTAGTAATGTCTATGCGATTAAAAACTTTCAGTACTAAAGTTTAGTTCAATATTTCTAGGCTTTCAGTGTTCAGAGTGGAATAAAGATTTCCATGGTTATACAAAAAATCACTCTGAATTCAGTGATATAAAGATAACTAAATAGTTCCTTATATAAGTGCAAAAGAAAGACCCTAACTGATTACCTATTTTCCCACTTTGCTAAAATGTACCTCAATCATCAGGTACATATTACTTGCTACGATCTTCACTAATATACCTTGTATTTTTTTTAAGTTATCTGTATATTGTAAATTCTGAAACAAAATTTAGTTAAATATTTCATCCTTTGTGAAACAGAAAAAAAATTAAATATTGATTAACAATTTCTGCCATTTTTTTCAATGAATATGCATATATTTTCCTCGTGTTACGTATCTGGTACTCATAAATCCGTAGGTCTACTTTGTATAACACAGGCTGCAGAAAACATTGTAAAATTTTCAAGTAAATAGATTCAGTAATCTCAGAGAAAAAAGGATGTATAAATTACATGTGGCACCAAATTTAAAGGGCGGCCGGGTAGCTCAGTTGGTAGAGCAGCTGGCTACGGACTGGAAGGTACAGGGTTCGATCCAAGGTGGCGACAGGATTTTTTCTCGTTGCCAAACTTTCAGAACGGCCCCGAGGTTCATTCAGCCTCCTATAAAATTGAGTACCGGGTCTTTCCCGGGGGTAAAAGGCGGTCAGAGCGTGGTGCCGACCACACCACCTCATTCTAGTGCCGTGGTCATCGAAAGCATGAGGCTCTACCTCCATGCCCCCCAAGTGCCTTCATGGCGTGTTACGGGGATACCTTTACCTTTACCTTTACCAAATTTAAAGGGCTTATCCTCAGAGATACCTCCTCCCCTCCAAATATTACATTGCTTTAAAAGGCACGTTTTGTACTTATTTTTTGAAACGAAAAATAAAAAATCGCAGAATGAGCGAGTTGGCTCAGATGGTAGCGTTTGAGATTCATATTTTGAAGGTCCCGGGTTCAAATCGCGTGACCGACCAATCTGACTGGGGTTTTTTATGTTTTCCCTTAGTCACAAAAGCAAATGCCGGATTGAAAATTTAGATACCGTGATTCATCACCACCTCAATCACCGATATCATAAATATTAATCAAAATCTAAAATCAATTATAAGAAACCAAGCATCTACAACACAATATGTAGAAACGGGAACTCAGCAATAAGAAAAAAAATATTTCCCTTTTTATTGTTATCTATTACTCAAACAAATGTTTGAATTTATTTTCCTAATACGTCGGTCTGGTTGGCGGAGTTGGTATAGCGCTGGCCTTCTATGCCCCAAGTTGCGGGTTCGATCCAGGGCCAGGTTGATGGCATTTAAGTGTGCTTAAATGCGACAGGTTCATGTCAGTAGCCATGTAAAAGAACTCCTGCGAGACAAAATTCCGGCACACCGGCGACGCTGATATAACCTCGGCAGTTGCGAAAGTCGTTAAATTCAAATTCAAATTTATTCACAATTTAGGCCTACATTTGAAATGATACATATGAATATATACCCGAAATGAGCATATGCTCGTGCTCGGGTACAGTCCAGTAGTCTACATCAATTTTACAGAGATGAATAATAATGTTGATGTTAGAAATAATAGTAACAATAATAATAATAATAATAATAATAATAATAATAATAATAATAAAACAGTTATATTACCAGTTCTTCTGTATGGTTGTGAAACTTGGACTCTCACTCTGAGAGAGGAACATAGGTTCAGGGTGTTTGAGAATAAGGTGCTTAGGAAAATATTTGGGGCTAAGCGGGATGAAGTTACAGGAGAATGGAGAAAGTTACACAACACAGAACTGCACGCATTGTATTCTTCACCTGACATAATTAGGAACATTAAATCCAGACGTTTGAGATGGGCAGGGCATGTAGGACGTATGGGCGAATTCAGAAATGCATATAGAGTGTTAGTTGGGAGACCGGAGGGAAAAAGACCTTTAGGGAGGCCGAGACGTAGATGGGAGGATAATATTAAAATGGATTTGAGGGAGGTGGGGTATGATGTAGAGACTGGATTAATCTTGCACAGGATAGGGACCGCTGGCGGGCTTATGTGAGGGCGGCAATGAACCTTCGGGTTCCTTAAAAGCCATTTGTAAGTAAGTAAGTAATAATAATAATAATAATAATAATAATAATAATAATAATAATAATAGTAATAATAATAATAATAATAGAATATCCGTGACGGAGATGATACGAAGATAGTAATACAAATTAATTCATTAATAAATAATAATAATATAATAATATAATAATAATAATAATAATAATAATAGTAGTAATAAAACAAAAATATTTACAATAATAAAATAAATAGTAAGACGGATAAAATAAAATATAAAACCACATAACATTTAATTTATTTTTTCCTAATACCATGACAGTAGGCCTAATAGTAGTAGTAGTAATAATAATAATAATAATAATAATAATAATAATAATAATAATAATAATACGTTCAAAGTAGAGTGCTTCGTGTCTCTTCTCTCCTTTCTAAATAATAGCGTTAGGACGCTCACTAAAGTTTTACATAGAACATACTGAACCGGTTTCCAGGATAATTGTGGCAATTGTCGACAGATCGAAGAATGTTTTTGTTGTGTAGGTACGGAGATTGGGTTTTTCTTCACTTGTAAACTCTCCTGCGGAGGAACACACACACAAAACCACCACCGTTAAACGTGTTCTGCTCCTGAGCTCGTTCATGACATGCACTTTTCAATCTATCTGTTATGATACAAATTTATTACATACTTGTTTGCCTGAACCTGCAGCCATAATCGATACGCTTCAGGCCTTTCTGACAGTAACCACCCAAGCACCACAAGTAACCATCGCCTTCTGTTCTTGTCGACTGGTGTGCTGTGGTACTGGCATGCATCTCCTGATTTCCTACAGTTCAAAACCCTTTTTACTATAAAGAATATTATCACCATCTAATTATCAATTTGTGTTTCTGAGAGAAGTTATCAGAAATCAATTTGGAACCGGATGCAACAGTTTTGCTGTTATAAAATGTAATAGAACATAGTGAGGCCAGCGAATAGGGATTATAAAGAATGGACACTGAGCGAATTTTCCTGTGTTTTGTTTCTCTGTGCGCCAGCGGCTAGTTCTACTTTCAAGCGCTAGAGGTAGTGTAATCGAGCATACGCTAAGATAATTAATTGAGAATAGAGTTAAGGCACAGGATCCAAACATCGCCTACCTTATTGCATAATCCAGTACCGGTAACGCTTTACTTCAAATAAATTCAAGTTAACAGCTTTTCCTTATTTCTCAGTGACAAACTAGTTGTAATAATAATATTTTATATTTCAGATATAATACATTATATTATAAAATAATATAATACATTATAAAATTAAGTATCGAATTCGTTTAATATTTGTATAATAATATAATATAGGTATATGGTTTTACTTCTCGTAAGAGTTTTGTTTTTCCATTTTCAGCGCTATCAAATCATTACATATTTTAATTGTTGTTGGGGTCAACGTCTCAACTCTCATTATAAAGGAACTCTAGAGTCTAGACATTGCAGTTAATGAAGGATTTATTATTTTATGGATCCAATTTATTTTATTTGAGTACATAATGTACCTAGATGTATTAATTGTATGTGTTATATTTCCGCTGTGTCGACTGCTAGCTGGTGTGATGTCAGCGCCAACTCTAGGGAGAAAGCAGAATCTGACGCTTTAGCTGGCTTGAAGGTCATTGAAATCAGTCCGGCTACATCAAAGGTACCGACGCGAAGTGTCCATACTTTATAATCCCTATTCGCTGGTGAGGCAGTCTTTCCTTCATATCATGAACAATGTGATTACAAATCGTAGTGAAAATGGGAATAACATTTTCTTACGTGCCTCATTTTTTTATTTCTTAAGACTGCAACACATCTCAACTTAATATGGACGCCACTTCCTTAAATGAAACATCATAATCATCACCGTCTGCAGAAATAATCGAGCAACAATAACAACCACTGAGTTCATTCATTCAAAATTTTATCCCAAATTCGTTGCCTGCGAACTGGGCTGTCTGTTCCGAGAAGAGTCGGAGTTCTCTTTATGCTAGTCTATATGAGTGACAATATTATTGTCTTAGTCATAATACAAATTAAGACGTTCTACAGAAAGCAGGCAATGTGTTCGTGGCCCGGCAGTGAAACGTGCACCACACATAAAGGCAGTCACTTCCTCCACGTCGCGTCGACTGCACAGTGCTACGTGAGCACATGATAATTGTCGCTACATCCGCTATTTTTGTCTCCATTCCGTACCCTCCCACATATTATTAATAAAGCACATAGTAAGCTAAGTTTAAGCTCTCTATTCTGTTGCATTCTCATTCTCATATCTGATGACGCCATGTAGACATAATTCTGGTTTCTCGATTATCATTTTACATTTTTGCAATGGATATTTTTCACAGTGGACTAATTGACTGATAACCGCTTAGAACGTGTACTAGGTAAGTGTGTAATTCGAGAAATCTACTTTTTAAGCTGTGGCTTATTTCTATTAATTAATTAATTAATTTTATTTCTTACCTTCATTTAATTTCTTATTTTCTTATTTATTTATGCGTCTGTCTGCACACCAACCTGTAGGCAGGAAGAAACAGACGTATTCGGTAAGAATTACTTAATCAAAAGATAAAATAATTTTCTTCTTCTTCTTCTTCTTCTTCTTCTTCTTCTTCTTCAGGCATTGGACATCAGTCCGTTGCGACTCCAAATTGTTCTCTCCATCTTTTGTTAGGACAGTCTATGTTTCTGTGTCCTTTCGGTTTGTAATTTAATGCTCTTCTCGGTAATATCTCAGCTGGGATTCGATGTGCGTGGTCTAGCCATTTTTGTCTGTAGTTCTCTACTCTTTCATTTATACTAGATATCCCTAATTCTTGTCTAATTGTTTCATTTTCAATTTACTATTTCTAATCTCGTAACCTCACTGACCTAAGAATTCTCATGTCATTATACAAATCAGGTAGTAGCTCCCTGTAAAGCAGGTTTGAATAATTTCAAGGACGACGGTGTCGTGTATAGTTCCTGGGGTAGCTCAGTCGGAAGAGCGTTCGCGCGCTAAGCGAAGGGTCCCGGGATCGATACCCGGCCCCGTAACAATTTTTCCTTGAAATTATTCAAACCTGCTTTACAGGGAGCTACTACCTGAAAGCCAGATTTGTATAATACATTCGTTACTGGAGGTACGTTAACAGAAAGCCACAATTTAAGTCACACAAGTATTTGTGTGCACTTATAGTTGAGTTCTGGCGTCTTGTCAGCTCATTTGAGTCGTGTGGATACAAAGGAAAAATTGTGACGGTGTCGTGTATACTTCCTGGGGTAGCTCAGTCGGAAGAGCGTTCGCGCGCTAAGCGAAGGGTCCCGGGATCGATACCCGGCCCCGTAACAATTTTTCCTTGAAATTATTCAAACCTGCTTTACAGGGAGCTACTACCTGAAAGCCAGATTTGTATAATACATTCGTTACTGGAGGTACGTTAACAGAAAGCCACAATTTAAGTCACACAAGTATTTGTGTGCACTTATAGTTGAGTTCTGGCGTCTTGTCAGCTCATTTGAGTCGTGTGGATACAAAGAAAAAATTGTGACGGTGTCGTGTATAGTTCCTGGGGTCGCTCAGTCGGAAGAGCGTTCGCGCGCTAAGCGAAGGGTCCCGGGATCGATACCCGGCCCCGTAACAATTTTTCCTTGAAATTATTCAATTCTCATGTCAGTTTCTTGCAATATATTTTCATCTCTTTTCCTTAGAACCCAACATTCACTTCCATATAAATATATTCGTGAGGCCATAATTTTGTAAAACTGTATCATTGTCCCTTTTCTCATTTTATTGTTCAATGTTCTTTTTATTGTTCCACACATCTGGTTGAAACATTCAATCTTACGTTGGAAACCTATTTCTCCTAAGTAGAATGTCTTGCAGTCGAAGAAATTTAAGTTGCTAACTTGTTCACCTGTTTGTTCTTCTATATATGTTTTTGTTCTCACTGGTGTATCTCCTAAAAATGTCATTGATTTAATTTTATATTTACAGCTATTGACATATTACATTTTTCCCTATTCCATTTAATTCATGCATTTCTTTCTTTAATGTATCTTCATTATCGGCAATAATTAGGTCTACATGATCATCTGCATATATGAGAGACAAGATGAAATTAGTTTTAATGCAATTATCTTGAAAGTTAAAAATTCTTAATTGCTGTTTCCATTTCCGGAAAACATTGTGAATATATAAATTAAATAGCAGAGGGGACTTTGTCTTATGTTACTTGTTTCTTCTATCATTGAACCACATGCTTGCTTCATACAAATAGATAAAATAATCTACAGATATAATTGGATACCTCAGTGCTACGTCAACAATTTTAGAATGATCAATCAATTGGTAGGAGGTGAGAATAAACATTGATTTGAACAATATCTACACATTACCACAGGTTAGACATACTTACCGCGCAAGAAAAATCGTGACGATCATAGAAACTATTGAAAACAAGAAAATATATTGTTGTGCTACTGTCATTATAAGACTGCACAGTATCGATCATGTGGAAGTATATTATTTCCTTATCCATGGACAGGCACCATCTTCCGAAATAATATAGTTCATTGTAAGCACATAGTTCTTCCTTTGAAGTTTAAACCGTAGACACTATTGGACACTGTAGCATGATGATATTTCGGTACGAGAGCAATGAAGCGGTCTGAGATAATCTATCTGAAAAATTATTCTGCAGCGAATTTTACTAAATCCGTGGAGTAACGTACTCCGTGTCTTTGATGGTAAGCTAACTCATTTGCAGCTGTCTTTCTTCTATATCATTACCATTTGGCTTCATTATTCACCGGACAAGTTTGAGCTTCAGCACATGCAAGAATGCATCACATAAGCAGATACTTAACTTGAGCACGCGTCATCATTTTGAATACCGAGTGCAACATGTTTGTCGAAGTTAATGTCCAGCCCTCGAGTTATGCAAAACTTGGTATGCGGAGCCAGTTAATATTAATATAAATTCGATTTTAATCAGTATACATTGTGGTTTCTAAACCGGTTTCTATGAATTTACAATGCGGAGGTTTAAATATACTAATGTCGTCACCACAACTTCGTTGCGATATCTTATTCAAGACATACATTTCAAAGAATATACTTTTACAGGACGCTGCAGAAAAATGAGTCACAGATATGAAATCTATACGAACGGTAAAGATACACTAGTAAGAAAAACAAGAAACGAGAATAAAAAAGGAGGTAAAGAACAAGAAGAGAAACAGTAAATACAGAAAAAAAGATCAAATAAAATGGGAACGGAAAAAGACGAAAGGAAAGGAGAAAAAGACAAGGGAAAAAGAGGAAAAGAGAAAAGAAGAGAAAGAGAGAAAGACGGAGAGAAGAGAAAGGAGACGAGAAAAAGGACAAGAGAAAAATAAAGGAGAAGAGGAAATAGTAAGGGGGAGAGAAGAGAAAAAGAGACGAGAAAAAGGAGAGGAGAAAAGAGAAAAGGAAGAAAAGAGAAAAGAAGACGAGAAAAAGAAAAGGACAAGATAAAAACAAAAAGGGAAGAGAAAAAGAGAAGAGAAAACGAGAAAAGGGAAGAGAAAAGGAGGAGAGAAAAGAGAAAGGAAAGAGAAGAAAAAGAAACTACAAAAAGAGAAGGTAAAGAGATAAAAGGGAAGAGAAAAGGGGAGAAAAGTGAGAAAGAGAGAAAGTTGGAGAGAAGAGAACAGGAGACGAGAAAAAGAGAAATATAGACGAAAAAGAGAAGAGAAAAGAAAAGAAAAAAAGAAAGAGAAAAAGAGAAAGGGAAATGAAAAGAGAAAGGTGGAAGAGGGACAGTGGAAGGGAAAAAGAGGAAAAGGAAAGAGAAAAGAAAAAAGGGAGAGAAAAGAGAAAGGGGAAGTGAAAATGATAAAATCGAAAGAGGAAACGAGAAAAGGGAAGAAAAAGAGGAAAAGTGGAAAAAAGAACATGGAAGAGAAAAGATAAAGAGGAAGTGAAAAAGAGAAAGGCTGAAGAAGAAATGAGAAAGGCTGTAGAGGAAAAGAGAAAGGAAAAGAGAAGAGGAAAGTATACGAGAAAAAGATCAACTATACGGAAAAAGATAAAAAAGAGGAGAGAAAAGATAAAAGCGGAAGAGAAAAAGAGGTAAGGGGAGGTGAAAAATAGAAAGGAGGAAGAGGAATAGAGGAAGCGTGAAAGAAGAGAAAAGGAGACGAGAAGAAAAGAAAAAAGGGGAGAGAAATACAAAGTGTAAGAAGAAAAGGGAAATGAAGGAGAGGAAAAGAGAAAAAGAGGAGAGAAAGGGAAATGGGGGACAGAGAAAGAAAAAGAAGGTGAAAGGAGAAAAGGAGAAGAGAAAAAGAGGAAAGTAGAATATAAAAAGAGAAAGGGGAAGATGAAAAGGGAAATTGAGAAGAGAAAAAGAATAAAAGGATAGAGAAAAAAGGAAATAGAAACAGAGAAAAAGGTAAAAGGGGAATTGAAAAGATAAAAGCGGAAGAGAAAAAGAGGAAAGGGAAAGTGAAAAAGAGAGAGGAAGAGGAAAAGAGAAAGCATGAGAAGAGAAAAGGGGACGAGAAAAAGGGAAGATAAAAACAAATTGGAAGAAGAAAAGGAAAATGAAGGAGAGGAAAAGGGAAAAAGAGGAGAGAGAAAGGAAAATGGGGGAGAGAAAAAGAGAAAAGAGGAAAAGAGAAAGTAGAAGAGAAAAAGAGGAAAGGGGAAAATGGAAATGGAAATGGAGAAGAGGAAAAGAGTAAAAGTTTAGAGAAAAAAGGAAATAGAAAAAGAGAGAAAGATAAAAGGGGAGTTGGAAAGATAAGAGGAAGAGAAGAAGAGAAAAAATGAAAATGGAAAGCAATAAAGAGGGCGATGCTAGAAGAATATTAAGAAGGAAAAATTGAGAAGATGGAAATTAGGAAAAAGGAAGGCAATAGCATTTTCTCTATTAAAGAAGGCGTCACAAAAGTTACTGGTGAATTAATCATATCAACACTATCTTCTTATCATCTGAAAAATAATTCTGTCCTGCAGAGATTTCTTTCAAACTCGAGGCGAGAAGAGGACACTAATGTTTTTGTAGGCCACACATATCTGGCGGCGCTATCAGCTTTTGGTTACGTCTGACGGTAGGCTGGTTCCGCGTGAAATGAAGTAACCTGTGTTTAGCAATGTGCAATGCTGTGCATCTCGTCATTATGCAACTTTCTCCGGTCTAGAACGTCTTTGTGGGAGACATTGATCATCCGCTACCACATATTTCGGAGAACTTCTGCCATTTAGGAAAACATCTTGTGGAAATAAAACAACAACTCGTGCATTTGTTTCTCAAATCTGGTACATCTTATATCCATTATATCATGAAAAATGTTTCATATTAATCTTTCACTTACAGCATAACACAGAAACACGCGCAGGTTACTGACATAGGATAGTTACGACTTCCCCGGGGAAACGGGGGAGAAAGTAATTGAAACGTGATGTCAACCATCATCTTGTTCCAGATTTATAAAAGGGTGGAGCTCTTTGTCCTTACAAGCTTTCAAAGAATAGTTCATAACGGACATGCAGTACCTGCCCTCACGCTTTGCTATGCCTTGCCTTGCCTTACCTTGCTTTACCTATGACATGAAATTCATTTTATACTCGTATTTCTCACAAATAACAAATTCATAATTGAAGACCTCCCCGGAAAAAGAATGTAACATCAAATTATTGAAATGTGTAACTTAGGTGGAAAAAGTAATTCTGAACAACAGCAAAATAAACTTCTATTCTTTATTAGTCAAATAGTTCTGGTAGAAAATTTAGGCCTAATGAAATATGCTCCTGAAATTATTTTCCTTTCTCTTGAAACATAAATTATAGTTTTGCTGGTCATATCGTTATTCCGGGAAGATCTTCAATTATGGCTCATGTAGTGTGTTTCAAGTTACAAATTCAGTGATCTTGGTTTGGATGCCTGCAAGACGATGAACACTTATTTTTGGATCATAAGAACTGGATGCGTATCGTTATCTTGTGTTGTCTCAAGATGCTGACTACATGTACAGGGAGTCACACTGCTTATGAATAATTACGATGATCAGTTCATCGGCTCGAGGCACTATGGAGCACGGACTACGTATCCGGTGCTCTGTCGCCAGCGCCGTGTCGTAATTAGGCAAACAAAAATGACGCAGTCAGTACATTTTTTAATTGGCTATTTTACGTCGCGTTATCAACTGCTATGGTTCTCTAGCTCCTACATGAGTTGGTGACAATACCAGTGAAATGAGTCCAGGGCCCAGCGCCGAAAGTTACTCAGTATTTGCTCTTAATGGGTTGAGGGAAAACCCCGGAAAAACCTCAACCGGATAGCCTGATCAGGATTTGAACCCTGGCTCGTTTCACGGTCAGACATGCTAACCGTTAGTCCACGGCGGTTGACGAATACAAATTGATTGCTGCATAACCGGTATTATTATTATTATTATTATTATTATTATTATTATTATTATTATTATTACTATTACTTACTTACTGGCTTTTAAGGAACCCGAAGGTTCATTGCCGCCCTCACATAAGCCCGCCATTGGTCCCTATCCTGTGCAAGATTAATCCAGTCTCTATCATCATATCCCACCTCCCTCAAATCCATTTTAATATTATCCTCCAATCTATGTCTCGGCCTCCCCAAAGGTCTTTTTCCCTCCGGTCTCCCAACTAACACTCTATATGCATTTCTGGATTCGCCCATACGTTCTACATGCCCTGCCCATCTCAAACATCTTGATTTAATGTTCCTAATTATGTCAGGTGAAGAATACAATGCGTGCAGTTCTGCGTTGTGTAACTTTCTCCATTCTCCTGTAACTTCATCCCTCTTAGCCCCAAATATTTTCCTAAGCACCTTATTCTCAAACACCCTTAACCTATGTTCCTCTCTCAGAGTGAGAGTCCAAGTTTCACAACCATACAGAAGAACCGGTAATATAACTGTTTTATAAATTCTAACTTTCAGATTTTTGGACAGCAGACTGGATGATAAGAGCTTCTCTATTATTATTATTATTATTATTATTATTATTATTATTATTATTATTATTATTTTTAATTTCTCATTTCTTCTCCAAAGTATTATAGTTCAACAAATATGTTAATTAATTTTGAATATTCTACATTTTATCCCATGCTGTATACTCCACTCTCTTTGGAAAAAGTGACTTCTGTAATATAGCTTTTTTCATTTCATTCTTTCTTTAATCTATCCTTGCATCGTACTCAGAGATATTTGAGTCGTATTTGTCTAATCGAGAACAAGTTGTGTATGTTAATGGTGAATATTCTTCTATACAAGAGGTAATTAATGGTGTCCCACAATGGTCTATTCTGGGGCCTCTTTGTTCCTAACAGGAGTCAATAATTTATCTTGTAATAACTCTAGCAATACTTTAATGTATGCAGATAACACTTCGTTTGTGTCAATTGAGAGAAACATATATAGTTTAAAACAGGACGTTGATAATATAATGAACAAGACCTCAGAATGGTTTAGAGCCAACGGTCTTTTCTTAAATGAAGGAAAACTAACTGTATGATTTTTAGTTTGAAACCTCTTCATGATGAGTTTACTTCTCAATGTAAGAACAAAGGTTAAAGTTCTTGGAATATATGTTGCTGATTGTCTTTCCTGGTGAAATAATATTGATTACTTGTTATAACGATTATCTAAAGTCATCTATTAATTAGAAATTTAAAACATAGCATTGCATTTCACTACCTACATGAAAAGCACATAATTAATCTATTTTGAATCAATTATTAGATATGGAATTACTGTGTGGGCTGGAAGTAAGAGAATAAAGAAGATTTTATTATTACAGAAAAATGTAAATCCAATTAAAAAAAACTCCAATTATCAAGCCCCATATAGACCTAGAACATTGGTTGTTGATTTAGGTATTTTAAAATTGAGTAATTTATATACAGTATTTTGGTTGTTTTAATTTTAATGCATAATTCCTTAAATAATTAATTTGAATTTAAGAAATGACCAACACAGTTATAAAACAAGGCTTAGGAACGAAGTTCCTTTTCCATATTTCAGGTTGCGTAAGACTCAAAATAGTCACATATCTTTGCCTAAAATTATACAATAAACTGTCTAATAACTTAAAATGATTAAATACTGATGCTTTTAAATCAAGAATTCATAAATGGCTACTTTTAAATCCTTTATATTAAATTGATGAGTTTTTAATGTAGTATAATATGTTTTCATGATGTTAAAAACTTTAATTTTAAATGTTTTGAAATAAGATTGTATAAATGGTTAGTTATAGGCCTAAATATATTCTATCCTACTGACCAATTTTTAAATATGAAGATTAATAGTACATTATGCAACGAACCTATAATGGCAGTAATTAAGATGCGAGTATGTGTTAATGAAACGAGCGCAAGCGAGTTTCATAATTTTCATACGAGCGTCTTAATTACCATTATAGGCAAGTTTCACACGACTTTTTATGCTCGACCATATTTCTAACTTGAAATTATTCACAAGTATTCATGTTATGGTTATGTAGGTGAGGAGCGGAACTGACCTGAATTGTGAGATGTGCGCAGACGCGAAAGTATTGATTTTTTCCGAGGCACGAATGTCATTGACCTTGATATAATCTAGAGAATAACATGAACATTAGTCTTGATATAACCTGGATATCGATTCGGAATTGAAAAACGAGATGACAAATTGAATTTATTTGAGTATTATTTACAATTAACGCTAATTATTATAGTAACAGAACATAACCTTCTGCGACAGTATTGGATTTCCAGAATCCGTGACGTTTCGCTAATTGTCTTTCGATTGCATATCCAAGAATAATCGATACTTGCGGTTTTATAGTGGTACAATGGTGAGTTCTCATTGGCTGAACAACTTTTTTTTTATTTAAATTCAAATATACAGAATAAAGAAATATAATTACAAAACAAACAAAGAGAAATACAAATAAAATAATACAAGCAATATAAAAAGAAGATACAGTAATTGAATTATAATGAATAGGTGTACTTTAATGAGGTGGATTAAAGGGTTACTACCAGGTGTATAATTACAACATTTCGGCATGGTCGAGCATAAAAATATGTAATATATTGTTATGTAGTATGTAAGTTTATGTATCTGTATTTCAGTTTGACTCTGTCTATTGCCTGTATGAAGCTTAATTACGATAAAGATTGTTTATATAAATGATAATGATAATAATAAGAAAAGTCACAACTTCTATCTTAAGGAGAACAAAATACTGAACCTGCTCGAATCTTCACCGTGACGCTTAGCTGTCTTATTTTCCTACAACAAAGCGCTTGTTTTGGTACCCTTGCATCAGACGTTCCTTGTAAATGTTCTGCTCAATCACGGAGATTGACTGAACCCCCTGCGCTGCTTAGATTTCTCACCAGCCGAAACAAATTACTTCGTTGCGAAAGCAACAAAATCACATGGGAGTGCGAAGAGCCAGGACACTCTGTTTTCACGCCACGTACTGAATTTGTTACACCTTTTATCTCTCTGCTGTTGTATGTCAACTGTATAAAATACTTTACGTACAGTGAACAGAAATCCTGCAATCTAATAATGCACCGCGCATACCAGCTGCTTCCAAACTCAGATTATTATCTTCGACGTCACATGAATAAACAAATAGCTACTTACTTCCCTGCACGTGGGATTCAAATTCATGTACATCACAAAATAATAATTGTTCTCACTGTGTTTAATGATGTAAAAGAATTCTGTAATCCCTTATTACGCTAATCCCTTATTCATCTATCGTAAAAAACCATGGCTTCTTTTTTGATAATAATCTAAGTTGGAATTTTCAAGTTAAAGAAACGACAAAAAAAAAACTGTTCCTCCATTCACTGTTTGAGTCGTTTGAGAAACTTCTTGCCCCAGCAACTAAAACTTACCCTAGTACAAACCCTAGTAATACCGCACTTCGATATTGTGACATTTTGTTAAGTGACCTAAGTTCTGAACTGTCAGTCAAGTTACAGCGAGCTCAGAATATGTGAGTCAGATACGTGTGCAACATCCGACGGTATGATCACATATCACCGTCCTTCGCAAGTCTTTCGTGGCTCCGACTTAAAGAACGTAGAACTTTACACTCTTTGTCTTTACTCTTTCGAATTCTGCACACCTCAACACCAAATTACCTTTCGTCTCGTTTCTCTTATCTATACTCTAACCACGACGTAAATACCAGATCACTTATCTGTGGCACGCTAAGTATACCTCTTCATAAAACATCTTGTTATTCATCATCTTTTACAGTATCCACCTCGCGTCATTGGAATTCCTTGTCACAAAATATTAGGGGCTGCAAGACAATAAACACCTTTAAAAACAGCTTAAAAGATAACTTATTAGCATTTCACTCCAATCATACTGATTTAAACTATCACTGACTACATTGTCACTTCTTTCTTTAGACATCATCCTGATAGTGCTGTATTTTCAAAATTGTCTCATAATAATCTCTTTCTATTATCTAATGTTATTTGAAATATATTAACATTCTATGTATTTTAACTGCTACACAGTTTATTTCAGTGTTTAATTAATAGTTCATAGTATTTTGTTGTTTAATTCGTAAATAACTCTTGTATACATGTAATTCTCATCTAAATCAAATTTTTTAATTCTTTGTAAGTTCATGCATATGCATATATACTTTTTGCTGGTTGAGTGGAAGAGAAGACCTTACGGCCTTAACTCTACCAGCTAAAATAAATCATTATTATTACTATTATTATTACTATTATTATTATTATTATTATTATTATTATTATTATTATTATTATTATTATTATTATAAACATTACACCAAATTTCAGAATGAAAAAAATTCAGGTGAAGAAGTAATAAATTTTGGAATATTACTAAATTTAGAGACGCCGTTGGTGTACATGTCCCTTCAACATTTTAAGTTTCTATGTTATCGCACACATTTATCTAAAAGGAAGTGTAATTTTGTTGCATCCTGTAGAAAAAAGGAGCGATGACGAAGGCATGCCTAGTCGGAGTCTTAAATTAATCAATTGTGTTCTCGAACATCAAATCTATGTTAGACATCTTCAGATGAGGATAAGGCATCGTCAGAGGAGCACAAAAGACAATGAGATTGCTCAGATAAGTGACATGGGGGAAAAACATCGCTTAGGCTTAGAGAAAGACTTCTTCTGGAAGTCAGCCAATGGGAATGCCGAGGAGGAGATAAGAGACATGTTGAAATAGCAGCGAGGGAGCTGATGGCCATGATATGAACTACATTGAGATGGTTCAGGAATCCGGTATTCGCGTTCTAGAAACGTTGAGATATCTGTTCTGGACGAAAGAGATGACCACAAACATTAAAGAAAAATAAACGCTTTATAGTAATGAGTTCATATACTAATGCGATTCAACATGAACGACATATTTTTCTCTGAAAAGGTGCAGCTTAACTTTTCATTTCAAGTAAATTTAAATTTATATACTATAATTGCATAGTAGACATAAGACAAATTGTATTGTATAATTATTAATTTCAATTCAGGAATCCGCCCCTGAGCACGAGTTCTACTCTTTCAGGGGCGAGCTAAAGTTTTTCTGTATATATTATATTTTATGTTACAATTATTAGCAAAATAATAAATAAATAAATAAATAAAAGTGAAATATGTAAAAAGCTCAAACGCTGCTATGGTTTCGTACAATAATAATAATAATAATAATAATAATAATAATAATAATAATAATAATAATAACGAAGAAAATTAGGAATATTATTAAATTCAGACGTTTCAATGAGCAGGGCATGTAGCATGTATGGGCGAATCCAGACATGTATATAGAGTGTTAGTTGGGAGGCCGGAGGGAAAAAGATCTTTAGGGAGGCCGAGACATAGATAGGAGGATAATATTAAAATGGATTTGAGGGAGGTGCGTTAAGATGGTAGAGACTGGATTGATCTTGTAAAAGAAATTGGGTGAGTCACTGGCTGAGAAGAAACTGTCTACTGAAGGATGCACTGAAAGGAATGGTGATCGGGAGAAGAGTTCGGGGCAGAAGAAGATATCAGATGATAGACGATATTAAGATATATGGATCATATGCGGGGACTAGGAAGAAGGAAGAAAATAGGAAAGATGGGAGAATTCTGGGTTTGCAGTGAAAGACCTGCCCTTGGTCAGAACACTATGAATAATAATAATAATAATAATAATAATAATAATAATAATAATAATAATAATAATAATAATGTCTTCAGCTAAAGAGGAAGACAAAGATATTCTACTTGTTGGGATCGTTAAAAAATAGCTAAACCCATGTGGCTGATCCTATTCAAGAAAGTTGTAGTTTGAACGACTTTCGTTGCTAGTGAAGGCGTGAGAAAAGAATCCCATTTTTTGTTTAGATCGTTAAAATAGGCTAATCCAACTAACCGACATAATTCATCGGAAGGTGATTATGTAGACGACGATTCTGATTGTTAGGATATGTTTAATACGATTGTGGTGTTTGTGAAAACTTTGACGGTGAATATCACTAATGGTAATGGTGTTCCGATTATGGTGATGATGGTGCTTACGATTATGGTGGTGATGATGTTTACAATTATGGTGATTATTAACGTTGGGAACAAGGTGGGAGTGATGTTGCATTGCAGTGTCGAGTAGTTACGATTCCGACTACATAACTTATGTTAATTAGGGAAACAACTTATGGAACACCTTGTAAGGTGAGGCAACTTCAATTACAATCTTGTCAACCACCTCATGACACGCTGGATACGGATTATTTCTACGCTTTTCTGCGTTTATTGTTAATATTACGCAAACGTTGCTACGAATGTAAAAGAACTCCAAAACCAAACATCTGAGTAAGTATTAAACGTGTTCAATGTACCACGAAATAGAGTTACTCAATCTAAATAGACGTTTATATCATAATAAAACCCAATCCCGAGCTTTCTCGCCACGTTCCATATTGTTCCGAGCTGTACTTGCTAATTTCGAAAGAAAAATTCACTTTCGGTTTCCTCGCGTTACAGTGCCACAAGTCTAACCTACCAAGTTTCAGGCAGGCGTGCATCGAAACGGAAATCGCTGTGGGTTTGTAAGAATGTGTTTGCATGCTGATTATAGGGCGTGAATGCTCACTTAAGCTCTCCCCTTCGAAAAGAGAAGTATCGGAATAGTGTTGCATCACAGCAACCTGATATTAAATGTCATAGAAAGCAAGGACCAAAAGGCAGGTCCTATTTATATTTTTTTGTTTTCTTTTTGAACTGTAGAGGGGCAACTGTGCGTACTCGAATTATATTAAACAGAAAGACAAATGCCTGGCACACTTTCAACATGGGAGGTTTGACACCACAGCTGGAATGCAGCGCGATGTCTCTGCAATCGCGGGATTCGATCAGCTGAAAGGAATCGTGATTTCTTAACAATGGAGCGGGTGTTGCAGTGAGATGATTTGCTTAATGACGTACTGTCCCACTGATAACGAACAGCAAACTGTGGTGGTAATGAATGCATCATGAAGCGACTGTTGCTAGGGATGTCCAGCGAGGCATGACCGTCCATCGGGAGAACATAATAATTATTATTGGCTACGAACATAGACCAGAGTCGTGTACAGAACGTAATGAAGTGCAGCAGCAACAACGTAACGTGAAGACCATTGCTGTCTGTTCGTATCTCGCCTGACATATGAACATGTAATGCAATTTATTGTCTTAAAAACCAAACGTGTCGTCCTAACATTATGCGAGTCAATGCTGAAAATAGTTGCTAAGAAAAAAAAAATGAGGAGAAAAGAGAAGAAACAGCAGAGAATAACAAAAAGAGAAGGTCAAGAAGAGAAAATATATAAGAAGAAGAAGAACAAAACTAGAGGGACGAGAGGAGCAAAACTAGAAGGACGAGAAGAGCAAATAACAGGGACGCGGAGAGCAAAAACAGAGGGATAAGAGCGAAAGCAGACTGACGAGACGAGGGAAATCAGAAGGACGAGAAGAGTAGGAAAGGAAGAACAAGAATAGTAAAAACAGAGGGACAAGAATAGCAGAGACAGGCGGAAAGATAAGGAAGAACAGACGGACAAGAAAGCAAGAACATAGGACAAGAATAACAAAAACAGAGGGACAAAAACAGAGAAACCAGAGGGACAAAAATAGCGAAAACAGAGGGTCAAGAATAGCAAAAACAGAGGGACAAGAATAGCAAAAACAGAGGGACAGAACAGCAAAAACAGAGGATAAGAACAGAAACAGAGGAGCAAAAATAGCAAAACCAGAGGGACAAGAATAGCAAAACAGAAGGACAAGAATAGCAAAAACAGAGGGACAAGAATAACGGAAACAGAGGGACAAGAAAAACAAAAACAAAGGAACAAGAAGAGCAAAAAGAAAGTGACAAGAAGAGAAAAAACAGAGGATAAGAACAGAAACAGAGCAAGAATAGCAAAAACAGAGGGACAAGAATAGCAAAAACAGAGGGACAAGAATAGCGAAAACAGAGGGACAAGAATAGCGAAAACAGAGGGACAAGAAAAACAAAAACAAAGGGACAAGAAGAGCAGAAAGAAAGTGACAAGAATAGAAAAAAAAACAGATTATAAGAACAGAAACAGAGGAGCAAGAATAGCAAAAACAGAGGGACAAGAATAGCAAAACAGAGGATAAGAACAGAAACAGAGCAGCAAGAATAGCAAAAACAGAGAATAAGAAGAGCAAAAACAGAGCGCAAGATTAGCAAAAACAAAGGAACAAAAATCGTAAAAACAAAGAGACAAGAATAATAAAAAACAGAGGAACAAAAGGTAGCGAAAGCAGAGGGACAAGAATAGCAAAAACAGGGGACATGAATAGAAAAAAATAAAGGAACAAGAATAGAAAAAATAGAGACAAGAGTAGCAAGAAGAGAGGGACAAGAATAGCAAAAATAGGGGGTCAAGAAGAGCAAAATCAGAGGAGCAGGAAGAGCAAAACCGAAGGGACAGGTAGAGCAAAAATATAAAGGCAAGAAGATAAAAACAAGACAAGAAAAATGGGACAAGTAGAGCAAAAATGGACAAGGAAGGCAAGAAAAGGACTAGAGCAAAAGCAGAGAGCTAAGAAGATCAAAGACAAGGATAAGAAGAGTAAAAGCTGAGTGACAAGAAGGATAAAAACAGAGAGACAATGAGAGCAAAAACGGGACAAGAAGAACAAAAAAGTACAAGAGAAAAATAGAACAAGAAGAGCAGAAACAGGATAGGAGCAGAAAGAGAGGGATGTCAAGAGCAAAAAGGCGACTTTCGTCAATAAATTGCTACTTATGTTAGAATTTATTAATTTTTCGGTTGCTTTGTGTCATTTTGTGATACAAAGAACTACTTCAATTTATCGTTATAGTTTTAATGGGTTATTTAAGGACGCTCTTTATTAGAAGATTATATGATTATATAGCTCATGATATTTATGATAACGATAAGGTATTTTGGCGACATGTGTCCTAGAATTCGCCATGAATTACCTCATATTCGCCATACAGTTAGAGAAAACTAAAGAGAAGCCCAATCGGCTAATCAACTCAAGAAGGATTAAAAGCCATGCTCGAGCGTAGAGTCCCACTCTGTACCGTAAGACCACGGCGGAGATCTCTTTTCTTCCTTGGAGTTTGTTGAAAAATGGCAACTCCACAGCATAAATCGTTTTAGTTCTACAGCTTGCGAAAACAAATTCATCAATACTGGTACAGTTATTTCATAATTCAATAACAAAGGTACAAAGGTTGTTTCGTAGACATTTCCATATATACCACACTGTTGGACTGGACGTGCTATCGCCGCTATTTTGGCCTATCGCTCTTGGTCCCCCTGGTAACCGCACTTGACTCCACGTGATTTTATCTTTGAGGACATGTGAAGGATGCAGTTTATGTACCACCTCTACTCCAAGATCCTGAAGAAGTAAGACATCGGATCATTGCTGCGATTGAATCTATAAACAGTGTTATGCTGAAGGTAGTATGGCAAGAATTTCATTATGGTGTTAATAGATGTTCTGTAAAAAGGAGTTTCACATTGAGCGTTTGTAATGTGTCAATAAGATTTTAGGAGTTTTTAAAACAAATAATAGTCCATGGAATAAGTTATTTTATCATTAATAGTTAATATAATCATACGAAAGTGTTACCATAATTTTGAAGCACACTGTATAATTCAGCCCACGCGAGATTCGAAACCACACCTGAGCATACACTCTGAACACGAGTCCCGCTAGTACGCCTACACACTAAGATTAATTTATTATCATTAATTTCGGCAATTATCTCCACTTTGTTGTACTTCCAAGTACCAAAATATAGCTGAAAGCTGCTGTCCTACAATAGTGAGGTTATAAACCTCTACTACGATGTAAAGGGTTTTGTTTGGAAAATAACTGACCATGGCATGCGGTTCCATATAGCGCCTCCTGAGGAACGTCTGGAATTCCAACTTCAACGATCACTCTCATTGGACGTTAATGGTTCTTTGGATTCTCAAGATACAAATAAACTAAGACCAATCCAATTCTGTTAACAATTTCATTCGATGATAGGTAATAAAATTTCAACCTCCATGACAAGTTGTGTAGCCGGGTGACTAAGCAAGTTCAGCAAACAAACAAACAAATGAAGGAGGACTGCCGTTGTGTACCGCTTTCTATCCCCGTAGCTCTTCGCTCGAACTTCCTCTTCCCTTGTGTTCGCAGCGCAAATATTTATGTTCATTATTAAATTATAAAGTATCAGTAGTAATTATCGGCAAGCTGACAGCACGAGATGCTAATAGCGAAGCGGCAACTTCACTTTCTCTCCACGCATTCGCAGCTCTTCCAACATAACAGGGAAATGCGAATTTTTTCCAACTTTCCATTATAAATATAATTATTAATTGTTCCATTCAGTAACTTCAGTAATATGGAATACTTCCCAGTCGTAAAAAATGCATTCTACCTGACCGTTGCTTAATTCCTTAGGTTTCTAAAATACTACGCGTGAAATTTATGGCAACGTTGTCTCAAGAAAAGACTTTAGAAGTAGTCTGTCGGTACAAAACTGAACAATATCACTAGGAGCCGATACTAAACGCTACATTGATTTTGTTTGGTTATTTTGTTTCAAATACATAGTTTTTTATGCTCGACCATGCCGAAATGTAGTAATTATACACCTGGTAGTAGCCCTTTAATGCACCTCATTAAAGTATACCTATTCATTATAATTCAGTTGTTCAGCCAATGAGAAATCACCCTTGTACTATTATGAAACCGCAAGTATCGATTATTCTCGGATATGCAATCGAAAGACAATTAGCGAAACTTCACGGAGGCTGGAAATCCAATACTGTCGCAGAAGGTTATGTTCTGTTACTATAATAATTAGCGTTAATTGTAAATAATATTCAAATAAATTCAATTTGCCATCTCGTTTTTCAATTCTAAATCAATTTCCAGGTTATATCAAGCCTAATGTTCATGTTATTCTCTAGATTATATCAAGATCAATGACATTCGTGCCTCGGAAAAAATCAATACTTTCGCGTCTGTGCACATCTCACAATTCAGGTCAGTTCCGTTCCTCACCTACATAATCATAACATGAATACTTATGAATAATTTCAAGTTAGAAATATGGTCGAGCATAAAAAGTCGTATGAAACTTGCCTATAATGGTAAATAAGATGCTCGTATGAAAATTATGAAACTCGCTTGCGCTCGTTTCATAAACATACTCGCGTCTTAATTACTATCATTATAGGCTCGTTGCATAATGTACTATTTAAGCATTCGATATTTTGAGAGGTGACAGTACAGTATTCATCAAAACAGAAAACAAAGTTTATCGAATATGGGTCCTAAAGTTACTATCTTCAGATGTATGAGTACGTGTTCATCTGCAACATAAGAGATGCTCAGTGTGATTTCCATTCATTGTAGCGCTTCCTTCTGCCCTACGTCTTAGGGACTCACATATTGTTACACTTTTGTTTATTGCACTTCCGATAAGACACTGTAGACTCAATAAGAAACAAGCAAAGAACCCACATTAAAAGGTATAGGTCTACTGTTTTCACAATACCAATTCATAGCCCTTGCGTCGTACAAAATTTAATTTTAGAACCCATGTTTGTTAGACGTTGTTTTCTTCTGTTATGAACGGTTCTACTACCACCTCTCAGAATACTGAATGATTTTTAACACCCTGTATAAGTAATATAAGTTCATAGTCTCACTATATATATGATCTTTATGTATTACTTAGCATTTCTTTGCTTCTTATTGAATTTATTGAATATCATTACAGTCAGTGAGCACAAATATATGTGCAATCGACAAAGTCAAAAGGACACATATAGACCTAGTGAAAATATAAAATAAACAAGGAGAGAGCATAAAAGACGATAAAATCGTATCAAAAACACTAAACACCATTAACATTAAAAAAAACGTATTAATATCATCAACCAATCAGTGACAAGGCTGTTAAAAGACCTCCTTTCCAGATTGAAAACTTAAGAAGTAAATTTATTTCCAATTTTTAAAGACTTAATAACATAAATAATTATTAATTGTTTTCGTTAGCCTACATTTAGGTAGGCTCAAAAAGGTCACGGTTTCTGATAGTGTGTAGATGTACATCATTCCTATGTGTTAAAATGTATAAATTATCTTCGACAAAATTTATAGCTTGATAAATGTACTGTGACGTTACAGTCATTATTTTTTCATTCACGAATAACGGTCTGCAGTGTACCTTACAATGGTAAGTATGGTAAGTAGGTACAAGAAACATTACATTACAATGGACTTCTGTAATTTTCTATATTGTACAATGCTGCCTAATTGTGTAATTAAAAATTCTTTAAACAAAATTTTGTCGTCGATATTTTCGTCTCCATTTCCATCCAGAATTCACACTGTACAGCCCGTATACGTAAATCTCGAGACCTTCCGTACACATTTCCCATATTGTATTATATTATTGAATAATGAGTACGTGAACATTTTTACATAGGCCTATGTTAAATATTGTTTCTCTTAGTGCTGTTTTACATTCATTCTTCCAAACAAACTGATTCAGGTACTATTCCCAATAGTTTGGAAGAAAATGCTGTATATTAAAACAAAGACATCCTGGGCGGACCTACCAAAGCCATCATTCTTAGAGTTTAACATAATAAGCCATACGGAACTGTCCATGATGACTAGGACTACGATTTTGATGAAATTGCATCTTTCTTTTAGTAAGCCAGAAACATAGCTGCTTTAATATTTATATGTTATGTGATAAACTGAGTGTTTTAAGACATATTTGTTAGGGCATTTTTTCTCATTTTTTGCCTGTTTCAACTCATAAGAGCATCTTCTGTTTTATTTGGACAATTTTTACTCATTTTCATTTAATTTTGGCCATAAATCCCCATTATTAATATAAAATAATATTTATTTCCTTTGATATTTTGTCTACATATTTTGTCCATTAATACCCATTATTTTTTTATTTGGTTATTTCACGACGCTGTATCTACTACGAGGTTACTTAGCGTCAACGGAATTGGTGATAGCGATATGATATCTGGCGAGACGAGGCCGAGAATTCGCCATAGATTACCTGACATTTGTCTTACGGTTGGGAAAAACCTCGGAAAAAACCCAACCAGATAATCAGCCCAAGCGAGAATCGAACCCGCGACCAAGCGCATCTCCGGATCAGCAGGCAAGCGTCTTAACCGACCAAGCAGTGCTGGTGGCTAATACCCATTATTTTGTATAAAATTTTAATCGTTTTTCTACACAAATATTGTCATTTTAACGTAGTACACTCCAGCCACCCCTTCAATATACACTCCTCTATACCTGCTAATTCCGGATAAGAGTGGCCTTGTGGCGGACTACATGGAAACTACGTCAGGTAAAATAATTAATTAAAGTGTACCGCTTAGAAAAAATTATGTAAAATTAAATAAACTTAAATGTTGCTACTAGAATTTAATTCAATTACTAGTCTAAATATGAAGTAGTACAAAACCTCTTTTCCTACTAAACCAATTATGTAAGAACAATTTTTAGGGCATTTTAAGGGCATTTTTTTTAAGATTTTTAGATCATAAATGCATTGTTTTAGGACATTTGTTCATGATTTATAGGTCATCAAAATCCTATCCCTAATGATGACGATAAAGATGATTATGATGATTATGATGATGACAATGAGGATGATGAAGATGATTATGATGGGAAGGTAAAAAAAATTGTGTACTTTTGTGAAAATCTCGAAATGAGTGGGAAAACAAGAAGTGCCACTTATTTCTGAAATGAATTGTCTCCGCCCCTCATCGCGATTAGTTGTAGCATTCTGGACATCATCCAGAGTCCGAAGATTGATTTAAAAACTGGTTTTGATTCTGTTGCAATTCACGTCTTCAGGCGAGTTGGGCAAGCCTCCTCTCCATCTTGTTTAGTTAAACAACGCTAGACACCGCAAAGGTGAAAGTCATCTGCAGAACAGAAGACTTACCAACATACCCCTTCCACGAGAACTAGGCAATTCTATTTTCTCTGTCTCTAAAATCTCATAGGCCATTAATAAAAGTCAGCTAATAATTGTTTCTATTTGTGTATGTGAGTGCAAAGAGTTTAAGTACGCGTATGTCACTGAACTGATTGAACGATGAATGCAATTGCATCCAATAATAGTACATTATGCAACGAGCCTTTAATGGTAGTAATTAAGACACGAGTATGTTTATGAAACGAGCGCAAGCGAGTTTCATAATTTTCATACGAGCGTCTTAATTACCATTATAGGCAAGTTTCAAACGACTTTTTATGGTCGACCATATTTACAACTTGAAATTATGCATAAGTATTCATGTTATTCTTATCTGACTGGGGAGCGGAACTGACCTTGTGCAATATCTCGTAAATTGTGAGATGTGCGCAGACGCGAAAGTATTGATTTTTTCCGAGAAACAAATGTCATTGACCTTGATATAATCTAGAGATTAAAATAAACATTAATCTTGACATAACCTTGAAATTGATTTAGACACTGAAAAACGAGATGACAAATTGAATTTATTTGAATATTATTTACAATTAACGCTAATTATTATAGTAATAGAACATAACCTTCTGCGACAGTATTGGATTTCCAGCCTCCGTGACGTTTCGCTAATTGTCTTTCGATTGCATATCCGAAAATAATCGATACTTGCGCTTTCATATTGCTACAATGATGTTTTCTGATTGGTGGAACACCTGAACTTTAATGAATAGGTGTACTTTAATGAGGTCCATTAAAGGGCTGCTACTATGTGTATAATTACTACATTTCGGCATGGTCGAACATAAAAAAATTTACAGAGTATATATATATGATACTTGAAAAAGCTGAATAGACTAAAATGTATATAAGGAAGAAGCTGATGAAAGTCATTATGTACTTAGACTATAGTAGAGGGAGTAGCAAGAAGAGTTAAATCTACACAAGTGAATTCAAGCACCAGAGATTACACGGATATGGTTATGGGCAAACTATACGGTGAGGTCAAGAGCATGCGATCTTGCTTTTCTGTTTACATTCTCCAGTAATCCATTGCGCCCAATGTATTCCTTTGCTAGTTAGAGGACCAATTTTATACCCCGTGTTATGCCTTAAGGCTGGTTCACAATAAACCGGAAACGAGAATCGGAACGAAATCGAAAACGGTAAAATTGTTAAAATGTGTACATTTAAATGTGAACATTAACAATTAACGAAAAGCTTGCCGGAGCCCAGGATCGGGAACGGAGAGTTGGCCAAGTTACAACTTTGGCGTTCACGTTTCCGATCAGAGCCCACTAGATTCATTCTATTGCCATCTAAAAGCTATTTTGTCGTCATATATTTTGTAGCAAGAAGACCGTGACATAACCTATGCAATATTTTGTTCTGTGCTATGCATCATGGAGCAAGTTTTATTTGATGAGATTCTAATATTGAGTGTTGAGGAAAATCCTCACGTTTACGATAAGCAGCGCGCCTCGTATAAAGATGAGAAAATGAAGGAGAATACGTGGCTCTCAACAGCTGCATCTTTGAACACCGATCGTAAGTGAATCATATTTTATCACTGTATTGGTTGTATTACACACTACATATTCATGCTTCAATTCAATAACTACTGTTGTGTTCATTTTTGTTCTATTACAAATGTTTCTTCTCTAATTATTTTACGTTATGGTAGACTTAAAATACGTTGTGATAATAAAGATGCATGGGCATATTTATAGTACCGTACCTAATGAAATGTTTCAGTTGAAATTTCGAAGTTGGTTAACCTGTGTTTATGTTCGCTGCCTTGTACTCATGAGAGAACGCCATTGGTCAATTATACACAAATAACACCAGAATGCGTAATATCGACTTTACATATCGTTATTGACATGCACATCGATATGCATAGTCGTCTACGATCTCGGTTTAATGTGAATCAAATATTTTCATATTCACGTCCTCTGCTTCTCGTTTTCATTCTGGTTCTCGTTCCCGGTTTTTTGTGAACCAGCCTTTAATCCTATCATGCCTTGTGTTTCTTGGACGATATTGTCATAATATTCTATATATTCTCTTGTAATTGAATAAGATTGTTCCTGCAAACGAAATCAAAATGTTTTAAATAATATACGTATAGAGAGAGGATGGAGCATTTCTGTTTACTTGAAGCCTTTCTGCAACTCAACGTTTTACCATTTAGGTTTAATGCATAAGTAACATCAAGCCGAACTTCTGTAGTGATTGAGTGTGGTCAGTTACGCAGGTGGTCCGGATTCGAGTCTCGGTCAATGAAAAATCCATAGTGCCACTGTGACGGACGTCACAGTTGGAGTTTTCGTCGGGATTCTCCCGTTTTCTCATATTAGGCACTTACATTATTCCGTCAACATTTCTCCATTCCATAGCATGCACGAAGGAGTTGGCCTAGGGATGAGTGGAGATTGCCTGCTGAATCCTGGGTATGCAGCGAACCTTAGTTTACTCAGCCTGTGTGGATCTGGAAATAGCCTACGTCTAGCTTGAGGATTTAGCGCAATAGATCTTTAAAAGTCGCAGTGCTGGTTCGTAGCGCCCCATCCCGAAATTCAATTCAATTCAACATCAAGACGATTTTAATTAAATTACGATCAAAGTTTAAAAACGAACGAATAATAATATCAGAATGCACATTGTGAGTCACTTGGTGAGTGTAATAAGGATTTTATTTTTAGCAATAAAATTGTGTTGCCAAATTTACATTTGAAGATTGAACATAAAAAAATTCAAGTGCCAATGTGTTTGAAAATTAGATTTTATATATATATACATATACATATATATATATATATGTCTTTGGCTGAGAAAAATGATAAGTCCCACTGTAATTGTAGGCCTATTTAGACCCTAGTTTCCCCCATAGATGTGCAAAATGACACAAGAAGTACGTAGAATTTCTTAACGATCCTATGAGTTGGTAATGTAAATAATATCTTCATAATAATTAAAACAACGCCCATTCACTTCGAAGTCGACGACCTCAATGTGTGAATCCATTCGTCCAACAGTATGCCCTGAAGAAATTAAGAATGTAACAAAGTGGGATTTGTAAGCTGAACATCGAGAATGAAAGTCAACCTTGCTAATGAATTGCCTGCTTCGAATACATTAACAGCAAAAAATAACTGAAAAGCTTCTAAAGAACATTTATTCAAAGAGAAATCACCCCGGCTGCTAATTCGTGCTGGCGATAGTTTCCCTTCATCTCATTAGAAGAGATTATTTTATTTTCGCAATGCTCTGCTTTCGTTAAGCAAAGCGTGCCGTAACAATTTCATCTAAAGGAAGAGTTGAAACGCTTAAATACGTAAGTTCAAAATTTAAATATCTTTGCCTCCAATATCTACTGATACTATTGAAATTATTTCTTACATCAAGCCGTATATTAGCTCACGAATTTTCAGCCCAGAGATTTGTGGTTCGATCCTGAGTGCTTAATTTTCCTCTCCTGTTTTGAGTGAGAGGCATTTTGAACTGATATAAAGTTCGATCCTTCGATCAATCTATCACATGTTTCTCTTTTCTCCATCCCCTACAGCCTGGAGAGTACACTGATGATGACAGTGTGCAGTACCAATCGCAGTCTGACTATGGTTTGTCCCAAGAATATGTAAAGCAGGCGTCTCAAGGCCAACGCATGAAAGTTGTTACAGAGAGTAAGTGTAGATAGCGTAGTTAGCTGAAGAGATAAGCGCAATACCTGAAGATAGCCGATCGTTGATTCATGTTACAAGCGTGAGCGAGCTAAGTTGTAACTGTCGCGGGACAAATGCCACAAAGCTACACTTTTGAGTTGTACTGTCACAATAGACGGATGTTTTCGGAAGGAATTTCTTAAGTAGTTTGCGGTAATAATAATAATAATAATAATAATAATAATAATAATAATAATAATAATAATAATAATAATAATAATAATACATTTATTTTCTAATTACATATCAGTGAGTAAAAAGAAGACATCTGAAGCATGAAGAACCATACATGTTACGTAATTATTTAAGCACAAGGAACTGGCCACCCTACCCTATTATCTCCTGGTATAGTTGCCTCATAAGTGGTGCCTTGTTGGTGTCACTCGTGAGGTTCAGACTTGTCTTCGGAGAGTTGACTAAACAACAACAATACTTCATTTCTAGTAAATGGTTTTCGGTATCGCTCTTTTTTTTAAGTTTATACTATATTTAATAAAATTAAATTAAATAACAATAATTAAATTACAATTAAACTTGTTGGTTGTTAAAGTACGTATTCTTATGATACGCCAATATTAATATATTAATTACAATAATAGTTAAAGAATATGTTTCGTAATGTTTTCAATAATTTAAAATAATCAAAACATCTTAGAAATTCACAAATAATTATTTTAAATTAGAACTATTCAAATCTTAAATCTGGTCTCAAATATTCTGTCCTGAAGTCCTTCAGTACTTCACTATACCTATTTGTTACACTGGTCTTGATTCAAATTAGGTAACAATTTTAGATTAATGAAGTGGTAACAGTTACCACTGAAACTTGCGACTCCTACAATTTCACTTTCCCCATGAAAGATTTTATTTCTTCATACATTTGCGGTAATAAGGACATTCTTTCCTCGGAGATGAACACGAAGACTGACAGTTACATCGTAGAGGTTGCAGATGTCAATTCAAACGTCGCGGTCAATGATGTCATCCGAAGATACACGAACTGATTCCGCATCTTGTTCCACTCTTACATTAAAAAAGAGGAAGTGCTCCGAGAAGGCCCTATTGAGACGTCTGATGTAGAGACTTGGCGCATATGGGGGCGGAGTCTATCTGTACCCGAGTGTATTGCGGGTAGCATCAGCTCGAGGCCGCTCAGGGGTAAGATGTTCGTGGTAGAGTGTTCAGATAGAAATGATCCCCTTCCTGCAAGCGATTGGTAGCTTCGTTCAACCTATGCCTCCGCCCAGAGCGGTCATTGGTTCTGCCCTCCCACATACCATTTGCGCAGAGGTCTTATTTCGTCTTTCTACTCTACAGATCCCTGGAACGGCCCACAGTGTGTAAGGTATTGCCGATTAACAGGGCACTTCGGCTAATCGAATTCACAGATTTTTCTCTGCTACTATTGAATGTAGTTTTTTTTTCTTTTCAGAATTGTGTACCGAACACAGTTTCGAAAATAACTCATTTGAGGTATTAACTTTACTTAAATCATATTTATTTATAACTGCATAGTAATAATATTAATGAACCAGTAAACTATACTTTACTCGCTCATCACTGTGCACTTCAAAGTGAATTACAGTATGAAATACTGCAGAATATAAGCACTGTATTAAACATATTATCTACATACATGAAATACTTGAGGAAGGAAAGAGCGTTCTAGAGACTTCACCGAACCTTCAACCTAGGCTAAAATAGATAGCACTACGTAACTGAGTCATGATATAGTGGGGTTCAAGCAAGATTAGTTCCTAAAAAGCTAATATAGCGTCTTTTAAATGTTGCCAACTGTTACCCATGTAAAATCACAATGCTATGTACTGAAACAACAACAATAATTTTCATTGATTAATTAATTAATTTATGTATTTATTTACTTACATATTTGTTTGTTCGTTCGTTTGCTTTGTTTATTTATTAATTTATGATTGATTGATTGATTGATGTAATATTAAAATGTACTTTCTTTTAAGACATGAAATGATTAATACGAACTCCGATAATCGAATATCACTTTAAAATGTAAGTTACACTATTTATTTATTTTTATTTCTGTAATATTTCATAATATTATGCTTATTTATTATTATTATTATTATTATTATTGTTATTATTACTAATTACGTCCAAATTTCAAGAAACACTCACTGTCCACACCTGTGGAGTAACGGTTAGCACGGCTGGCCGCGAAACAAGGTGGCCCGGGTTCGAGTCCCGGTCGGAGCAAGTTACCTGGTTGAGGTTTTTCCCGGGGTTTTCCCTCAACTCAAATTGAGCAAATGCTGGGTAACTTTAGGTGCTGGACCCCGGACTCATTTCACCGTCATTATCATCTTCATATCATTCAAACGCTAAATAACCTAGGATGTTGATACAGAGTCGTAAAATAACCTACTTAAAAAAACACTCACTAGTAACTTTCGTTTCATGGACTCTTTTACAAAAGCAAATAATGGGGTCAATATAGCAGTTCGATAGTAACTGCCGGTTATAGTAGGCCTATATGTCAGTGTCGAAATTCGAAACAAAGTTGCCAAAGAAAATTCAACCTGATAATTAGAAAATCATTCAATCCAGTAGAATATTTAGTACTAAGGGAAAAATGATTAGGTTTCACACTTAGGATATAAAGCGACTTAAGTAAGAAAACCCGAACTATACCTAGAGGAGAGCGACTGTTCGGACTTCAACCACCATTACCACAGAAAGGATTGGTAAGCACAATAAGCCTCAGGCTGCGATGCAAGTCTTCGGGCCCATCCTCCGTGTAAAGGTGAAAAGAAAAATAGAAAATTATCTTGATTTTCGCCAACGAATCGCATATTGGAATACGTGTCCACCAATTTTTGCTTACTCTGTAAAACACATTCAAACTTTCGCGCAGTATTTAGTGGAGGATGCAACAAGAAAACAAAAGTGAGGTAAATATTTTATACTAAAACATTTTGTAGAAGACTGGAAACCAGGCTACGAGAAAATGAGTCACACTGGAAGGCTAGAAATACTACAACTCTAAATCGAACCTGTGGAATCCTGTTCTGCGACGGGATTGGTTCTGACACAATCAAGGCGACATTAAGGACAAGAGAGCTGCAATATCGCATGAATCCCGGAGTAGCCAGAACGGTGACTAAATACAGGTAGTCAGTCCGCTATTGGACCTTGAGTCTTTGCCAAGCGATAAATTGCTTTTCGAAATTCCAACATGATCGCTCTTATTTAAAAATGCTAATTGGCCACGTCAATGTAGAGCAGAGCTTTCAGTCTGAGGCTCGGGATTCTTGCAAGGTTTCCTAACATAAGCAGAAGCTGAATATGTACGATTCCTTGAGTGTGACTCAGATAGTAGAGCTTGTAGCCACAGATACAATTCGATTTCCACGGGAGAGTAGAAGCTTGTGTTTATGTTGTACTGTTTTAAGTGCTGACCTCACACCATGGTTTTTAAGTAGGTTATTTTACGACGCTTTATCAACATCTTAGGTTATTTAGCGTCTGAATGAGATAAAGTTGATAGATAATGCCGGTGAAATGAGTCCGGAGTCAGCACCGAAAGTTACCCAGCATTTGCTCATATTGGCTTGAGGGAAAATCCCGGAAAAAACCTCAACCAGGTAACTTGCCCACAACGGGATTCGAACCCGGACCACCTGGTTTCGCGGCCAGATGCGCCAGCCGTTACTCCACAGATGTGGACCACACAATGGTAACCACATCACAAGAAGATTCTGCTACTCGTGTTAGTTCATATTCAACACAAAACGAAGTGAAGGGTCGAATTTCTGTAATTTCTTTAAAAAAAAATTAAGTAAATAATAATTAATTATATTAACATTTTAAAAAGTGACTGAATGTCCAATGCTAGTGCACACTCGTCACAAAACGAAATGAAAGACTCAATTCCAAAAAGAAGGTGATAATTACGGTCCGGATTTTGACAATCTAAAATAATATCGAATCTTCCTCAACTTGGTGAGGTCGCCAAAGACTAAGAATGTTAATCAGTAACATTTAAGGTGTGACATTAAAAATGTCTTACAAGAAATTTGTTTACAGTAAACTGAAATTTACAGTAGATAATGTTTTACAACAATGAAAATTTGCAGTAAAATAAAAAAAAATACAGATAAAAAATAGAATGAGAAAATACAACTGTAATTTGAATTGAAGTACAAGTGTCGCGGAAAAATCTGTAGAGAACCCTTCAAAGCTACAATAGAAATTTTCTTAATTGTTGTTGTTGGGACTCCAAATTTATGACAGAATGACACAAATTGTTTTGTTATGGTCCCTCTAGCGCCCACCATTAATCCGATGACTTCTATATCCCTGAGTTTATATGATGTTTTGTAATAAGGGGTAGTGGGTTCATAAATTGTCTTTAAAACTACCTAATAGGCCTATATTAAAATTACACTATCATCATCATGAACTTCGTCCTTTAGACCATGAGATCTCTGACGGATATAATTACAATAAATTTTTTTTAAATGTCATAATGTCCTATGTTAGTTCATACTCGTCACAAAATGAAGTGAAGGGCCGAATTTTTATAATAATTCCTAGAGGTAGATGACGATTAATGTCTGAATTTTGATAATCTAAAATTACAACAAAAAAACTACTTATACAATTACATTAAAATTTTAAAAAGTAGCTGAATGTCCTATGCTAGTTCATACTCGTCACAAAACGAAATGGAGGACTCAATTCCAAAAAGAAAGTGACGGTTAGGGTCCGGATATTTATAATCTAAAATTACAAAAAGAAAATACTTATACAATTATATTTAAATTTTAAAAAGTGGCTGAATGTCCTATGTTAGTTGTTACTTGTCACAAAACGAAATGAAGGGACTCAATTCCAAAAAGAAGGTGACGATTAGAGTCCGGATTTTGATAATCTTAAAATTATATTTTAAAAACTACTTACATAATTACATTAAAATTTTAAAAAGTGAATGAATGCTCTATGCTAAGTTCATTCTCGTCACAAAATGAAATGAGCAGCATTTCACTAATTTTAGAGGAAACAAAAAAGAAAAATTCTTGAACGATTTTTGACTATGGATTCACCACTATGGCTCTGAAACCAAAATTCAAAGTACGGAGTGCAAACATAGGGGATCATCGACTCCTAAAATATTCAAGGTGCAGCCATCAGCAGGCAAGGTTTTGCTCTCTAGATGTCCAAGGTGTTATTTTGACAGATTATTTGCAGAAAAGAGCCACAATAACAGGCCTTTATTATCCAGATTTAATTGAAAATTTGTGGGATACTATCAAGGAGAAACGTCATGGCAAGTTGAAATGAAAGCTTCTTTTCCACCAAGACAATGCTCCAAGTCACAAGTCCTTAGTTGCAATAGCTGCAATTTCAACAGAAGGATTTGAATTACTGCAGCATCCACCCTATTCACCACATCTGACACCCAGGGACTTCAGGCTATTCTCAAAACTCAAAGAACACTTGCGTGGGAAGAAATTTTCTTGCAATAATGAAGTCATGCAGTCCGTAAATCAATGGTCTGCAGAGGGTAGACAAGCCTTCTTCCAGGAAGCTATAGAAATGTCCGAGCATTGCTAGGAAAAGTGCATCAATCTAGCAGGGACCCATGTGGAAAAATGAGGAAAGATTAATTTTTTCAACTATAAGTGGGTCAGGGCTACAGCACAGGGATCAACCCTCGTACTATTATAGGCCTATAATTAATCTTAGCAAATATTACAACTTCTTGATTGATACCAACTTCACCTTTTACTTTTTTCTATTTATTCTGCGTATTATGAAATATCACTAGGAAAGCCATTATGTGTTTTCGACAGATTTTTCCGTAGTTGATCGCCATTGCGTGTTTCAGACTTCAGGTAAAGATTCATTAATATCTTAGTAAGCAGTATTACATTTCATGCGCTTTATTTTCGGATAAATTGAATTAATATTGATTATAAACAAAATACGTGCAATATTATAGGAGAAATAGCTGTATACAGACTTACTGAGAGACTGCAAAACCAGTTTTCAGTAGGCGGGATGCTGAATGCGTGAATTTCAGTGGAGATCTCGAAGCCACTTCTTTTCAAGCAAAACAATTATTTCCATTCATGTTTAATTTAATGAGAAAGCGAATAATAATGGTAATAATACTAATAACAATAATAATAATAATTTATTTTATTTATTTATTTTTATATTTAATGTGCTGTACAACAGCCAGTGGCCAATTACAGTTCAGCACAAGGAATATAACAAAAACATAATACAAAAATAATCATTACACATAAATACAATTACAATAATGATGATGAATGGATAAATAATGGATGACTTTAAAATACATAACTAAGAATACTATGAGACAATGATAATTGAGTATAATGCCTAAAAGAATACATAAATGATAAATCGTTGCCAAGAGCAAACTAAATCTATACATTGAAGGGATCGAATTCGCAGCTATGCATGTTGGCATTTTTAATGCATCTGGACACTGGTGAAAGAAATTTCAAATTTCTAATATAGAAAAGTTTGTGGGCTCTCATATCTTTTGTTGGAATACGTAAGGTAATATTGTTTAAGAAAGAGTCACAGGACATATCACCTTTGAGGGCTTTACAAAAGAACAGATAATCTAGCTTATGGCGTCTAGCACGTAGATTTTGGCAATTAAAATATTCACATTTTCTCTCATAACTGTACCCGGAATTAATGGGCAGAAATCTGAATGAACATGAAGATATATATTTTTTTGTATATTTTCTAATTTAGCCGAGTCTGTAGTTGTAATCGAGTTCCAAGCTACAGATTCATATTCGATAATAATAATAATAATAATAATAATAATAATAATAATAATAATAATAATAATAATAATAATAATAATTTTTAACGTCCAAGTCTCCTTACAAATATCGCTAACGTCTACTTATCCTCCGTCCATTTTAATATTTATTTTTATTTCTTTACATGTTAGATGCCAATCCTGCAACTTCACAATACATACAGTATATGCACCAGACCTTTCATATTTACGTAATGATCATCCTCGATATTGAAGGTGAACAGCTATAAACCAATAAAACTCTAACGTTTCTGCTTTACCTTGAATTTAAAATTGTTTATTGCGATCATGAAAATATAAAACTATTATCCGCTCTTCATCGTCACTTTTCAATTACCATACGCTTCGCCTCGTCCTCTGCAGGGTTACACAGATACGTTAGTTCCCAAACGTTGCGGCAACAGTTCTGCAATAGCGTTGTCCTTCCATTCGGCAACATTTACCACACCGTTTACCGTTAGCTGCCTATGCGCTTATGCAACATCTTCGGAAGGATAAAGACCGTGCTAGTCTCATCTCCGTACATTCCATTATGTGCGAATCATAGGACGTCTGCACGATCCTTCAAGGAAAGAGCGGCCGTTGTTGTTAGAGATGATTACGTGCAGATAATTCTGAAATGATCTCTCAAGTCAGGAATGGCAGATATTTTTAGCTTTCATATTTTACCGTATTGACAAGTTCACAGTTCTACTACCGATGTAAACCTATATCACGGAATACCGTTCAAACATGGATTTCGTACCGCTTTTCATCTGCTGCTTGTGTGAACGGTCCTAAGTCCGCATGCATTTATTCTACATCTAGCCTATATATATAATTTGAACTGGTAATGGAAATTACGGGAAAACGGCTGAACGGATTTTAATAAATGACCCCTCATTTTCAAGCTTGAAACCCAAAGTTTTTCAGAAAAATAGTAGTTTTCAGTGAAATGTCCATTTTCCTACATGATTTTCCTATTTTCCAAAATCCATCTTTCGTCAGTTTGAGAACTAATTGCATTTCAGAAAAAAATAAAACATACACTACAATAATCAATTCGCTATTACACGAAGGCCATTATCTGCAGGTTTGCCGACATATTTAGAGCTCAAATTCAATTGGTTATTAAAAACTTTAAGATTTACTAAAAATAATTCACAGGTCTGATTCTGCGGTTTGTAATTTTCTGGGTACAGCTGTGTATTAGATATTAAAATCTACAAAACTTGAAGTGGTTTGATGACATTATTACCATTAGAAATGAAATATTATTAGAGTTAATGCCATGATGTGACTATTTTTCATTAATTATACATATTAATGCTATATTGATGATATGAAAGTGAAACGTTTTGAGGTTATATAAGTAGATGTAGAGAATATCTTAAATTAGATCTTCATTTCTATAATTTACTGAGTGGCGGCTTTATAGCATATATAACTACAAAACTTACGTAAGATAATAATATTGTCATTAAAATTCAAATATTTTTATAGTTATTAATCAAGTGGGGTTAGGTCTTTTTCGTATAGGCCTACTTAATGGCGGTGTGGTGCAAATATTTATATGCGTCATCGTCTTCAGTATTGGGTCGAGAGAGCGCAAAAATTTCAGTTCCTAAGGAAAGACCAAAAGGTATTACTTACTGATAAAATAAGAGGCCTACAAAATTTTGTAATCTCCCGATCATTTCAGCAAGATCTCTTAGCAGGATAAAATGATTTTACCTTCTACATTTCAAGCTCTACATGCAGCAGCTATACCAATATACTAGGCTATGTCTATTGTTCGCAAGCATAGTAAACCTGACATTTTTTTTTTTTTTTTAACTTTCGCCTACAATCCACAATGATCTAAAATTTACTGCTTTACTCCCACTGATAGTCCTATCATTGTTACTTGCGTTTTCGCGTTGAAACTCAAAAACTGAAGGTGGATAAGTTCAAGAAAAAGTATTTGGCATAAAAAAAAATTCAGAGGGGGTATGTTTCATTATAATGGAAGCAATAACTTTCAAAATGTCTGGTATTCTTCATTGAAAATAAATCTGAAAAATTTTTATTTGAACGTCTAATGAACTTAGTTTGCAGCATTTGCTGCACAAGCCACTAGTTCCATTATAATCCAGACATCCAGCCAAAGAGGACACAGACTTGGGTCCTGTGAATTAAAGGTAAATTGCTCTGCCGGAAATCGAGCCGGGTCCTCTGGATTTGTTGTCACAGCGGAGGACTCAATAGTAGGATGCATGGTCTGAAAAATATAAGCGAATGAAATTGCTTGAAGAGCGCTTCCTATAATTATACAGTGCGTTATGTCATAATGCTCATCTCTTCCTCCAAGTTAATTATTATTTATTACACAGCAGTACACAATTATGTCCATCTATTCAGAGTACAGTAATTAAAGTTCGCGGTATTTCGACAGAGATAGAAAGTATATACAAACATTATCTAAGGTTGCAGTCCATGGATTAGGATCTCTTCGTTCTGCTATGGGAGTTTACGAGTTCGATTTCAGAGACTGAAGAAGACGGTGCCCGGAGTTAATTCAATAAATTCAGACAAAGATATGGTTTCCTGATAATTATTTCAATTTAAATTTAATTTCACTTGGCACACTGAGTCTTTCAGATGGTCAAAAATGTAATGTGTGTAAAGTAGGTTATTTTACGACGCTTTATCAACATCTTAGATTATTTAGCGTCTGAATGATATGAAGGTAGGCCTAATAATGCCGGTGAAATGAGTCCGGGGTCCAGCACCGAAAGTTACCCAGCATTTGCTCATATTGGGTTGAGGGAAAACTCCGGGAAACCAGGTAACTTGCCCCGATCGGGAATCGAACCCAGGCCATCTGGTTTCGCGGCCAGACGCGCTAACCGTTACTCCACAGGTGTGGACTGAAAATTTTAAGGATAAATATTATACACTAATAATACAAGTAGAAAAATCTCAGTCAACATGGGCCCGCATATGAGCCATTTGCGAGCCAATACAAAGTTTCTTCTCCTAATATTCGCCATTGAAAAATAAAGGACAAGAAAAGGGAAAGAATGAAATGAAGAAAAGAATGGGAAAAAGAAGACAAGATGAGAGGCCACAGGCGTAGCTCAAAAGCAAACATTATCATGGGGACAGATAGAAAAGTTTTTTTTTTTTCCACCATGCTAATAACGTCAAAACAAGTGCTTATACAAATTTTGAAGCGTAATTACGAGGGCCTTAAAAATAAGTTTCCCTGAGGCCGTTTACAGAAAGAAAACACAATTACATTGGAAAAATGTATTGGAACAGATACAATAACTGTTGAGCTATTTTGCAACATATTCCCCACTGGAACTGAGATATCTGTCATATCATGGGATCGACAGAGAGGTGCAGACGGCTGTCACACACTGGTTCCGATCCTAGGTGGCAGACTTCTACGACACAGGGATACAAAAATTGACCCCACGGTATGGCAGATGTCTCAATTAAGGTGGGGAATATGTTGAAAAATAGCTCAACAATTGCTGTATCTGTTCCAATAATTTTTTTTTAATCATGGTTTATTTAACGACGGTCGCAACTGTAGAGGTTATATCAGCGTCTAAGGTGTGCAGGAATTTTGTCCCGCAAGAGTTATTTTACGTGACAATAAATCTACTGACATGAGCCTGTCGCATTTAAGCACACTTAAATCCCATCGACCTGGGCCGGGATCGAACTAGCAACCTAGAACACAGAAGGCTAGCGCTATACCGACTACGCTGCCGAGCCGACGTTTCAATAAATCTTTCCATGAAATTAAGTTTTCATTCTGTAAACTGACCCAGGAAAACTTATTTTTTCCGACCCTCGAGTGATCAAAATTTGTATAAGCACTTGTTTTGACATTATTAATGGTGGAAGAAAAAAATTGACTTTTTATCTGCTCCCATGAGAATATTTGTTTGTCAGAAGCTAGGGCGCTTGCGCTTGGGCGCAGGTTTGATCCCGCTTGGACTGATTACCTGGTTGGGCTTTTTCTGACGTTTTCTCCAACCGTAAAGCTAATAGGGATCGAACTAGCAACCTAGAACACAGAAGGCTAGCGCTATACCGACTACGCTGCCGAGCCGACGTTCCAATAAATCTTTCCATGAAATTAAGTTTTCATTCTGTAAACTGACCCAGGAAAACTTATTTTTTCCGACCCTCGAGTGATCAAAATTTGTATAAGCACTTGTTTTGACATTATTAATGGTGGAAGAAAAAAATTGACTTTTTATCTGCTCCCATGAGAATATTTGCTTGTCAGAAGCTAGGGCGCTTGCGCTTGGGCGCAGGTTCGATCCCGCTTGGACTGATTACCTGGTTGGGCTTTTTCTGACGTTTTCTCCAACCGTAAAGCTAATATATTATTTGGATGTACCGAAGTACATATGATATTTCCATGCAGATATTCTGCGTCGTCATACGCTGAAAGAGTAATGGAACGGAGAAAAATTCCCTCCGGCACCGGGATTTGAACCCAGGTTTTCAGCTCTACGTGCTGATGCTTTATCCACTAAGCCACACCGGATACCTATCTCGGTGTCGGACAGAATCGTCTCTGTTTAAGTTCCAACTCTTGGGTTCCCTTGAGTGATTGAAGACGGCGCTTATTCCGTCGGATCCCGGCCAACTAGTCACTCATAACGAGTGCACCTCAGCACATGTGTGGACTTCGGTCCTACGTTCATAGACATCTATGACGTAGTGCAGAGGGCGGCCACTAGAGGGAACCCAAGAGTTGGAACTTAAACTGAGACGATTCTGTCCGACACCGAGGTGGGTATCCGGTGTGGCTTAGTGGATAAAGCATCAGCACGTAGAGCTGAAAACCCGGGTTCAAATCCTGGTACCGGAGGTAATTTTTCTCCGTTCCATTACTCTTTCATCGTAAAGCTAATATTAGGTAATCCATGGACAATTCATCTTGGCAAATACCATCTCCCTATCACCACTCCCATCGATGCTAAATAAACTAGTAGTTGATACAGCGTTGTTAAATAACTAAGGGAAAACAAAAGAGAAGAGGAGGAAAGTGAGGGGAGAAAGGAAGATAAGAGATCGGAAAGGAGGGAAAGAAATGAAGAGATTTGTTTATCTGTTGAGAATTTATAGCCATCTTGTATTAAAAACCTTATTTAAACAGCATTGAAGTATATACACATACAGTGCTTATACCTTAAAGGGAATCTGATGCCACACCCTGCAGCGGATGAGCACCACGTTTTACTTCAGAATGCAGAAACGAGATAAATACTGAATTCGATCGAATTGGAATTCATGAATATCCGTAACTCTTCAAGAGGAACAACATATTACAGATAGTGACGGAGCCGCTATTCAAACATGTAAGTAAAATTCTAAGAGCATTTCTTTTGTGTCAAGATCCCACGTTGGATAGCATTAAACTGTGGATTCCATTCACAAGGCATGTTCGAAATAAATTATCAGCTACTGAAGGTTTGAAGGAGTCGTATTGCTTAGTTTATGAGAATTTCATATACTGGCAACAGATCTCACGATCCATCCATTGCATATTTATCATTCTAGAAAAATACTAGACACAGTTCACTTTCCGTCTTCCGTCCTCTTGGATTTCACTGTTTCAGCATTTTCCCTGTTCCTGATATTCAGACATCCCTATAGTTTTCCAAGTTTGCATTGAACTCTCTTATCCTTTGGGACGTAACACTAAACCATTCCAGGTAATCTAACTTATTACTTACTTACTTTCTGGAGGTTCATTGCCGCCCTCACATAAGCCCGCCATTGGTCCCTATCCTGAGCAAGATTAATCCATTCTCTATCATCATATCCCACCTCCCTCAAATCCATTTTAATATTATCTTCCCATCTACGTCTCGGCCTCCCCAAAGGTCTTTTTCCCTCTGGCCTCCCAACTAACACTCCATATGCATATCTGGATTGTCCCTACGTGCTACATGCCCTGCCCATCTCAAACGTCTGGATTTAATGTTCCTAATTATGTCAGGTGAAGAATACAATGCGTGCAGTTCTGTGTTGTGTAACTTTCTCCATTCTCCTGTAACTTCATTCCTCTTAGCCACAAATATTTTCCTAAGCACCTTATTCTTAAACACCTTTAATCTCTGTTCCTCTCTCAAAGTGAGAGTCCAAGTTTCACAACCATACAGAACAACCGGCAATATAACTGTTTTATAAATTCTAACTTTCAGATTTTCCGACAGCAGACGGGATGATAAAAGTTTCTCAACCGAATAATAGCAGGCATTTCCCATATTTATTATGTGTTTAATTTCCTCCCGAGGATCATTTATATTTGTTACTGTTGCTCCCAGATATTTGAACTCCTCCACCTCTTCAAAAGATAAATTTCCAATTTTTATATTTCCATTTCGTACAATATTCCTGTCACGAGACATAATCATATACTTTGTCTTTTCCGGATTTACTTCCAAACCTATCTCTTTACTTCCTTCCAGTAAAATTCCCGTCTTTTCCCTAATCGTTTGTGGATTTTCTCCTAACATATTCACGTCATCCGCATAGACAAGCAGCTGATGTAATCCGTTCAATTCCAAACCCTCTCTGTTATCCTGGACTTTCCTAATGGCATACTCTAGAGCGAAGTTAAAAAGTAAAGGTGATAGTGCATCTCCTTGCTTTAGCCCACAGTGAATTTGAAACGCATCTGATAGACACTGGCCTATACGAACTCTGCTGTGCGTTTCACGGAGACACATTTTAATTAATGGAACTAGTTTCTTGGGAATACCAAATTCAATAAGAATACCATATAAAACTTCTCTCTTAACCGAGTCATATGCCTTTTTGAAATCCATGAATAACTGATGCACTGTACTCTTATACTCCCATTTTTTTTCTCCATTATCTGTCGAATGGTAATCTAACTTATAGTTTCAGTAAATACTGAGGTATTCTACATCCTTCTCTAGCGTCTTTTCTTTTTTTACGAGATCGTGTGACTCTGCAAAAGTGACCTAAATCGGGTAGCCTTCGTATAACTGACTTGTTATCGGTAAAATTCAAGTCTCTACCGAGAAATTTAGAGACATAAATAACATTACACATCTCTTCTTCATCTGTCTGCATGTTTTACGTTCACGGTACATAGTTAAATAGAGCGCTATTTTATGGCAGCTGTGTGTTATTGTTCACGGTTTTTAACTTTCAGAAATGAAACATGAGTTACACTTTTAGCACTTGAATCGCGAGATAAAGAAAATTATTAGCTGGCGGCATTTCGAGAAAAAGCTGGCGAATTAAACTTGGTGTAATAAAAATGCACTGTATTGTTTTGAATACTTTTATATTGTATAAGAAAGAATGATGCTGAAACTGATCAGGAAGAGGAAAAGGAATCGGTTGGGCCACTGGCTGAGAAGAAACTGCCTACTGAAGGATGCACTGGGAGGAATGGTGAACGGGAGAAGAGTTCGGGGTAGAAGAAGATATCAGATGATAGACGACATTAAGATATATGGATCATATGAGGAAACAAAGAGGAAGGCAGAAAACTGGAAAGACTGGAGAAAGCTGGGTTTGCAGTGAAAGACCTGTCCTTGGGCAGAACACTAAATGAACTAAATAAATGATACTTTATAAAACTTAATGTGTGCAGGAAATTTGTACGATTAGTATAATCGTTGCTGATAACAATTATCGGTGGTCTTTATGTAAAATATATATTTTTACGGTATTAAAATAGATGTAGGTCTAAACACTTAACGAACAGAGTCTAATCAAACAATACATAATTGGTTCACATGATTTCTTAATGCTAGGCCACACCTTCACATTTTTATATACGATCTCTTACCGTTACAGTGATGATTTTTGGCTTTTTTGTTGAGGGTAATGAAAATAGCGGTAAGGATTAGGCCTACATGGAGTTATAGGATATAGTTCCATATATTTAGCGATATTTTGCATTGCCATGTAAGCACTATTATTGTTATTATTGTTGTTATTATTATTATTATTATTATTATTATTATTATTATTATTATTATTATTATTATTATTATTATGTCTATTTATTTACGGCTTTTGCCGCCCTTACATAAGCTCGCCATCGATCCCTATCATGAGAAAGAATTATTATTATTATTATTATTATTATTATTATTATTATTATTATTATTATTATTATTATGTCTATTTACTTACGGCTTTTGCCGCCCTTACATAAGCTCGCCATCGATCCCTATCATGAGAAAGAATTATTATTATTATTATTATTATTATTATTATTATTATTATTATTATTATTATGTCTATTTATTTACGGCTTTTGCCGCCCTTACATAAGCTCGCCATCGATCCCTATCATGAGAAAGAATTATTATTATTATTATTATTATTATTATTATTATTATTATTATTATTATTATTATTATTATTATTTCTCTAGTATTGTTTATCTATCGTTTTATATCTCTGTATATATCCGATAGATAAACAATACTTTTCTAAGGATAGACTTTTCCTGTGGTGTTTGAGTGGTCAGACCTCCAGCCTGTCACAGAGACGGTCTGGATTGACGTCTCGGTCAGGTCTGAGATTTTTCATTAAAAAATTCATAGTGACACTTGTGAAGGACAAGGTCACAGTTGGGGTTTTTTCTCGGGGTTCTCCCGTTTCTCCACATTAGGCAACTACATCATTCCTTGAACATTTCTCCACTTCGTCATCATTCCACAGCATTGAACACCGACTGGCGATGTACGGAGGGGGCCGGCCTAAGGACGAGTGGGGTTGCCTGCGCGAAGACGAACCTTAGTGTAGTCAGACGGTGTGTGTTCGAGAAGCACGTAGCTTGAAGGTTAGCGCAATAATTTTGAAAGTTCGCAATGGTGCATCGTAGTGTCCCCCTTCCCGATATTCCATTCCATTCATTCTTTGTGTCTAGGTATGTAGCCTATGTGTGGATGTATGTATTTACTGTACGCATGTATTTATGTATACTTTATGCATTTATTTATTCAATTATTTATTGGCATAATGGAAAATTTTACATTCCCTATAGTGAAGGCTGACAATTCTAAGAAGAAAGTTTACACACGTTTGGTTTACGAAATTCGGTGTTTTGACTGTTACAAGATAACCCTTGATATATACTACGTGTTATACAAGATTGTTTCAGGCGATTTATTTTTCCCTCCAGTAATAAATATCTCAAACAAAGTGCATATGTAAATGCGAATAAATTCTCATTCTCAGCTGGAGTCAAATGAGGAAAAGTAGCGTAAAATAAATGGTGGTTTTTCCCCTATGTTTTCTTGACGTGTCCAGCAACTCCAATCACTGACAGGGGGGCCGTATGAAAGACTGTCTGGAAAATGCTGTGTAAACAATCTCATGTATCATTTTAGATTTTATTCTCGAGATAAGGCACCAGGTTTTTCAATTCATTACGTTGAATTACAGTCAAGTTATTTACGAACTGTACATATAACCACACCGGAGTACGTTAATTATTCATGGTGGTCTATATGATATTTTTACTCGCAATTCAATTCAATTCAATTTATTAGGCCATTAGACAATACAGTGATAGGCTGACCAAAAAAAATCGTAGAAGTTCGAGTAGCCTACAATGTATAACGCTACTTTTTGTAACATTATTTTTCAAAACTCCAACAAATTTTAAAGCCTGAATTGTACTATCGCATTGTATTTCCTAACATTTCAACTTTAAATGCAGCCTTAAACATTCATAAAAACTTTAAGCTGATCATAGCTCCCCAAACATTCCACTGAAGTTGTTATTACTGATAATCACAAAAACCACAACAGAAGGTTACCAACTTTTTGCTGTGAAATGTATCATAAGAAATTATGACAGTTTTGTTACCTGTATCAGTGGTCGGCATTTCGTGATTCGCCAATCAACCCCTTAATACACAAACAGGGCGGAGAGGTGAGGTATGATTTCCCGCCCCTTGTTCATTCAATGTTAATCAGTTTGGGTATCCTCTCCCGCCTACTGTCCCTTCACTGTGTATTGCGGGCAGCTTTTTATAAGACGTAATCTTTGCCGACCACTAACCTATATAAATATTTTGGCGTAGGTATTTATTAAATTTACTTTATCGAGACCGTTCGTATTCTCTATTCCTCGACTTCTTCCTGTGTGAATTCCATCCGGAAGTTAGGTTAGGTTAGGCTAGGCTAGGCTAGGTTAGGGTAGGTTAGGTTAGGCTAGATAAGGTTAGGTTAGGTTAGGTTAGAAGCGGACATATTCTATTAGTGATATATCTTCATAATAGCGTTACCAAAGGAAAGCGGACAGCAAGAAAGAGCACATTCTTAGTATAAGCAAGGCATACCGAAAGCCTAAACTAACCTAACCTAACCTGCCACTGATTCACATATAAAGATATACCAAAAACCTCATCTAACCTAACCTAACCTGTCACAGATTCGTATATGCAAGACATACGAAAAGCCTAAATTAACCTAACCTGTTAGAGATTCTCGCCTTCACTTTCACAGCAACTTTCGAACCTTATTTTCGGTGTGATATTAGCATCGGCGTTCAATCTTTTTATGATACGTAATACTCGACTAGAAGCCAAGAAGGGTGTAAATATGTTTGTACCTTAACGTAGTAATAGTACAGAAATACTCTGAAACTTGTCTCTGTAATGAAAATATCGTTCGTTTAATCATTCTACAATTATTTTAAAAGCGATTTATTCATTGTGTCACTGTACTCAATTTTATCTTGTTTGAACTTCGAAATAAATTCTGCAATATCTACAAATTTATTTTAACTAAATGAAGCTTCCCGATATGTCACAACACTCAATAGTGATAAAAAAAATAGTAATTATGCAGAACGCATCGACCAGGCCGTCTCATATTGTAAGTTACGTATTTATTTAGGAACGTATGTGACCTGTATCGCGAAAAGTATTATTTAAGTATACAAGCTTGTGAAATATTAATGTGCAGTAATACACGCAGATATTCTGGTAAAGGAGAGTGAGAAAAATGGCGGCATGGCCGATGAGTCCTGCATAATTACCAAAAAGATAATCGACTGGAAGTAGAAAACAAGTTTGCACTGTGAGTTGAATCGTCAAATATTATAACAAAGTTTGAGATTTGCCACATATATTTTAATAAAGTCGATAATATAACTCTTCACATTTTAAAATTTGTCCACCTAATTGGCGAATGTCAGAAAATATACAGTAGCTACTTGACAGTTCTTTTAACATTTGACATTGGTCAAGATGTATCAATTAAGATCAGTGAAAAGAGGCACAGCGAACTGAAAATTTTATTTACTCCAATTTCTGATCGCTTGCCATGTGCTTGGGAGTTGCCCACAGGGAGAAGTACTCAGAATAAAACGTCACAACACCATACGTTCTATGATCGCAGATGCACTTCGATCCAAAAATCTAGACGTTCAGAGGAAGTTCATTGTATTCACGGTGGAAGCAATCGTCGGATCGATATCATAGCTATGAATAGAAATAAACAGACAGCCGAAATAATTGATCCTACGATCAGATTTGAAATCTCAGCCACTCAACCATCTGAAGTGAACGAAGAGAAAAATCAAATCTACGAGCCCACGATTCAGTTCCTATCGGCGAAATTCAACATAGAAAAAAATCACAGTTACCGGTCTCTTCTTCGGAGCGAGAGGCACCATTCCGAAAGCCTTTGTAAAGTGGAGGGAAAAATACAAGCTGACGAGAGATCTTCAAGATGCCATCGTCACCACCATAATAAAATTTTCTGTAGCGATATTTCGTCAGCATCTTTATGGTGTACATTCAATTTAAATTATATTTGGTTCTATTTTTTTCTTACATCTTAATAAATTTTGTCTGAAAACTGTTTATACAGACGTGGACAAATTATTAACAAAATGGACAATTTTTATGATAATTCTGTTTACAAAATTTGACTTTTCAATTTAGACTACATTTGACAATTTTGGATATTTCCATCATTACAGTAGACAGAAATATGCAAAAATGTCAACTGTAGTTTAAATTGAAGAGTCAAGTTTTGTAAAAATATATAATAAAAGTCTTCAATTTTGCTAATAATTTGTAAATTAGCAAAATTGTCAACTGCATTGAAGAGTCAAATTTTGTAAAAATATAAAACAAAAATCTTCAGTTTTGCTAATAATTTCGGAATATCCAAAATGTCAACTGTAGTACAAATTGAAGAATCGAATTTTGTAAAAATATACAACAAAAACCTTCAGTTTTGTTAATAATTTATATATATGCAAAAATATCAACTGTAGTCCAAATTGAGGAGTTAAATTTTGAAAAATATACAATACAAATCTTCAATTTTGCTAATAATTTGGAAATACAAAAAAATGTCAACTGTAGTCTAAATTGAAGAAACATATTTTGTAAAAATATATAATAAAAATCTTAAATTTTGCTAATAATTTGTCCACGTCTGTATAATTTTTCATTTTAAATTTTATTGTAAGCTATTCTGTGTCGCAGGGCAAACCCAAAATGTTGGGTCAGACCAATAAATTAAATTAAATTGTCATTAGCCTTCACTATTCGATTAACCATATCGAGGGCATCATGTCAGAAGGACGTATCAACAAAACTACATCTTTAGCCTACATTACAGTAATTTAAATACAGAATAATTTTTCATACCCTTGTCTACATAACAAGGTACGTTCTTTGATCCTTCCTCATGCCCACTGTAATTCTGAAACGTTTGTTTTCAAACATAAACAGTTTCTATTAAAATATTTCAATAACGCTGCATTTGTTGATACGCCTTTTGCTTCCATGCCCTCGATATAAAATAAAGTAAATATCTGTACAAGCTTACCTTCTCTCGCGGGGCCTTTTCTGCGAGCCTGTGCCCTTAATTGTCCTGTATAAAGACATCATCTTGACGACAGAAATTTAAATCCGATCACCAAATTTCACCAGAAAAAATCCTAACACCTCCACTTCACTCCGAATTCACAATCACAACACTCGAAATACAAAATTCACCACACCATTAAGATTCGAGCCTTTAACACACAAAATTTTACTATTTTTTTGTAGTTATAAAAACAGAAAACTAATAAATAAATATAGAATTATTCATCCTTCCTTCTAAAACCGAAAAGCTATTTTCTTTCGTCAATCAACTGACCGAAAAGACGTGCAGAAACACATGCTAAGTATAATGAACATGTTCTTCTTCCACTGCAAAAAAGTGGAAAGTCTCGCTAGATATGGTCACCAGCGATGTGCTGCCAACCCACTTCACTCGGTCACCTTGAGTCTGAAGACTCATTTGCTGCACTGATATCGGCAGCACTCGAGTTATTCCTCCGCAGTTTTTAGAATGAATTTTTTGTAGAAATCCTTAATGGCTTGACTACCTACACTTTTTCTCCCCACTCTCTCCTCCCCACTGTGCCGTTACGTTAAGGAGCAAGCACGCAGCTATAGACGTCGTCTACGACCAACTTTCGCTTGCGTTCATACTGCCTTGAGGTACATCGTGTCCCTAATATTCCTAGCGTTCTAATAGGCCTGGCTGTGTTTATAGTCGCAGAACGATGAGGAAAGCTTGTTATTCTCTTACGAAGTAAATACAAGAAGGATGTTCCAAAGAAATAGATCACATCCGCGTAACAGGAACTGCCCTAATATACTACGTATTTTACGGTACTAAAAATGCAACAGGATCTGGCTGAAGATGTGATCTTCATATTCTTCTACACCTTAAGGTGTAAGCATATTACCTGTTCCTGCCTTACAGGGCTTTCTGTTGTACAGGGATATCATTTTATTTTTACTTCAATTTTATTGTACCTGAGTTTTTTAATGTACTTCACTCCCACCCCTTCTACTAATGAAGTTCCAACTCCACACAGAACCAAGACCGCAGATAGTAAGCACTACTGAGTTACTGAGTATAGTACGTTCCAGAAATATGTTCGTGTTTTCCAGTGACGAAAGAGCTTTCAATATTGAATCATATTTTCGCACAGGTACTGTCCGTTTGCCTACGTCGCATCCCGATTTCCCCCACCTGTTTCTGCTCGCCCCTCTGTAAAAGCTGGGCTGTCTTAGCTCTTTTCTGAAAACATTAATTTCTGTTAGGAATTGGACGTTTACGTAATATTATACAGCTGTTCAATTTAACTTAAATAAAAGGGCCTCGTTAAGTAATTAACTGTCACGTGATTTCCTCCCTTTCTACAATCCTGCGGCATAACCACTTGGACGGACAGTAGATAGCATGTCTGAGTAATTTTATATTTTCGGGTCGGGCAGAAGTGAAGATTGAATTTACAGTACGTAGAGTAGGTACAGAATTATTTCAACATGAGTTACTAGTACGAAGGACGAAACTGGCAATTGGAATTAGATGCAATATTCTACAGTGCGATAATATGCACAAAAGAACTGAAGCCTGTATCGAAATGAACGGCCACCATTTTCAAAATTGTGTTTAAATATTCATATTATGATTATTTTTCAATTCAACTTCTTTCTCTATATTGTACGCTAATGTGCTGTAGACAGTATAATATACACTGCATAATGAATACGTTCGCATGGATAACTCAGTTCGTGAGTAAAAACACTTATTCTTAATACAGTACTGTACTTTGATTAAAGAAAAACCTAATGAAAATTATCAAACTCAAAATCGCGATATTTCCTAGTTTACGTAAATGGATGAACTACTTTTCTTCCTTCCTATACCTAGTAGAGTGATTTGTGTTTTACGCCAGTATCATCGAACTCCAGTCTTGGAGGGGGGAGTAAGCGGTGTTTCCAGTTCTCTAAAGGTATAGACAGGTTAATATTAAAAATGTTAGTAAAAATAAAATGATGTCCCTGTAGTAATAGTGGTTCTTATATATTGACGGATTCAACTGCAAAGGCTACTCAGTGTCGAAATTCAACGTGGGCGAAAAATGATACACATTTTTCCTCGAGATCTATATTAGAGGCAGATTCAGGTAAAACGGATATTACCCCAGAAAATCTATTTTTCAAATTACCACAAATTACACTTACATTCACCGAGATCTGAACTCGGATATTCAACGTGAAAATCCAACGCGTTAGTAGTTATATTTTCATTTTATTAGCAAGGGTGTGATTTTATGGTGACTATTTTACCCTGATCCCGGTGATTAAAATGATTTAATTTCGGTGAATATTTCGTAAAAAAAAAAAACAAACAATTTCGTGCATATTGCGCAACTTGAAGAAACTAAAAAAATTGTAGAATTTTTTTTAAATTATTATTGACACAATCCCCTTGAAACTAACAGAAAATTGTATGCATCGTTAATTAAATTTATAATTCAATTTTATTCGATTGTGAGGGAATGACGGCACTGTCTTCTTAATCTCACGAAAGGCAGTTGTTGCGGGAAAGAGAAATAACCGTTGTCTGCTTGCGCTCTTCCCTAGAAGTAGTCCCTGAAACTATGTGTACATCGTTGCCAGATGTCACACTCATGTAATGCTGAACGATCAAATATGTAGAAAAATATTCATGTATATTTTATTTTCTTTCTTTCTTTCTTTCTTTTTCTCAGTTTAACCTCTCCCTTGTAGGTACATTTTTTGACCACACAAGGACATGGAGGGTCTCCCCGGATGAGGGATCAGCTCAATGCCGTATATTTTATAATAAATAAAATTTTCAAGTTTCATTTGGAAGAATCATTGTCCGTGCGCATTGTCCATAAACCAGTTTTTTGTTTAAAATATAGTGATTATGAAGTAATTTCGTGGATTTCTACCAATTTCGCGGAATATCAACAAATCCAGCGTTATTTAAATCGGATCACCAAATTTCACCAGAAAAATCCTAACACCTCCACTTATTGAGAGTTTCTCAGCAATTAATTCATCTATAAATTTTAATGAAATTTCCTCGATTGAACGGGTTACATCAGCTTCTTGTCTATGCGGATGACGTGAATATGTTAGGAGAAAATACACAAACGATTAGGAAAAACACGGAAATTTTACTTGAAGCAAGTAAAGCGATCGGTTTGGAAGTAAATCCCGAAAAGACAAAGTATATGATTATGTCTTGTGACCAGAATATTGCACGAAATGGAAATATAAAAATTGGAGATTTATCCTTCGAAGAAGTGGAGAAGTTCAAATATCTGGGAGCGACAGTAACAAATATAAATGATACTCGGGAGGAAATTAAACACAGAATAAATATGGGAAATGTCTGTTATTATTCGGTTGAAAAGCTCTTATCATCCAGTCTGCTGTCAAAAAATCTGAAAGTTAGAATTTATAAAACAGTTATATTACCGGTTGTTCTGTATGGTTGTGAAACTTGGACTTTCACTCTGAGAGAAGAACATAGGTTAAGGGTGTTTGAGAATAAGGTGCTTAGGAAAATATTTGGGGCTAAGCGGGATGAAGTTACAGGAGAATGGAGAAAGTTACACAACGCAGAACTGCACGCATTGTATTCTTCACCTGGCATAATTAGGAACATAAATCCAGACGTTTGAGATAGGCAGGACATGTAGCACGTATGGGCGAATCCAGAAATGCATATAGAGTGTTAGTTGGGAGACCGGAGGGAAAAATACCTTTAGGAAGGCCGAGACGTAGATGGGAGGATAATATTAAAATGGATTTGAGGGAGGTAGGATATGATGATTGAGACTGGATTAATCTTGCACAGGATAGGGACCGATGGCGGGCTTATGTGAGGGCGACAATGAACCTTCGGGTTCCTTAAAAGCCATTTGTAAGTAAGTAAGTATTCCTCGATTATTATTATATAATAATTAGGGGTGTGATTTTTTGGTATTAATGATATACGCGAAATGTGTTAAAAACTTAATTTTATGCATGGAAAATGCAAATTCCTTAATGAAAGTCTAATGTTTGTCTGCATTTCTTTCGAAGCTATTATAAGACTGAAGATACGAGACAAAGGACCCAATCCTTGAAGACAGACGACGGCGATGCAAAGTTCGAGGTTATACTAATTAGTAGGTACCGCATGCAGGAATTTTTACTGATACGTGTAAACAAAAAGAAACTGTGTCCTACGTGACAATTCAAACGTCTGTGACATTCCAGGGATTTCCAATTGGTTTGTTGTCGCATCCAGAGGTTCCTGTAGTGAAAGCAGCCATCAGCTATCAGTTGACGACTTCTGACCAAAGGGGACCGTAGTTCGATTCCTAGCAGAACATGTGAGATTCGAATTGGACGACCTCTCTTGATGTAAACACTGACCGAAGTTCTCAGGGCGGAAGGAAAGAAACAGTTCTTTATTTTTCTTTCTTGGGGGCGGTATAAAGAATTATTTAGTAAAAGAATGCAATAATTAAATAGGAAATAGGGGATGCTTTACAAAACATTTTGAGATAGGGAACTTGAGGTCTACGAAGTCAGATTAAGAAGATACGAGCTTAAACATGTCTATCGTTATCACTTACTGCTTCCATAATATCTACATTTATTATTTACATTTATTTACACAATTATTTTCTTAGCGTCTGCAATTATTATTTATATTTTAAAATTACTTTTTTATCACTTACAAATATGAATTAACAACGTGCTAGCCACCGACGTAGCTCAGTCGGTGCTTGCCTGCCGATCCGGAGTTACGCGCGGGCGAGGGTTCAATTCCCGCTTGGGTTGATTATCTGGTTGGTCTTTCCGAGGTTTTCCCCAACTGTAAGGCAAATTTTAAGTAATTTGTGGCAAATTCTGGCCTCATCTCGCCAAATATCATCTCATTATCACCAATCCCATCGGTGCTAAATAACCTCGTAGTGATATAGCGTCGTACGAACTGTGCAACTCTTCGGATGATATGAAAGGATCATATCATGTATTCTCAGATGATAGGCAACATTAAGCAGATGATTGTGATGATGACGATACCAAGGACGATGATGATAATGATGATGATGATGATGATGATACGTACTTGAGTGTAGAGCTGAGGGCATACCGATAATTTATTTGTGGATAATACTATTTACCTTAATGATAATAGTACAATAATATAATAATGTCTGCTACGTCAATGGAAACGTTGCTTGCTTCAATGATGCAGTTTTTGTAAGGCTTCAAACTGGTTACAGTTCCTTTAGTACTAAATAAAGAACCAGTTTCTCAATATAAGGAAATATAAATATCCTCCCTAATGAACTTAACCTCCAGTTGTCTACATTTTCGAACATTTATTTTACATGGTCAAAATAAGGTAAAAATGAAAACTTAAAATTCAGATGGTTTAAATTTCAACCAATCAAGATCGATGAAAGAGTAATGGAACGGAGAAAAATTCTCTCCGGCGCCGGGATTTGAACCCGGGTTTTCAGCTCTACGTGCTGACGCTTTATCCACTAAGCCACACCGGATTCCACCCCGGCGTCGGAAGAATCGTCTCAGTTTTAAGTTCCAACTCTTAGGTTCCCTCTAGTGGCTGCCCTCTGCACTACGTCACAGATATCTATGAACCTAGGACCGAAGTCCATACATGTGCTGAGGTGCACTCGTAATGAGTGATTAGTTGGCCGGGATCCGACGGAATAAGCGCCGTCTTAAATCACGAAATGATTTACGCATATCATATATATATATATATTATTTTAATGTACCGAAGTACATACGATATTTCCATGCAGATATTCTGCGTCATCATACGATGAAAGAGTAATGGAACGGAGAAAAATTCTCTCCGGCCCCGGGATTTGAACCCGGGTTTTCAGCTCTACGTGCTGACGTTTTATCCACTAAGCCACACCGGATTCCACCCCGGCGTCGGAAGAATCGTCTCAGTTTTAAGTTCCAACTCTTAGGTTCCCTCTAGTGGCCGCCCTCTGCACTACGTCATAGATGTCTATGAACATAGGACCGAAGTCCATACATGTGCTGAGGTGCACTCGTTATGAGTGACTAGTTGGCCGGGATCCGACGGAATAAGCGCCGTCTTAAATCTAGAAGTGATTTACGCATATCATATATGTTATTTTAATGTACCGAAGTACATATGATATTTCCATGCAGATATTCTGCGTCATCGTACAATTAAAGAGTAATGGAACGGAGAAAAATTCTCTCCGGCGCCGGGATTTGAACCCGGGTTTTCAGCTCTACATGCTGACGCTTTATCCACTAAGCCACACCGGATTCCACCCCGGCGTCGGAAGAATCGTTTCAGTTTTAAGTTCCAACTCTTAGGTTCCCTCTAGTGGCCGCCCTCTGCACTACGTCATAGATGTCTATGAACGTAGGACCGAAGTCCATACATGTGCTGAGGTGCACTCGTAATGAGTGACTAGTTGGCCGGGATCCGACGGAATAAGCGCCGTCTTATCAAGATCGACTAGCAGGCTCAGTTATGCGAATTGTATCGTGCAACTAGCCTTTACTAAAATCCTCTACATTAACGAAAAACGACCAATCTTAGAAAACTACTACATGAAAATCTACTTAACGGAATTTATTTTAGTTACTGAAAATAATATCAAATTGAAATACATTGCGTATATTACACTTCAGTTTTTTAATTGGCTATTCTACGACGCTGTATCAATTGTTATGGTTGCCTAGCGTCTGGATGTTATGAAGGTGATAACGCCAGTGAAATGAGTACAGGATTCAGCGCAGAAAATTATCCAGCATTTGCTCTTAATGAATAAAGAAAAACGCTTGAAAAAATACCTCAACCAGGCAGGTAATTTGTCCCAACCAGGATTTGAACCCGGGTTCGCTCGTTTCACGGTAGATATATTCTTAGTTTAAAAAAGTCTGAAATCCCCGGGGGCGGGCACATCCCCCCTCGGAACACCCCTTGAATTCATCACTGCCCTTAACGCGTGTCAGATAAAATGTTCGCACCAGTAAGGACACTTGTAATGATAGAGAACAATACGGAAGTGGCATAAATCGAAGTAAATGCTTTAATAGAGGGTCACAAGCTACATACATTCAATTGAACAAGAAGGTGGACTGCCCACGCATTTGCGTAGAATCTCCTCCTTAATGACTGTGCCTCTTTCACCTGTTGCGTCACCACCGTGGCGTATCCTTTCCACTCTCTCCGCGCTGTGTTTATCAACTGTTACGTGAGACAGAGGGATATACGTGCAATACAAATTACTGAATATTAAAACAGCGCAAATGCAGATGTAAATTTGGACAATCAAAATAATGCATCTATTTGTCTAACCGAATCTACGTCTGTCCGTCTGTCTCTCTCTATCTGTCTATTTATCTCCCCATTCACTTAATATCTACGTACCTTCCTGGCTACATATAAACATCTGATTTCAGTCTTTGGAACGACTAAACCGGATGTAACAGAACTTGTCTCTATCATGCAGTTTTCTGCTTGCACACAGAAACCCGAGATCAAAATTTTGTTCAGTGACTTAAGGTTGTTGCTAAAATACATATATACAGGGTGTAAACGATATAAACTGACAAAAAATACCGGTAGTAGGGCATAAACAACTGAAAAATAAGTCAAATAAAGTTTCTCTCTAGCTATCACGGTTTTCCCAGAAAAAAGTGTTCTGTTAGTCTAACTTCTTTGAAAATGAGAATCGATAGTCATTATTTACTTTTCCCGATACGTAAGCTGAAGCAGTAGTTCGTTACTCTGTTGTATTTCTGTTGTGTACTGGTATGTGTTGGGCGCAAAATCATTGGAAATGGCATTCAAGTTCAGTCGATATGTAAACAAATAATTAGCTTCAGTAAAATCATTAATAGAGTATGGTATAATAAATTGGGGTGGAGTTGTACTTAATCCATTAATTTTATTACACAGAAGATTAATAAAAATTTGTCTGACCAAAAATATGGATTACCCAACAAATTTAATTTATACAGATTTTTAAAGCATTAACTATTGAAGAAATTTATAAATATAGTTTACTAACTTACTAGCAGAGAAATCGGCGGCCGGGTAGCTCAGTTGGTAGAGCAGCTGAGCTACGAACTGGAAGGTTCGGGGTTCGATCCCAGGTGGTGACAAACTTTCAGAACGGCCCCGAGGTTCACTCAGCCTCCTATAAAAATTGAGTACCGGGTTTTTCCCGGGGATAAAAGGCGGCCAGAGCGTGGTGCCGACCACACCACCTCATTCTAGTGCCGAGGTCATGGAAAGCATGGGGCTCTACCTCCATGCCCTCCAAGTGCCTTCATGGCATGTTACGGGGATACCTTTACCTTTTACTACCAGATAAATCAAATAAAACATAAATCTAATCGACATGAAAATCATACTCGAAGACAAAAGTCTACTTTCCCTTTGATTGATCCTAATAAAAGTGCAGCACTTAAACATGGTGTTAGTTTCGGCCCAAAATTTTATAATAAAATTACGAATAATTTTCCAAATATGAAAGATTTTAAGATTTAACCTTAAAAAATTATAAAATTATTCATGATATATAATATTAACAAATGTGTGTACCTATTTTTTATCTTTTTATTTCTGTCGACTATATTCATGTTTTTATTGAATATAACTGGCTTCTGTCTGATTGTCAATTTATATTAAATGTGATTTTATTCTCATTTTCTCTTTCTTTTTTCTCTTGTCCATTAGGTCGGTCTGAATCAAGTTAATGTATTTAGTAAACTACATTTGTAAATTTTATGTTATGTTATTGGCTAAGACCACACGTACATGAGCCTGGCTCTTACGGTAGTGGCCAGAAACATTTTTGTTGTATACTTTTCAGTTCTATTTTACCTTACTAGGTAAATAAAAAAATAAATAAATTAGGCTACAATAAATCTTAAAAACTTGATACTTTACAAAATAAAAGTAAAATTATAAGAAATTATTAAATTCCACTAGATATTTTATACTGTCTATATAATTTTCGCAGTTTATAGCTATCATTACCACACTGTATTATGGTTACTACGAAAGAAATTGACATTTCAATGTCATATGAAACAAAAAACTATATATGATACCGACATACATTTTGCGCTGTTAGGTTTAGGAACTGCCTCAACTGCATGAGGAGGGGGGAACTTCATCTTCCAACAGGATGACTGGCACCGGGGTATTATAAATTATCTGACGAAACACTTCCATAGCGCTGGATTGGCTGTGCAACAGACGACAACCGCGCTCTCGCATGGTGGCCATCAAGGAATCCCGATCTCACACCGTGCGATTTTTTTCTTTGGGTAGTCGTGAAAGACAAGGTTTATGTCCCCCACCTTCCTAATGATTTATAAACTGATTATAGATATTTTTTATATTCAGATGAAATTATTTAGATTTTAATGGCTAGTTAATAGTTACTTTATTAGTTTATATTATAAAATGGATGCCAGCCTGCATGGTAACTATGTTGCTGAAGATGACTATGATGATGACAATGATACATCTTGTAATAATATAGAAAATCACGTCAGTATTCTCTTATTTATACCCGTATGTAAATTAAATCCTCAAACAGCTAATCTACTACTAATTGCGAAATGATGCTTAATTGCATTTCCGTCTTCCATACTACAACCTCCACGGTACGATGCTTAAACTTTTGAATAACTATTTGCCGCCCACTGAATCATATTCCAATACAGCAGCTCTTCGCCGCATGTGGGAACAGCACGGCAGGTACATACCGATGCTGGAATGCTGTAATTGGAGCGCAGAATATTGCAACAACTTATAAGAGCCAAGTGGAAATTGCGAATCCAGTTAGCAGCTAACGAACCGGTTCGTGTTGAACCTACTAACATAGATACTGCCGCGCTCAGCTATACTTTTGTTGTGAAAAATAGAAATCAACAGAATCTGACGATAATAAGAAGCCGCCTAGAGTTTCTTTGGATGCTTGGGATTTTAAACGTTTCCTTGTAATATCTGGAAAGCGCGGTTCAGTGATATTTACAGAAATACTAACGCTGGTGAAAAATCATGCAAAGTATAAAAAAGTTTGAAGGTTTTTATGACATATGAAAATTGTATCAAATCATATTAAATATGAAACATATTTTGGTGTTAATGGCATCCTACACATAGTAAATTGTGAAAATCATTATTTCTATGCCAATACCTGGTTGGGGTTTTTCCGAAGTTTTCCCCAACCGTAATGTGAATTCAAGGTAATCTACGAGGGGGATCCAGGAAATAACGACCGTTCGCGCATATCCGCCGCGCAGCTGACTCCCCTTCCTTGTTTGAAGGTCAACTGGCTTCCTTAACATGTGTTCTCATAATCTTGTGAGTACTGGTTGCAAGAAATCGCCATTGTGCATTTTGTGTTACTTCAAAATGAACGACGTGATTGATAATCCCGCCGACTGTGAGGTGAGGAGTGTTATTCGATTTTTGAATGCCCGACATTCGAAACCTGCAGAAATTTACCGGCAATTGAAAGAAGTGTATGGTGATACTGTAATGAATGAAAGAAATGTGAGAAAATGATGCGAAATGTTCAAAAATGGCGAAATGTTCAAAAATGGGCGAACAAATGTCCACGATGAAAATCGACCCGGACGCCCATCACTCATCACAGAAGACCTGAAGACTAAAGTGAACGACAGAATCTTGCAAGACAGGCGCACATCACTCGATGAATTGCATATTGACTTTCCTGACATTTCTCGTTCTTTGCTTGGTGAAGTTGTGTCGCAACATCTTGGCTACCACAAAATCTGTGCCCGCCCGCACACTGCTGCTTCAACTCGAGAATTGCTGGATCAATTCGGTTGGGAAATCTTTGATCATCCGCCCTATAGTCCAGACCATGCTCCTAGCGATTTTCACCTTTTCCTAAGCTGAATGACTTAATCCTTCTATAATACTTGGGAATCATCAGTGAAATGGAGCAGCCCCACTTCTGGGTGGTACGCGTTTTGGAAGTGATGAAGAGTTGAAGAAGACAGTGAACACCTGGCTTAATGAACTGGCGGCAGAGGAGTATAACACAGGAATTCTAAAGCTAGTGAACAGATATGACAAATGTTTAAATGTAGGTGGTGATTATGTAGAGAAGTAAAGGAAGCTTCAGTTATGTAACAGAATTTGTTTTTTCAAATAAATATATATATATTTTTAATTATTACAACAAAACGGTCGTTATTTCCTGGATCCCCCTCGTATGACGAATCCTCGGCCTCATCTCGCCAAATATCATCTCGCTATCACCAATCTCATCGACGCTAAATAACCTAGTAGTTGATACAGCGTCGTTAAATAACCAATTAAAATAAATAAAAGAACATGAGCTATTCGCTCTGAAAAGGTGCAGTTATTTCACTTGCACCCTGTATATTTTACGGCTTCTCTCCACTTTCATTTCACAGTTTCTCCAACCTCTCTGCATTGTCTTTAAAAATAGACTCTAGACTTTCGATGGACCTTCAGAATAACAAACAATTCATATACAGTACAATTTCCCAATACCTTTAGTTGTTATGAATTCCAAACCTCTATGAACCAGTTTCAACGACTTGCATCAAGTTTTAACGTTACGCCGGAGGTACGTAAATATTTTCCCAGAAAACTCTATTCAATATTTGTACTGACCTCATGCACGTTATTTTGAACGTGGGTTTCATAAGTACAAAATATTTTTCAGACTTATTATATGCATATTTTAACAACTTATTCCTTCCATAGTGTACAACAAAAATTCCAATACCATATTAATTCCAAATTAATAGTTTTCTAAAAAAAAAAATTCTAAATGTTAGCGCTGTTTTATTCGATAAATACTATCCGTACGATTCTGATTTTTACTTTTATCATTATGCAAACTGACAAGGAATGCTTTATCCCTTTGCAGGTTTTCAATAAAATGGACGGTTTCTTGAAAATTAAATAAAAATTTAACACGTATCATTATATCCTTCCTGGCGTCCCTACTGGAGAGACTAAGGGTGCTATTCACAGACATTTCGCTAGCTAGCGCGTGCTAAACTAGCCCCGGCTATCGACTGGCTACCTGTACAGGAATCGAATCATGTCATATCATATCATATCATATCACATCATATCATATATCATATCATATCATATCATATCATATCATATCATATGTGTGTGTTAAAAATGTGTTCAAATTTCAATGAAATATATAAAACAAGGGATCTAGATATCTGCATTTCTTACATGGAATACAAACATTTTCTTATTAATATACTGAAGGTTGTTGATTTTATGTAATATTGCTATTTGTTACTCTGTAATTTACCAATTATAACTACATTTTACATTTTTGGCTATGATATCTATATTTAACTATTTGTCATGTATTTTATTTTCTATTTTTCATTTTGTATCTATATCTGTATCTCTTATTTAGGTAGTATCTATTTGTCTGTTCTTTTTTTTTTTCTTTCCTTTTCTCATTTTCCATTTTAATTTGTATTTACACTTGTATCTGTTTCATCTCTTTTTTTCATATTATCTATGTTTTTTTCTTTTTTGTAAACGAATATCTGTACTGTCTATTATAATTGGGGCTTGCCCTGTTATAGGCATAAATAAATAAATAAAAAATAAAAATAAAATATCATATCATATCCTATCGCTAACACTGGTTTACAGTTCCCCTCGCGTATGTGGTACCTAAGAGGTTACGTCCATTTTCGGTTTTCCCCTTCAAAATTTTCTAGAGCTCTTTCAGTGGAGCAGCATAACCCGGAGTGAGACTAGTGGCCAACAGGCTTGGAGCTCACATATTTAGTTTCTTGCAGCCCCGAACCCCTTGCAAGGACACGTTTTGCGTACCTTTTAAATTTGTCCTCCCAATTCTCCCCTTTCAATTCAATTCACTGGTTTATGAATACGAAAAACGTTAGTTCGCTGATCATCCACCGGAAGCCCGCGCTAAGAATACGACCCTTTGGGACTGAACTCAGCTGTTCAGACCGAGTGCGTAAGTGCTTTCGTACGTGAGCCGACGGCAAGCATATGCCAAATTTTCAGCCTAATTTTTATAATTGAATACCTGCTCGGAATAAAGATGTAACCAACAAAATTGTAATTCATGTCTCAGGAGAAAGAAAAATAATTTCATGGGCATATTTCCTTAGGCCTATATTTACTATCACAACCATTTGACTATATAAGGAAACAAGTTTATTCAGCCATTAAAAGCAATAATTAATTTTTATAAATAAATTCTTTAAAATTACTTTTTCCACCAACATCACACATTAAAAAAAAATCTGATGTTACATCCTTTTTCCGAGGAAGTCTTCAATTAACCATTCACTTAATTTTAAAACCCATAATAGGTTTTTTTATTTATTTCAATGTAATCTTTCGCCCCCTTCAATCTGTAAGATTATGTAACAATATTAAAAAATTAAAACTGTATTGTAATACTAGCCGTACCCGTGCGCTCCGCTGCACCCGTTAGCAATAAATATAAAGTAATTACATAATTAAAATAGGACATTTGATCCAGGGAACATTCGTGTTTGATAGAAGGATAAATCGTTTAATATGTTACTTGATTTAAATTGCATCCAAATAATTAAAATGCGATCATTTTGGTCCAGAGACACTCATTTGGTGCAATGAGAATCCCTTTAACATGTTTCTTAATTTTTATTACATGCAACCATAGTTTAATGAAGATTGACATCATTTAGATTTAATGTGTATATTTTATTTTACTTCTTATAGGTTTCCATTGAATTATGGTAACAACTTAATTTTAATCCTTGTTTTCTACGTATTCAGTAAATGGCGCTTGGCCCACTATGGTTCTGAACCCTTCAAATAACTTAATTATTATTTAATATTATATTATATTATATCAGAAGTTACTGTAATAACATTATAGCATTATGTCCATCTAGAGAAACTACACTTTCCAATGGTGAAATAATAATTAATTATACAAATCGGTTAATTTAGCTTCCGATATTACTTCATGCAAACACAGAAACATTCTCTGTAGGCTATCTTTCATAGCTTTCGATTGTTGCTGTCCAAGGCCCCTTATAGACGAAGTCATTTTTTTTTAATTCATTACACGGCCTTAGATGGCAGGAATTTTAATTTTAAAACTCATTTATCTCATTAAATATCAGTCCTATCAAAATTTTTCAAGGAATAAAACTTATCGGAAATTATGTGAAAAGAAACTTTTGTTATGTAACATTTTTCACAAAAATCAATAATAAGCGAGATATTTAGATTTATTTAATTCAGACCCCCCTTATAACCCCCCTTTTAAATAATGTATTTTGAATGCCATATAGCCTAAAATCTAAGCCACAACGAACTTAATTTATATTCCAATTTTCATCGAAATCCGTTCAGCCATTATCGCGTGAAAAGGTAACAAACATACTGACAGACAGACAGACAGACATACAAACAAAAATTTCAAAAAAGCGATTTTCGGTTTCAGGGTGGTTAATTATATATGTTAGGACCAATTATTTTTGGAAAATGCAAAATTACCAGAAAAATTTCGGCTACAGATTTATTATTAGTGTAGATAACAATCAACTCTTTTTAATAAGGTCCAGGTGGTATCTGGAGAGACGAATTGGAGGATTCATTTTGGAAGTACCTGACGCTTGGGGAAAATATCGAAAAAAAAATCCAACCATAAAATCAATCGAACCGGTATTCGAACTAAACCCAAGCGCAGTCTCAAATCAGCAGGCGAGTAGACAAACGCAACTACCGCCTGAGCTATGTTGGTAAGTTTACGAAGTTCCAAATATTTGAATAGTGTCCTGAATTTTCATCAGAGATATAGGCCTATACGGGGTGGAAGTGAAATATCCTTCCAGATTTTCAGAGTGAATATCTCATGTTGTATGTGACAAAAAAAAAACTATAATATCATATTGGTGAAAAGTTCATAGTTTTTTAGAAGAAAAAAATGTTTTTTTTTCTCAAATCTTTAACAACATCTTATTCGGTAGCTATTGCGAGTAGAATCATGATTTTTGTCCATATCGATAGAAAATCTAATAAAGAATAATTTATGACTCTGGCGTATTTCAATAGCGTGGACGATTTTCGTGATAATTTAATTTCAAAACCTATAATTTGAAGCCACTGCACGATGCAAACAAATTATAACGTCGCGGCAGAGAGCAGCTCGCCTAACGATACGCACCGAGGTCGTTGACATCTCACATCTGTATCACGAGTAGAGTGTGTTAGCGGCGATGTTGCCGGACTGCTGAAACTTCAAACTTAATTTTCTAATTAACCGTGCATTTAATCACAAAAAGTAGTATAATTTATGATACTCGGGAGGAAATTAAACACAGGATAAATATGGGAAATGCCTGTTATTATTCGGTTGAGAAGCTTTTATCATCAAGTCTGCTGTCAAAAAATCTGAAAGTTAGAATTTATAAAACAGTTATATTACCGGTTGTTCTTTATGGTTGTGAAACTTGGTCTCTCAATTTGAGAGAGGAACATAGGTTAAGGGTATTTGAGAATAAGGTTCTTAGGAAAATATTTGGGGCTAATAGGGATGAAGTTACAGGAGAATGGAGAAAGTTACACAACACAGAACTGCACGCATTTTATTCTTTACCTGACATAATTAGGAACATTAAATCCAGACGTTTGAGATGGGCAGGGCATGTAGCACATGTGGGCTAATCCAGAAATGCATATAGAGAGTTAGTTGGGAGGCCGGAGGGAAAAAGACCTTTGGGGAGGCCGAGACGTATATGGGAAGATAATATTAACATGGATTTGAGGGAGGTGGGATATGATGATAGAGAATGGATTAATCTTGCTCAGGATAGGGACCAATGGCGGGATTATGTGAGGGCGGCAATGAACCTCCAGATTCCTTAAAAGCCAGTAAGTAAGTGAGTACGTAGTATAATTTTCTGTTCATTTCAGTGTAGCCTATCGTCCCTTTCAATTTGCAAGATTATTTCACTTCCACTCTGTATAGAAAAAAAACAAGAAAGATAACCCAAATACAAGAGAGAATGATCGAAGAGAGGTACTCAGAACAAATTTTGCAATATAATCCAAGAGAAAGCAGTGACATGGGCAGATTTAGGAAGAAGAGATCTTGCTACAAGTTCTGTATACAACCAATCAATAGAAACAGATTAAAGATAATTACTAAAACTCTAAGTTTCATTAACTCTAGTGTACTTGAACACAATGGAATTCGTGCGAGAAGGCAGCCTCTACTATGTCAATCGCCGTGTTGCACCACATGCGAGGCCAGACGAATTGCACCACGATCGTGGCACACGACACCACGGACGGGCTGGAAGACGCCCTGGGCACTCGGAACGCAAGGTTACCGCTCTGTCTAAATGCAACCCGGGCACGAAACGATGCAGAAGGGAGAGGTCGTGTTCTTCTGTCGCTATATTTCAATCCACAAACCGCTTACAAGTAGGTCGATTCGATGTAATTGCATACCATGTCTCTGCTTTTGATCCAAGTAATTGGCCAGATATGATATCTCCATTATGGCCGACTAGAAAGACAGAGGGTTTTTATTTTAATCGAAGATGATAAGGATAATTGGATGCCATAGTAAGAGCAGAGCTTAATAATTTTTCAAAGTAAATTCTGGTAATACCTTTATCGTAATTCAAAGCATTGCCATATAAAATATTACATGCCTTATTAACTTCATCCGGACCCGTTGTTTCATTCACCTCGTCAAAGAAAATAAATAGACTGAAATCATCAATAAGCAAAATCCAAATCTCCTTCTTTCCTTTGCAGTTCTGGGTAACCCATTCCCGTTATACGACTATAAAAATTGATCTATCCATCGGTCTTCCTATATTTTGGGTTTCTTTTGGTTTATAATTTAATAATATCCTAGGTAAGCGATTAACTGGCATAATTTGAACGAGATGACGGACTAAACCTATTAAATGAAATAAAATGTTAGAACTTTCGGATGAAACCCAGCCATTGCTAGTATACAGGGAGAAATCAAACTTACTACTGCAATACTCGCCGCCCTTCCATCCAGGAAGCTCGAGTTCGAATTCTGCTCAGTTCTGAGTGGAAATTTGTGGTGGTCAAAACAAACGTTGCAAGAGTTTTTCTCGGGGTACTCCCGTTTCCCTCTTTCATTCCACCAACATTCTCTACTTCCCCCTCATTTCATCTCTCATCTGTAATAGTAAATTAGGCTGGGATGAAGTCCGGCGGTAGTACGGGTTTCCGATGTTGATTTAGGTTCTAAGAGCTTGGAGCTCCGGAATCTCGGTTCGGGCTCGTCAGTAGATGGGACAAAATAAACAAATGCTAGGGAAGTGGTAAAATTGTATCGATAAACAGCCATGATTAGTTGAAACACGTCCTTTCGTACCGTTTTATTGGTCAAAAATAGTATGACGTAGTAAAAGTGTGACAGTCACACATTATTGTCGGCCTCGGTAGCGTAGTTGGTATAGGGCTGACCTTCTATGCTCGAGGTTGCGTGTTCGATCCCGACCCAGGTCGATGGCATTTAAGCGTTTAAATGCGACAGGCTCATGTCAGTAGATTTACTAGCATGTAAAAGAACTCCTGCGGGACAAAATTCCGGCACACCGGCGACGCTGATAAAACCTCTGCAGTTGCGAACGTTGTTAAATAAAACATAATAATAATTATATAACACTTGGTCCAGTACAGCGACGATTCGTAGTGTATGGAGAAGATTATAAAAAAGAATTATATGTAGGCTAGCATAATAACTGATCTCTAGCTAGTTTGAACAGTGTAGAAAAGTGTAATTTCGCCTCGGTGTACCCTTAATCAGAGAAGTGAGCATAATATTCACAAGAGATTTTATCTAGGTTGGAATGTAAGAGGTGGTGAATAATCTTAAATCATCTTGAAAGGAACTGTTTGACCATTTATTTCTGTAACAATTCTATAAGCTACTTACATTTATGCCAGAGAAGCTTGATTCATACGAGCAAGTTGACGCAAATATTGGCAAAACTTACCATGCAAGTTTCTTGGAGTTAGGAAAATTATCCACATATTTTGTACAAAAACGTAATAGGCTATTATTAAACAATTCTTTAAGTTTTTTAGCCATGTTGTTGTTGTGTAGTCAACTGCCCGAAGACAGGTTTGAACATCATAAGTGACACCAATAAGGCAACATTCCTGAGGCAACTAAGCCAGGAGATAATGGAGTAGAGTGGCCAGTTTCTTTCCCCCCTCCTTTGCATACATCGCTGAGTAGTAACATATTACACTAATCAGACTTCAGATGTATACAAACAATTGAAGACTCTCCGGAATAAGGATGTAACCAACAAAACTGTAATTCATGTTTCAGGAGAAAGAAAAATTATTTCAGGGGTATATTTCATTAGTCCTATATTTACTAGCAGAACCATTTCACTAATCAAGGATACAAGTTTATTCAGCCATTGAATGCAATAATTTTTTTTATAAATAAAATGCTTTAATAGTACATTATGCAACGAGCCTATAATGGTAGTAATTAAGACGCGAGTATGTTTGTTTATGAAACGAGCTCAATCGAGTTTCATAATTTTCATACAATCGTCTTAATTACCATTATAGGCAAGTTTCATACGACTTTTTATGCTGGACCATATTTCCAACTTGAAATTATTCGTAAGTATTCATGTTATGGTTATGTAAGTGAGGAGCGGAACTGACCTGAATTGTGAGATGTGCGCAGACGCGAAAGTATTGATTTTTTCCGAGGCACGAATGTCATTGACTTGATATAATCTAGAGAATAACATGAAGATTAGTCTTGATATAACCTGGAAATTGATTTAGAATTGAAAAACGAGATGACAAATTGAATTTATTTGAATATTATTTACAATTAACGCTAATTATTATAGTAACAGAACATAACCTTCTGCGACAATATTGGATTTCCAGCCTCCGTGACTTTTCGCTAATAGTCTTTCGATTGCATATCCGAGAATAATCGATACTTGCGGTTTTATAATGGTACAATGGTGATTTCTCATTGGCTGAACAACTGAATTATAATGAATAGGTGTACTTTAATAAGGTGCATTAAAGGGCTACTACCAGGTGTATAATTACTACATTTCGGCATGGTCGAGCATAAAATTACTTTTCTACCTACATCACATATTTAAAGAATTTGATGTTACATCCTTTTTCCGGGAGGTCTTCAATATATTATTCTTCCTCTGACACATATAAGCAAGTGAGATGTATACAGAGTGAACCGTTAGTAATATCATTAATTTCAGGGGCTTATTCTTTGAGTTATTTCAAACAAAAAAGTTTAATACAGTTTTGCTCGTTTTTCTTTCTTCTCGAGATAAAAATTGTTTTATATGAAACATTTCATAACGTGTTTTGGGAAAGCCATTGATTGAATTTCCAATATGTTCAATTAATTTAAGAGAACAGTTTTTGTAGTAGGTTATTTTACAACGCTTTATCAACAGCTTAGGTTATATAGCGTCTGAATGAGATGAAGGTGATAATACCGGTGAAATGAGTCCGAGGTCCAACACCGAAAGTTACTCATATTGGGTTGAGGGAAAACCCCAAAAAAAACCTCAACCAGATAACTTGTCCGGACCGGGAATCGAACCCGGGCCACCTGGTTTCGCGGCTAGACGCGCTAACCATTACTCCACAGGTGTGGACAGTGTATTATTATAATAAATGATTGAAAGAATTCTAGTTTTGTCCTTTAAATGTACAGAAATTTGATCCGAACAAATGTAACTTTTCGTTCTGAAAAGGAATTTTAAAATGTTACATTTGTTCGGATCAAATTTCTGCACATTTCAAGGATATATATTTGGAAAAATGAAGATTTCAACCAACTTAATATTTTTTTCTGAACATTTTATTCCGCATAGCTATATTATACGTATGTTCATTAATGAGTGCCCTGCAGGCCGGAACACCTATAGCGCTGGCGTAAGCTATCCACATATCCACAGCGGCAAACTGTGAAAGTCTTCTTTTTTTTAAGAACTGAGATTACGATATACAATACATCTAACGAGCTGACGGTAGTAAAGACAGAATCAGTGACATTTAACGAGTAGGCCTATTACTCTGCCTAACCTATACAGTTATGTTGTGTAAGAACAGATGACAGACGCTTTGTACGAGAGATCCTGTTAGAGCAACTCATTGCTAAAAAACAAAGTTAGGTCATCAAAGTCGGGTCGTAAAAAGCAACATTACGTATCCTTCCATCGTTACAAAATATGAAAGTGACTCTGAAGCGTATTATTCACAGGTGTGAGTAAACTTCGCCGCAGACATTGATACCAGGAGCAGAACGGAGTTGCTGCAACTCCAGGGAATCTTCTAGTGAGATTGATCTTTTATCATCAGTGTGCTAAAATTAGAGAGTCACGTCACAGAGGTGAACCTCATCGTTCACTTGCCGGATCTCCCTTACCCTCCTTTCGCTGATACACCCACTAATCCGGTGCTTTCATTTATAACTAAAATAAATGGATAAAACCCAGTCCTTTACGGAACATAAAGAGTTATACAATTTTAGGTAGAAAACTCAGCGAAGATATCAGGGAGGAATTATACAGTCTATTATTTTAATTATTGGATAAAATTAAGCAATATAGAGCAAATGAGAGAGAGAAATTGAAATAATGATTTTATTTTTATTTTAGTAGGTTATTTTACGACGCTTTATCAACATCTTAGGTTATTTAGCGTCTGACTGAGATGAAGGTGATAATGCTGGTGAAATGAGTCGGGTCCAACACCGAAATTTACCCACCATTTATTCATATTGGGTTGAGGGAAAACCCCGGAAAAAACCTCAATCAGGTAACTTGCCCCGACCGGGAATCGAACCCGGGCCACCTGGTTTCGCGGCTAGACACGCTGACCGTTACTCCAAAAGGAAGAAAGATGGAGTCATGACATATTTTTAACTAGAGATGTTCATGGGAAATTGTGTGGTTGTGATTTAATTAAATCTAAAATAAAACAATTATTATTAACATTGTCCTAATGTAATATTTCCTTACAAGTATGTAAAATTTTGTTACTACTTAATACTATAACTTATTATAATTTATTAGTATTATGCTTTGTTAACAGTAGGCCTATTCATTTGCAATCGAAAATAGACATTTCAATTTTTACCTATGTCTGACCATAAAACGACCGGGCTCGGGTTCAAATCCTATAACACTGAAAAATTCTTTCCAGAACGAAAAGTTACCTATATTTTTCGGAAACATTTCTGCATATTTTAAGGACAAAACTAAAATTATTTCAATAATTTATTATTAGAATAAACTGCTTTCCTAAATTGACTGAACATTTTGGGAATTCAATCAATGGCTTTCTCAAAACACGCTATGAAATGTTCACATAAAACAATTCTTGTCTAAAAAATGAAGCAAAGACGAGCAAAACTCTATTAAACTTTTTGTCTGAAATATCCCAAAGAATAATCTCTTGAAATTAATAACATTACTTGCGGTATATAAGGTGGGTTAAAAGTCGCTTTCCCCAAGCAAACGCTAAACGAAGATGATGCGGACTGTCGTTTAAAGTTCTGCGAATGATTTCTTATTCGATATGAGGCCAATCCTGACTTTTGGATAACAATTCTACTGATCGATGAAACCACATTTAAGCTAAACGGTAGAGTAAATCGGCACAATTGTGTTTACTGAGCCAATAAAAATCCATAATATGAAATTATCCCAAAAGAATTAAACACTTCTGGTGTGATTGTTTGGGTTGGCATTTGGAGTGAAGAAGTCATAGGACCATTACTTTTTTTAAGGAACGGTTATCAGTGACCGATATCTTCAGATGTTAGATATGATTATTCCTGGACTTGAAAACAGTCCTCGTTTTGCCGATATGCAGTTGATACGGCAACAGGATGGTGTAGAAGTGAGGGACGTCTTGAACAATGTAATGGATTGGCCCTCGTGGCACAACAGAATGGCCACCCAGATCTTGCGACCTTACACCATGTGATTTTTCGCTGTAGGATATTCTGATAATGATAAATTATGTTTTTGTTCAGAAACCGCAGGATCTGCACCAATTGCGAAGATGATCAAACAATCATTCATGAAAATCGATTAAAATCGTGAGTTATGTTCTGCCATCTGTAAATCAGTGTTTAAACGTTGTGAATTGTGTATCGTGAAATAGGGCCTCCATTTTGAAAAATGTCAGTAAAGGAATGTGTTGTTGCTTAGTCAACTGTCCGAAGACAGGTCTGAACCTCAAAAGTGATATCAAAATGACACCACTTATGAGACAACTAGGCCAGGAGATTAAGGGGTTAGGGTGGCCAATTCCTTTCTCTTTCAATAGCATATATCACCGACTAGCAACATATTGCACTAATCAGACTTACAAACAATATTGTTCTTCCTCTGACACATATCGTCAAGTGAGATGTACTCCCTGATAATAGATGTAAATATCAGCCAGAACCTCAGTCAGAGGTGAAAGGAATTTGTAATCAAATGCAAATTGAATGTATGGAAGTGTTTGGGGAAAGCGACTTTTCGCCCACTCTGTATATGTAAAGCAACTGCAACAAAACTGGAACTAGACAGAATAACAAGTGTGGCAAATATGTCTCAATGGACGAGGCTGACACAATTACAATTTCTATAATCTCTGTCCATTCAACGACGGTCACATTCCAAAATTTCTTCACCCAACAATAAATCTATACTAATAATAAATCTGTAGCCGAAATTTTTCTGGTAATTTTTGATTTTCCAAAAATAATTGGTCCTAACATATATAATTAACTGCCCTGAAACCGAAAATCGCTTTTTTTAAATTGTGTTTGTATGTCTGTCTGTCTGTCTAGATGTTTGTTACATTTTCACGTGATAATGGCTGAACTGATTTATATGAAAATTGGAATATAAATTAAGTTCGTTGTAACTTAGAATTTAGGCTATATGGCATTCAAAATATTTTATTTAAAAGGGGGGGGGGTTATAAGGGGGCTTGAATTAAGCAAATCGAAATATCTCCCTTATTATTAATTTTCATGAAAAATATTACATAACAAACGTTTCTTTAAAAGTAATTTCCGATAAGTTTTCTTCCATGCAAAAGTTTGATAGAAGTGATATTTAATGAGATAAATGAGTTTCAAAATAACAATAACAACGCCATCTAAGGCGGTGTAATGAAATAAAAAACAAATGACTTCGTCTATAAGGGGCCTTGGACAACAACAATCGAAAGCTATGAAACATAGCCTACAGACAATGTTTCTGTGTTTGTATGAAATAATATCGGAAGCTAAATTAACCGATTTGTATAATTAATTATTATTTCACCATTGGAAAGTGTAGTTTCTCTAGATGGACATAATGATATAATGTTATTACAATAACTTCTGAGTGAATCGAGGACAGGTAAGATTAAAATAGCTTCTTATGCACAGAAAATTTGATAGGCATTCGTTTCCTGTATTTCCTAAAATAATTTTGTGACCAAATGAGTGGTCTCTAGATCAAAATGATCGCATTTTAATTATTTAAATACAATTTAAATCAAGTAACATATTAAACGATTTACACGAATGTTCCCTGGATCAAATGTCCTATTTTAATTATGTATTTAGTTTATATTTATTTCTAACGGGTGCAGCGGAGAACACGGGTAAGGCTAGTAATCTACTAAAAATTAAGAAAGTGAATTAACCTTGTAATCTATTTGAATCCCTGAATGAGATTCCTGATTTGCCATGGATTCTTTCTTTCCAACAAAACCGTAAGTCACCGAGAAATATAATTCCATTGTGTGTGAACAATATAGACTTACGTAGTGCAACCTTGACAAGCTCTACAAGATCGAATAGTGGAATTACAAGTCATTATTATCGAAGATAATGTCTGTCCTGGAGATTGGTATTCTGAAGCAGGATATTATGTGAAATGTCAGGAGCTACTTCCCAGTTCCTTGTAGTAACAAAAGGGAAAGGGTTGCATTCCTACCCACCCACCGACGGTATGCCGCGCAACAAGGTCGTGCACCTCGATATGTGGGTCATCATCAGGCGCTTACGTAAGTGAACTGCTCGCTGTACCCAGAATCAGAACGTGCTACACTTTTGGTAATTCTTCCCTGAGAAATTTAATATTTGGGACATAGACAGAGGAGAATCTATTAGGTCGTCTCATAATAATGTGGATTTTTTAAGTTAGTTTTTTGTAAGATTTTAATGATTTTCTTTAATTGAGCAATGCAATTTACAGAACGCTATGGTTATCATTGTGTATTTTAAGCATGTGACAGTAGTCTCCTGTTAATATAAAAAATATAAAATGGAGATAAAAGTTTGAGATTAGCGTCTTTCTAAAGCATTACTTGAAACAAGAGTATAAAGCTGCTGCGGAGGCTCGAAGAATATGTGAAGTCGAGGGTGAAGGTGTCTTTAGTGAGCGTGTAGCACAACAACATTTTTATCCAAATGACCTGAAGCTAGAACTCAGCAATCAATGTAGTACTGTAAATAACCTGTAAAAAAATGTCATATTTCTAGCTACCTTAGATTCTGAGAAAAAAGTACATATGTTGTGAATTTTTAACTTAGAGAAAATGAGCGACAGAGTAAATGTTAGAAAAACTTATGTTTTTAAAAACACAGAAAAATAAACTTACTTCGAAAATTTACAACAAAATCTGTCATTACAGTATACAACAATGCCGCCAACTTATTAACCATTCAGCTACAAAACATGGAAAACTACAATCATTTTTACAAAATAGTTTCAGAGATATTTATATTTTTATGCAGTAGTGCGGGATGAGAAAAAAAATAGTTTGACACATAAAACTTAATATGTAATTACAAACATTTACAATCACATTTTTCAATTAATTATATACCAAATTAAGTAGAAAATTCTAAATAATTATTTGGAATAAATACCAATTTTGAATTTTTTTTTCAAAATTTGACATTTGAAGACCTATCATTCCAAATGTGCTAAGTGCCAATTTGTCAAATTTAATTTTATTCAATCTAAGGGAGGAACCTCCATATGAGAATATCATACTAAATTGTCTTTGTCGTAGCTCAACTGTAAATGATTCATTCGTGCGTCAAAAGACGGTGTTGTAGGTATCTCAACATGCATTTAAAGAGTCCACTGCAAGAATGATGGATGTCATTTGGAACACATTTTTCAGGGGACGCAATTGAAGACCTCCCTCAAAGAAGGTTGTATATCATATTTCAATTTTATTTAAATTCAAATATACAGAATAAAGAAATATAATTACAAAAACAAACAAAGAGAAATACAAATAAAATAATACAAGCAATATAAAAAGAAGATACAGTAGTATTAACAAAATTTGAGACCGAATGAGCAGCGCTCGTGCTCGGTCGCAGTTCAGATATACTATTAAAATAAAAAATAATAATAATATAAATAAATAAGTAAAATAAAATAGGAACTAAAATATAATTACAGCGGCAATGGAATTAAGTATATAATATAATATTAACACTAGAGAAGAATAATATCGCACGTGAAAAGTAGGATTAACACATATTTCAAAATTATAGAATACAAATATAATATAGGTTGATTAATTCATACACATAGGCTATAAATTTATTTAATCAAATTGAAGATATTAACACGTTTCTAATTTTCTTGTTATATGTTAGTGGGTTACATGTTAGAAGTTCTGGGTGTAATTTAGTTAAAGCATTGTACAACCGAGGGCCAAAATTTTTGCTATGCTTTAGACCAGCAGATGTGAGACATTTAGGTTCTACTAATGTTGAATTAATATTTCGTCATGTGTCATAATTGTGTGTCTGTAATACAAACTTCTTCAAGGTCTTCAATTGAAAGTTTGAAATACTTAGGGCTCAAAGCTTAACTGTGATTTTCCGATCATTACTGGACAATGACTATCAGTGTTAATGCCATATAACTCTCTATGTACATTCTATATATCTTAAGCTATGCATTGACAGTCTTGGTTCATTTTCGACAAGAAAGTGACATCCATCATCCTTGCAGTGGACTCTTCATTTCGCAGTGTGGTTTTCATCAATGTCTCAGAAAAGTTGTTTTTACCACTTACGACATTTAGAATGTTAGATTCTCATTTAGTCTCTATTTAATACAGGGTGGTATTAGCATAGCATTATTGTATCTAGCGACGCTTTCAATTCCAAAGGCTATCGAGCGCCGAAATTCAACATGGGCAGAAGTGACCGACAAATTCTGTCCCAAGTCCTGTATTAGGGACAAGTTTCTTTCATAAGCCTACGACACAGCCTCCCAACTTTACTTCCTTCCCTCAGTAAGTTATACTATACTTTAAAACCCATCGCCTTCAACCGAGTTTACAGTAGGCTGTTTGTGTGTGAAGTTTAAAATGGGACTTCGACCTGATGTTGTGGTAAGTTTTCTAGTGAGTGTAAAATGAGTCAAATCCTTAATTGTTCGTGGTTTTCATGTTGTCCCAGTTTCAAATCGAAGGATTTCTAGTTGTTTCATAAACCTCTAAAACTGTGAATTACTGTATCGGACTGCACAGACGTACAGATATTTTACAGTGTGGAAAGAGCAGCATCACGCTCTCGCGTGTTACATGCGTGGTCCATGGGGCCGTGGAAAATTGGAGGAGTGGTCATGCTGAGTTACCAACGGTGACATCATTACGTGTTGCGTGCTGTCGTGAAATCGGGAATGGGGAGATTTATGGTTAAAACACGGTAACAACAAAGAGAGATTAGTTCTTTCCATTTTTATGTATCAATTAAATTCCTGCTACAAGATAAATGTCTTGTTAGAAACTTACAAAGCCACTGTTGTTCAAATTAGATCAATAAATTTGTTTTCTCTTCCCGGATCTGCTACAGTAAATGGAACAAAGCGAGTGAAGTGTGTACGATTCCGGTGCTGTCGATTAAGATGTACGATGCGCCTCTTAACGCAAGGTTTTCCGTTTTCTAATATTGGGCGATAAGTCCAGAACATTTCCGCTCCTACCACACACACGTATTCTGACAACTCTTCAACAAATGAGGTAATGTAAAGTTTATCTGTAATAATGTCACGAGGGGTCTGAGATCTGCCGATAAATCCAAGAGCGAAGCGAGTGGATTTATCTGGGAAATCTCAGACCTTGAGTGACATTTGTTAGGACTATTTCGTGAGTAAAATAAAAATGTAAATAATATATCCCTAAAATTCGATCACAAAATGTTAATAATTGTACATTTACGAATACTTAACCTATTCAGGCATTGTGAAGTTGAAATACTCGTAGATGAATATCGATTACTGCAATAAAGAAATTCGATGTTATTATTCAGTAATGTTAATTGCGAAAAGCGAAATACAGATTGCATTATCTGCTGAAATCATAGTTTAATTTATAATTTTATAATATAATTACAGTACTTACTTACTTACTTATTTACTGGCTTTTAAGGAATCCGGAGGTTCATTTCCGCCCTCACATAAGCCAGCCATTGGTCCCTATCCTGAGCAAGATTAATCCATTCTCTATCATCATATCCCACCTCCCTCAAATCCATTTTAATATTATCTTCCCATCTACGTCTCAGTCTTTTTCCCTCCGGCTTCCAACTAACACTCTATATGCATTTCTGGATTCGCCCATACTGCTACATGCCCTGTCCATCTCAAACGTCTGGATTTAATGTTCCTAATTATGTCAGGTGAAGAATATAATGCGTGCAGTTCTGTGTTGTGTAACTTTCTCCATTCTCCTGTAACTTCATCCCTCTTAGCCCCAAATATTTTCCTAAGCACCTTATTCTCAAACACCCTTAATCTCTGTTCCTCTCTCAAAGTGAGAATCCAAGTTTCACAATCATACAGAACAACCGGTAATATAACTGTTTTATAAATTCTAACTTTCAGATTTTTCGACAGCAGACTGGATGATAAAAGTTTCTCAACCGAATAATAACAGGCATTTCCCATATTTATTCTGTGTTTAATTTCCTCCCGAGTATCATTTATATTTGTTACTGTTTTTGAGGGGGTGTTTAACGACAAAAATTACGAAACAGCGACCAACGACTTTCCTGGAGTTTTTATTAATTATTTGGCGATAAAGTTATCGATTTTTATGTTTTTTTATAATTTTAACTGTTTTAATAAGATATATTTGAAAACATTAATTTTGTATTTTGACATTTTTAATATTATGATAGAAAAAATAATTTCCTTAGTGCAGTTTCAAAGCTTTATAAGAATAACTCTGCACGATGTATCATAACATCTTGGGTAATCCCCTGTATTATCTTTCCTCCGGCGAATTCTTGACGTTGTTAAATGGTGCAGTATATCAAAGTACATCTTTGGGTTGAGATTACCAATACAAATATTCTCTAATTTTATTGTAACGGTTATATTTGCTATGGCCGTACTTCTTCTTTCCTATTTGAATGCTGAGGTACAACGCCTAATCAGCCAGTGTAACTTAGTGAAACCAAAACTACGCAACAGAATTCATATCAAAGCAGTTAGTGCTATACCTCAAGCCAGGAACACCTTGAGGATTTCGGGAAAAACGAGTTACAGAGACCAAATTTTCTGAAAGTGTTCTGCGGAAGACTGGAAATACTGATGCGTGTTTATGTTCCACTTCCAGCCTATATGAGTCCTTGTCTTCCACGTCAGCAGCTACAGTAAAAAACTACAATATGAATTATTTGAGCCGTTCAGAGCAGAAGTGGTGTAAGTCAAAATTAGGTAATGAGGTTTAAAGTAAAAATTCTGTAAAATACAGCACAAAGTAGCTATTAATATGTCTTTCGTGCTATCCACTGACTACTGATAGTTTAAATAAATTCAGTATTAATTGCTACTTTGCGCTGTATTTTACAGAATGTTTACTTTAACCCTCGTTACCCATTTTTGACTTACACACTTCTGCTCTCAACGGGTCATTTATATCTCTGAAAGTTACGATAAATTTTTAATAATGTTAATCTTACCCGTTTCTTTAGACACCGGTACGCTATTTTTACTTGTAAATTGAATTTAGCGACTTTCTAGCGACATTTGACATTTCATTTGGTGACTTTGAGATGACAATTGTCAACACTGTAGTGGAGGGCACTTGACTTAGTCATTCACCCAAGCGTCCTGGCCACGCGCCGAAGCTGTAGTTCTTCTATCCGCCTTTAGGCGTTGCTCTTGGTGAAACATGGATGGATAACTACATTGCACCGGATGATGATGATGGTGATGATGATTGTGATGATAAATGTAACAATGGTGGAATGCCAGTAGAATACATAGGAATACCCCGCGAAAACTGCCACCAGACAACGTTTTTTTTTTTTTTTTTTTTTTGCCCACCACAAATTCCAGTCAAGCTAACCGGGGCTCGAACCCGGGTTACCAGCGTGAAAAGTCGACGCTCTAGCCGTTCGACTAATGGTGTGCTACATACTGTCGTGTATTAGTACTGAAAGGACGCAAAGAAAGAAAGTAAGAATAAAGCTATACTATGAAAGAACAAAAATAAACATAAATGAAAGAAAAAACAAGAAAGAATGCACGACAGTGAAAGAAATAGAAAGAACAGAAGAAAACAGAGAAATTAAAGAAACTATAAATGAAAAAAAAAACTGAATGAAGGCAAGAATGAAAGAAATGTATAAAGGAACAACGAAATAAATAAATATGGACTATAGCAGTCTTATGTCGTATCGTCGTGGTCTAAGCCTTAGACTCTAAGGCATCATGTCTAGGACTCGCGTTGCGGAATAAACGGTGTTATTTTCAGGCTTTGATGACTATCCATCGGTTGTATTTCGCTTATTAGGGATCAGCGTGGCCGAAAGGATAATATGTATATACAATAATATGTGAGGCCCTCGGTTTGAATATCCGTACTTTCGTTTTTCCGTTTTTTCATTTATTAGTTCTATTATTCTCAAAGTGAAGCAGAAGTCTGGTTACACAGCAAGAACTCGCTGTTTACTTGCAAAAGCGATTGCGTTATTGCCTGAACACTTTGTCAAACTGAGTACTGCATGTTTGCGATATAAAGGCAAAACAACCACTACTTATATTCTGCAATAACAGCATATATCAACGATGGACGACAATCGTGCCATGGGTACCAATATAAATTCTCCTAGAACCACAGAGATCATAATAT